>NC_143399.1:49064404-49372211 GCF_052110815.1 Crocodylus siamensis
ACTGCATTTCTTAGCTTGCCCTAGCAGCATGCATGTTTACCAGGGATCTGGATTTTCTATTTGCTGTGGAAAAATGCAGATTTTCCTCTTTAAAAGAGGAGACTTCATGTTTCCCCTTGCAGGCTGGCAGCCTTCCGACCTGCAAGGAGCTGCTTGGGGCGATTGGAAGCAGGGGGGTGCCATGTGTGTCTGTGTGCACACACGCACATGGCTGGCATACAGCCAGGCAGGGTGGTGGGAGCATCCCAAGAAGCTGGATGCAGGTAGGTCTATGGGGAGCAGGGAGTGGAGGGCCAGGGTTTGGAAACTGTCTGGGCTGCGGTGGGGGGCGGTGGCATATGTGTGTGTGGCAGGGGTATATGGAGGGGATTGGGGTGTTGGGGGAGTGGGTACCTGCCAGCACTGGGGGAAGGTGGCCAGGGCTGAGGCTGCAGCGGGGGCAAGAGGTGCCTGCCTCTCGAGTGGGGGAAGGGGTGGGGATGCCCTTCAGGGGCAGTGGGGAGATGCATGGCTGAGCTGGCAGCACTGGGGAAAGTGCCCCTGCTCGCAAGGGCAGGGTGACTGGGAGACACTGCTGGGGGCGGGGGGGAGCAATGGCTAAGCCACCTGGCGCAGTATGGGAATCTCAGCCAAGGGCAGGGGGTGCTAAAGTGCTCCCCTCCTTTTCTTTCCAGCCCGTACCAGGGCTGAACTTGCTCTGCCACCACCCGCATGAGCCAGAACCACTGCAGCCGCCCTGCCCCAGCCCGGTCAGGACAGGGACAGCTGGGGGCCCCCTCCAGCAGGGCTGTGGGCAGCAGGGGGCTGCAGGTTAGGAGTGAGGGGCACTCAGGGGCATGGCCTGGGGGTTGGGTACTGTGGCTTGGGGGTGAGCGGCAGGAGCATAGCTTGGGAGGGCAGGGGATTATACACTGGGAGTGAAAGGAACCAGCAGGTCCAGGGGGTGGCTGTGGCTTTATCTTTGTTTTACATTTAATTTCTGAGGCAATAATACCTGTTATTTACTGTAACAGTTAGAAACTGCCCTCCCCAATAATCATATCCTCCCCTACCCCACAACAGGTATCCTCTCTCTTGGAACTGGAAATATGGAAATTGGAGAGCTGGGAAGCAAGGAGGGCCAGGGTACCCATGGTCTTAACTGGCTTAGGAGCAGGGCCAGGGTCTAGGGAGACCGAAGGTCAGGGACCCTGATGGAGACCAAGGAGGTCAGAGGACCTGTAGCCCAGAGAGGGGCATAAACAGGGCGAGGGTACCCATAAATTGGGGCCAGGGGCCCAAAGTCCAGGAGGATAGGAGCCTGAGAGAGCAGGATGTGGTGCCCAGGAGTAGCTTACAGAGGCAACATGCCCAGGTGGGGAGTGCAGGCTGATTCTGTACTCGGGAGTAGCTGTAAGAGACAAAGGACCCAGGTGGAGAAGGCAAGCCTGAAGCTACAACCAGGAGTAGCCAAGCTAGGCAAAGTGCTCAGGCAGGGAGGCCCAGTCACAGGGACTGAGGCCATTACCAAAGAGGGCTGATGGTAGACACTACTGATAACCTCTGTGAGGTATGGGCATCATGTAAGCATGGCTGGAGCCATGCTACAATCCCTTAAGGTAAAGTAGGCACCTGAATATCAGCATGGGATAAAGCCTGCCTTTCTAAAGATCTAGGAACAACAGCATGTAGCAGGCAAGGCAAAGGGGAGTAAAGCCTGAGGAGTGAAGGCAGAGCAGGGGCTGAGCGGCCACCATGGGGCATCAGAGCTGCCCCTAGGATGAGTGCTCGTTACCATGTAGAACATCATGGAGATAAAGTAAGGTGAGGAAATGGGGCCTGCCCATTGTTGCCACTTCTGCCCCATTCCAGCCAGAAGCTGCACAGGGTGCCAGGCTCACCCAGTGGCAATGGGGACTCCCTCCCCCTCCACCACATTTTCCCTACTGTTCCCAGGGCTCCAGCTGCAGTGAATGGCTACGCGGGGTGTCAGCCAGGGATAGAGCACTGGGAGGTTCCCCCTTCCAGCACCTGGTCTCAGACAGCCAGAGATGCTAGGGTTGGAGGGGGAGGAGGGACTGGGCAGGGGGCATGAGTGCCTGGAAGGGGTTCCTACTCACCAGCATTGTACCCCACTGCTGCTCACAAAAGCCCTAGCTGAACTGGGGCAGGAGTGGCTCTGGGGCTTCCCCAACCCCCAGTCATCTGGGGGTGGCAGTGGTGGGTTCCTGCTTCCTAGGCCCAGAAGCAAATCTTAGGTGACTCCTATTGTGGGCGGAGGAGGGGGTGCCAGAGCAGGTGGAGGGAGTCTTACTGCTTCCAGCACAAAAGGTCCTTGGCAACTACTGTGCACTAAGGGAGAGGGAGGGATGGGCTGCAACCACCCCTGCCATGCTGGTGCCATCTCGCATACCACCTGTGTCAAATTTCTAGATCCACTTATGCTTGAGGGTGCCTGGAACAGCACTGCCAGAGATACCAGGGTGTCCAAAATTAGATTGATTTCTCCTATAATCTACAAACCAATCCAGTGGACTGTAAAGGGACTTTATGAATCCACTGTGGCCTTCGCTGCATATTACTGAGTCTGTTCAGGAGAAGCCCTCTTCTGGGACATCAGAGGGTGTCAACAAGTAGGACAGAAGAGCATGGATGGAGTTGTGTATGGCATCCCAGCAGCAGGCATGCTATAGCTCAAGTCGCAGATATACCCACAGACTTTTATAATGGGTGTCGAGAACTTATTTGTATAATAGAGGCATCTACAGGTGCATCCAGTATTAGGCCTCTGCTGTACTGGGCACTGTACAAACACAGACAAACCATGTTTTCCCTGAAGAGCTTACAGTCAAAATAGACAAGATAGAAAGGGGCAAGAACCTCAACCCTCATTTTAGGGGCTTAGATTGAGTAGGCAACGTGCTCAGCCTCTCGCAGGAGATCTGCAACAGAGTTGGGAACTAAACCCAGCTGCTTTGAGGCACCAGCTGTGCCTTTCATCTGCCTGTGCACTCATTCTCTCATGAAATTGCTGACTGTTACTCATTAGATCCATGGTAGAAGCCTAGCTAACACCTCTTCCCCTAGATATTAATCTAAGAAATTCTGCAGCTCCCATTACTAGAGAAGCCAGGGGCCTCTGTCTATAATGCAGTCACCTTCACACAGAGCCCAGAGCCGGTACTGCCCCCTGGGCAGCGGTGACACTGGGGAGATGTCACCTCCTTTCCTTGCATCTGGAGTGTATCAAACAGTGATTTAAACACGGATATTCAGTAGCAAAAAAAAGAGGTGACATTCTCTCTCCCCCTCCCATCAACGGACCTCTAGCCATTGCTGCCACACTGTGCGGGGCTACTGTTGTTCTGCCCTCACCACAGCCACTGCAGGGAAGGTGCAGGAGGGACTGGATGCTTAGGCACTCCCTAGCTCCACGCTGGTGCCCCCCCACTTAGGTAGAGGTCAGGACTCATGCCTCACTTGCCCACCCATCAGGCTAGACATAAGGAAGAACTTCTTTATAGTCCAAGCCCCCAAGACCTGGAACAGACTGCCGCCACAGGTGATGCAAGCACCTGCTCTGGATTCCTTTAAGAGTCAATTGGCTGTTCATCTTGCTGGGATCCTGTCACCCCAGCTGACTTCCTACCCTGGGACAGGGGGCTGGACTCAATGATCTTCCGAGGTCCCTCCCAGCCCTAATGTCTATGAAATTTATGAAATCTTTATACTACTGCCTTCACAACACCAATGCTCCTATGCCCCTTCCAATGAGCCCAAGAAGATTAAGTGACTTGACCAGCATCACACCAAAACCCTTTAATAGAGCAAGGACTTAAGCCCAACTCGCCGAAGCACTAGGCTAGTGCCCTAATCACTGGCCCTCCCTCTCTCAGCCACTGCCTTTTGCTCCTCATTTCCACAGACATATACCCCGCCTTTTCCTTCTTCCTTGTTACAAACTTGGTCCTGGTAGCTAATATTAGATTCATAACTAACCTTGGCTGACAGGTACTACGGGCTGGGTATTTCTCCGTTATGCTCCTACACTGCTATAAATATCCTTTTCTTCTGCGGGGAAAGAATGCCTGACCCAAATGATATGGAACCACATAGCTGGCTAGTAAAAGAGGTTTAAAATGTCAACAAATACAGTCTTCATTTTCTTCTTACATTTGCAAAGCTCTGCAAGTCACTGGAGTGAGCCACTCACCTGTTTGAAGTTCACCCTCAAAAGCCTTTGCAAAATATTTGCTGAAACACAGTAAGTCAAGAATTGGAGGGGATTAAAATTGGTTCTGTCCCTGTCCTCCTCCCCTCACAACCTTCCTTTCTGAGGAGGGTTTGTAGATGTCTTGAAGCCTCATTACAAAAGAGGTGGAAAAATTCCTAACTCCTCTATTATTGAAATGCCTCATTTGACAACTTGACTGCTTCAATTAGTGAACAAAGAACACTTCAATTAATCTACAGTCAGACACTGAAAGAAACAAAATGTAGTCCCCGCCAAAGCCAGCCTGCCACCCAGGTCACAGCTCAGTCCACTACAAGACTGTGAGGGAGGGGTGCTGTCCCACCACACCAGTGATCTTACCCTTGCCTGAGCTGCTCCTGAATCTAAGGACTATCAAGTTTGATGGAAACTCCATGGCAGTCCATCAACTTATGTCTCCCATGAGTAGGAACCTACCAAATTCATGGTAGAAGTGGGCTGCACAGCAGCTCCTTTAATCTTGCAGGTCCTCCTTCCCTTCCCTTCCTCATTGCTGATTGGCTGAGGGGCCCCAGTGGCCCTGCTGTTTATTGTGACTGGCCGGGAGCCAAAAATGGCGCCATATTTAAAAACGCTGTTTTTGCCTCCAAGCAGATCAGGACCCCTCCACCAATCAGCAGGGGGGTGGGGAGCAAAGGGCAACCTGCAAGATTAAAGGATCTGCCGCACAGCCCACTTCCGCCCTGAATTCAGTAGGTCCTTACCCATAAGCCTTGTAAGAAAACCTCCTCAAATGGCCAGCCTAAGGGCATGAGTTCTTGGTACCGCCCAAGAGAACCAGGATCTCCAGCACGCCCCTTCTCTCAGCCTTGCAATGCATTTCAAAACATGCAACAATGGTGGGGTGTACTTACAAGCTCAACCACTAGTTTCTTTCCATTACTAGAATTAATATATACAGTGAACCCTTGATTGTTCAGAACACAGCAATCTGAAAATGTCATATATCCACAATAGCACTGTGTTCCCAATGGATATTAAACACTCTGAAAGATCCACCAGTTTCTCAAAGCCTCATTATCTCATTACTTTAAATTACCCCCTACATCGGTGATGTTACACCATGAACTATAAAATGCCATGATCTGTGTATATGGATAAAACAAGGGTGATGACCTTACACAGTAAAGATGCTGAATGGACTAAGAGCACTTATCTGCACCTTGGACAAAGAGCCCTTTACTACTTCCTAGGTGGCATTTTCATCTACAGATTGCAAGCAATTTATGCAGGAGGGTTAGGAGCATGCTTCTAATTGCATTGATGGGTAAATAGGCAGGAAGAAGTGAAATGACTTGCTCCCAAACATACTGAAGCACTGGAAATAGAACCCAAAGCCCCTAAGTCAGCTAAAAGACTCCAAAGGACTTCAGCCCAGCCTTGTAAGCATTGGTACTCTGTTCTCATATGAATTAATACTATCTTCAGTGGGGTGAACCCTACATGAGCCATCTGGTCCCTCCCAATGGTGGAAATGCAGAATTTCTACCTGTGTATGGCTAAGGCTAGCATTGTGGGGCCTTCTTTGGAGCTCTCCTATGTTAAGGCTAGAGAGAGGCAGCTGTACCCACCACATAGTTCAAAGCAGCCACCACAGTGCAGGTCACAGATCTGTGCTTACCCCATTGAAATCAATGATCCCACGCAGAAGGCATGTCTAAACATAAGCTGGTTAGTGGAATCAGACCCACTTTAACTATACTCTTCCACATCTGGCTTAATTTTTTATATTCAAATAACCTCTACTTGTTGCAGGCATAACAAGCATGAGATCTGATCTACCATCAGTAGGGCTAGATAGAGGAAGGGAATATTATATATGCTATAGCTACTGCACTGTCACATTTCACAGCACATTGTCTTCCCATAGCATGGAAACTGGACAGATTTCTAAGATCTCTTGGAGTGCCATGAATACCATTATCCTGTGTGTTGAAGGCAGACATGTCAGATTAAAAATCAGATTAATGCAAGGCAAATATTTCCTTTTCTGTTTGATCTTGACCAAGTACTCTATGCTTCTTTCCCAGTTCATAAAAATTGGAGAATGATCCATAGCCTTCTGTGTAAAATGGGTTAGAAACTGTACATGATCTTGCACTTTGAAGAAACATAAAAAGCAAGAAGAATATCTCCTCTGCCCCTGTGATCTGTCTGGGAACACTACTGTGACCACGCACTGCCCATTCACTTCTGCTCCATGCCAGAAATGAGACAGTGCTTTCATATTACAATAGCCCTGAGCACATGTCAACAAACACATCCAGAACAGGGAGTTTGAACTCCTGAGCAAGTTCATTTCACCATCTTTGCTTGTTCCTTAAGAAAGCTCCAGCTCCTGCAGAGAAGAGCTGAGCCTGCAGGGAAGAGAGTCCCACAGTGTTTGCAGAGAAAAGTTACTGGCCGCAATCATCATGGAGCTGCAGGTGAACATTAGCTATGCTAGATTCAGGCCACTGAGCCTCCTAGCCGGATGTCCCTCTATTAACCACAGCCATGCAGAGTTAACATTATTTAATTGAAAGGTGAGAGAAGCTGCTCTCCTATTTATGTCTGAGGGTTAAACCTGCCCCAGCCGCACACTGAACACATTTTTTACAATCTGGCAGTGATCTTTGCCTATTAAGCATCTCTGGCTTCAGAGGAGCGATATTGATTTATTTCACTTTTATGGCTGGAGGTATTTATTCCTATTTGCTTCCTCGCTTCTTCATCCCAGTTAGGGGGAAAAAATTACGATGTTGGTGGAGCTGAGAGCTGATGACTCATGGCTTTCTGACTGAGAGAGAGCAGGCTGGGACAAGGGGGATGGAAACTAGCACTTCAGGTTATTCTGGGCGTTGTTATGGCTTTTATTTTCAGGCTGCAAATTAGTAACATTTGTGGCTGGAGGAAAAATGGCATGAAAGGGAATTTTCCGCACTGCATTTGTATGCACACCACATATGTGTCCAAATGCCATGTGTGAGGCTGAGAAAGTCGCTACAAGAAAACGCCTGAAGAGTTTGAGGCTACTTGAAAAGCAAAAAACTGAGTGGGAGAGGTGACATGCAGAGGGGGTATCCAAAGTTTGGGGAACTCAGTGTGTATCCAAAGTTTGGGGAACTCGGTGTGCCTGGGCTTTGGGTATGCAAAGAGAAGGGTGTAAGGGCTGGAGAGTATAGCACTGGGAAATGATCTGTCCAGGAAATAAAATTCCTGCCAAAATCAGTGACTAGATATCATACTGGAGCTTTTAAAGCCCAGATACATTTAGAGACAAAGCTGACTATGCTGCCATTAGTTTCAGAGGTCATCTCTGCTCTTTTCCTCCTCTCCCTTTCCTGTCCTGATTATGCCCATTGCTATATACACCATCCCATTAGATGATTTAAACTGGGCCATCAGAGGCAAGCACTTGACATGAGAGGTGCGCCCAGCAGAGGAAACCCAAGCCTCTTGGCTTGATTCTCATCTCATTACAGTTATCTTACTGTAGCCAGTGGAATTGACACTGAATAGCTTGAAGTCAGAATCAAGTCCTATGAGTTTAATTCTCCATTTAAACTGGGCCTCCACCAGCTTAAGTGCTCTGAAGTCAATGGGCCAGTTTCAATTTCTGCAGAAAAGTGATTTCAATGGAGCTCGATCAATTTACATCAGCCGAGGACCTGGCCTCATATGTCTTCCTGTAGAAGGAAGGTCAAAATGTTTCCAATATCTAAAAGCAAGCTTGCAAGAGACAGCAAATCTATACTACGCCCAAGAGACGAGGGTGGATCAAAATCCCAGATCTCTACCCACAACACCAGGGAATTAAAACTTTTTGACACGGCACTAGTTCTAATTTGTCACACTGTTTCAGTTTCACCCCTTTCCCCAACTAGTTCTGGGAAGGGTACTGGTTTTGTTAGTATTCATACAATTACATTTTAATAGATATAGCAAAAGCACCTACGGCCCTGGACTGACGCTTTTTAATAATGCACTGCGTAAATTCCAACAAATAAATGACAGCAGCATAACAAGAGCTGGCTCCCTCAGCAGACAGGAGAGGTCTAACAATTGGCCTCCCTTCTTCTCCAGCTTTCAAAACAATTCAAGTCAGCCTGTATATTTAAAGGCCAGGCAGACCAGTCCTCACCCCATAAACAAACAGCCCCATAAACAAACCAAAAAATGTGACTCTGACCTCTGAAAGTGCAGGATGAAATCTCAGGGAAAGCATCATCTCCTGTCACTGAAATTTACAGCACCTGCATTTTCACTTGGAGCCAGACTTTACTTTTGATCCTGAAATACTAGGAAGTGAGCTGTGTTCCTCCCCAGCAGTGGCGGCATGTGAAATGATCCTCCTGTGTTATTTATATGGCAGTTTGCATACTCCCACATAAAACATCTGGAGACCTTTAAGGGGCACGAGGCACATCTACATGAGGCGCTTTAGTGTGCATTACATTAATCTAATGGGCAACAAAGTGTCACTATCTACACTTGCGCAGGATTTACTGCACAGTAAGTTAGGCTAATGCGCTATTTCCTCGTACCAGGAAATACAGGTACTAGATGAACAGTGGATTTGCTACAGTGCAGTAGGGCATGTGTAGATGCTGACTGGGAGCAATTTGCTCCCAATCAGTGCACACAACAGGGAGCCCATCACTGCTGGTCTAAGCCCTACTGTGGGGTAGGGGGTGGGAGGGCTATGCTGGCTGCAGGGGCAGCTTTCTCCCTGCCACGTTGGGATTGGGACCTGTCCCGATCTCCACATGGGCCATGACGGCTGCATCCCAGCCACGTGGAAGGCAGGTCAGGGCGAGGTTCAGGGATCTCCACATGGCTGGCAGGCAGCACCCCTGCCAAGCAGGGATGACTCTCCCGGCCACGTAGAGATCGGGACCGGCCCCCATGCTCCCTGCCAGCCCCAGGGCTGGCACCTGGTGGAGCCTGGAGCTCCCCCTGATTCCTGCAGGGGGGCAGAGCAGGGCAGGAGTAGCCTGTCTGGAGTAGCCCTGGACTGGGCTGCTCCTGTCAGGCACAATTTGCTCCCAGTGGGGGCAGCCATGTAGACATACACCCCAGAGTGTGTTAATGAACCAGAATTTTCTGTGAAGAAATTTCAGGCACATTAATTGCACATGTAGAGGCATACATATACGGGATCAAATCCAAAGCTCCCACAAACTTCAGCAAGGCAAGAAATTCACCCATGATGATTAGTTCCTATTTCTGGGACAAATCCATAGGTCTTTATTTTCTTTGTACCTGGTCTCAGTCAAGGCAAAAAATCCCATTAGCCTCATTGGCCTGGTAAGAATTGAACAAGCTCCCTGCTGTTTGATCCCTTACTGCATATACAAACTGTACCAAGCAGAACTGGGCTCTGCTGGGAGTTTGCTCAGCAGCTGATAAACCTCCCAGGAGTTCACTCTCCCTAGGGCGCCATGAAAACATGGCTATCCAAACCTGTCTCACAGGTGCAGCTGGGGAGTAATCCCCTTTTCAACTGTGCATGCCTAGCCCTAAAGTGTCCTGCATGTTGTCTTTGGAAGGTTTTTAATTGTCCAGAAAAATGACTCACCAACGAATATCAGGATGTGTCAGTATTCAAGCTTGGGCTTCTGTTAGTGAGAGGTTAAAATAGTGACAGGGATTCAGGAGCCCTAGGATCAGTTCTCAGCTCTGCTGGAGATTTCATGCAAATTCCTTTGCATCAGTAAAACTGGAAATAATAAAATGTCCTTCCTCCCACTCTGTGTCAGCCTTGCCTACTTAGACTGTAAGGTATACACAGTCCAATGCACCAGCCTGGGCAAAATAAAATACAATAACAAGTTTTTTATGATGTTTCCAGCTCCTGCCTTCCCCCACACTGCTGCTAACACACCTTGTTTCTGACCTGCAAACACAAGCCTCAACTTGTTAATCCAGTCTTTGGACCACTTTATAGCTCTGCCAGAATATATCATTCCTGACCTCTGCACCTTGATGCTCCACACTGGAGTCACCTCACTTTTGCTAATGAATTTCAGGCCTATAGCACCTCTGATACTTCACTGTTGGGCTTTTTTCTGTAAGACCTGCCCCATCAGAACAGATTAATGGGCCATCTAGTCTAGTCCAACAGCCCAGATGCTGCCCAGCTCCAAATTCATATGATAATGATGATGAATCACCAGGAACCAACTGGCCAATTGTGCTGTCATATTGTCATGGGAAGGCAATGTAATTTCTTCCTAATCCAGTCCATTGGGTATCATAAACCCTGATAAATGTTACCCCAACTTATAAACTTATAAAACTGCAGATAATGTTTATATGCATCAAATCCCATTTATAATTCTAACAAAATTACAATATCCTGCAGCAGCTGTTAGTTCCACTGGTTAATTATACATTGTGTCAAGAAGTGGTTCCTTTTATTCTTTCTAAATATTTTGACCTTTAGCTCGATCAATTTTCCCCTATTTTTGTATTAAAGAGAATTTGGCTGGCTTTTCCTTTACCATGTGCCATTGTATAGACCTCTGTCAGCTCATCACCTTCTCATTTCCTTTGTAAATTATTTCTAGGCCAAAATTTTAGAAAGTCCCTAAAGATTTTGGCCGCTCAACTAGAGACACAAGGGGGAAGATGCTCCACACATTCTGGCGAGTCTCAGATTGGGTAATCAAGAAATGCAGCATCCATAATCAGCAAGCACTTTTCAACCCTTCTGCAGAAACCTCTCATTCTCACTCTCTCTTGTACATGCATGGCGCACTCACACATGCACTTCTTGCCCCTTAACATTTTTTATGGGCCTTCCTGTATCTTTTCTGTATCTCTTTAGTCCTTTTGAGAACAGGTTGCCCAAAGCAGAAGCAGTACTTGGTTTGATGTGGTGCCACTGATGAATATAACATTAAAAAAATTTCCCAGCATGACTCTGTAGCACTTTTTTAATAGTTTTATGTTTCAGTTAACTTTTTAGCTGGTACTGAAGACTCAACATATACCTTCAGCAAACTTGCTGTTTACTCCTAGATTCCATTCCTGATAGCTCTTGTAATTCAGAATCCATCAACCTGTGCAAACATTTTAAATTGTTCTTCCCAATATCCATGACTCTCCTTGTCCCTGCTGAATTCCATCTGCTGTTGTGTTACCCAATATTCTCTATGGTTGGTAGGCTCCCCAGCTGTTTAAGCACATCAGTCGTGATCAGAGAAGCCTGCTATTCCACTATTGGGCCTTCATAAGACTCCACCAATGCACTTGAATCCTCTTCTATTATGCCTACTGCCCTTTCAGTCTTTGCCCCTCTGCAAATGAACAACAATCTTGGTCTATAACGACCCTGCTTTTCAAGTATGGTACCACCTTATAGCTCTGTCACTGTACCTTCATCCTGGCCTTTGGTACACCCCTGCTATTCCCATCTAGGAGTCATCTCCCATAACTCTGCCCACACAATCTGATACTGATCCTGCTACTTCAATCTTGGGTCTCCATACATTTCTGTCAATGGACATAACATCTGACCTGCACCATCTTTACCATACCCATTGTGGCAGCTATCCCAGCTATATCCAAGCATTCAAGAGCTCTCATCTTTTACCTTACATTGCTCTAATAATTTCTGTTAATGGCAATTGTTAGGTATAGCAATTTATCCTGCATCTGTAGGGATTTGGAGTTAAAGTTCGTTAGAGGTGGAACTCATGTCTGGTCAACACTATACAGTTTTGCCAGCATACATCATACCCCCTTGCTAGCATAGCTGTGTCTCCCACATCCCCCCTCGCCGCTGCATCTGGATACAGGTGTATTAACAGAAGAGGACTTCTGCCGGTCTAGCTAATATCATGCCAGGAAGTGATGTTATCAGCAGGGAAACCTCTTTTGCTGCCATATACTGTGTATCTACTAGGGTGCTCTGTCACTACAGCTATGACTCTCCAGCTATGGCAGCACCAGCCTCAGAATATGGGCCACCCAAGTTCATTTCACACGTGACAAAGGTCACATTGGGAATCCATTTGAGATAACACAGGCAAGAGGTCCTGCTCCCCACAGTCACAGGAGAAGTGAAGGGAGAACACTCCTCTACTCTGAAAAGAAACAAAGAAATGAAATAGCACTGAAATAGCCCTGTGTAGAGCAGTGAGTGGCAGAGGCAAAGCTGCAGGAGAAAAGGCAGAGTGTAGATGGAATAGATGATCTGGACCCATCTACTCTCGGAGTCAAACTGTTGAAGGTTCAAGTGGACCCCAAAGACAATGGCTTAAGCTAGGCTCCTTTTCTCTGGAGGAACAATCAAAGCTAAAACCTCTCTGGATTCCTGGGCAGAGAAAGGAGCCCCACTGCTGAACAGCATCTATATCGTTGGAGCAGTAGAAGCGGTTTATCCCCGGTTCTCAGATCCGACAGGCTGCATCAGCTCTTGGGTCCCATCAAAGGTCAGACCTAGCCCAGAGAGTACAGGCTTCCAGGTTCCGCCTAACACAGGCTGCATGTAGCAGACTCCTCCCAATCTAACAGCAGACGAAATGTCCATTAATTAAACATATAAATAAATATATGCGCCAGCAGGAAAGTGAGCTGGTGGCAGGCTGCCCAGGAGCCTCTTCTGAAAACAGCCTGTTCACGCTTCATTAGCATCTTCTCTCTGCAAACCTGCTAACGCAGCCTCTCAGTATGGATATACACACACAGGCACGCATGCACATATACTAAACCTCCTGTCTGGAGGTGATATATCCCCCTACATGGGCTTCCTCTCTCTTAAGGAAACAGTATGTCTGCCTCAGCTTCTCCTCGCACGCTTAATAAACTCAGGGAGCTGCCTGGTTTGAAACCCATCATGTTGTCAGGATGTCAAGCACTGTGATGTGTTGTTAGACTTCTCCACCCCTTCTGTGTCTGCCTCCCCCAGTCCTCTTGTTAGAAGCTCCTTCTCCAAGCCAAGAGTGGGTTTTTAATCATTTAAATGTTTTCTTAACATTGACATCAAACTATTGCCATTTGCGGGAGGGAGGAACTAACGCAGCATCAGACAACGCTTTCTAGAGCTAGTTGGAGTCACAGGGGTGCTTCCTGTGTGCTCACTTGTGACAGCTCTTCAAAGCCTCCTGCAGTGGAAAGGAATATGGGCTTTCATGGAGAGGCAAGCTAAGGGTGGAGGGAAGAGCCTTTGCGAATGGTAAAACCAGCTCCCTTTGGAACTGAGCTAGTGCACAGAGACCAGCTCCAGGCTCTTCCTACTGAATCTTCCTGCCCAGGGCCCCTGACCTGACAAAAGAATAACTAACTCTCTGCCTTCTCTGCCAATGCTAACTGGGTTAGAAAAGTAATGAATAGCAGCCTTGGCCCTGAAGGGAATCTGTTTTAGTTCTCCCATCCCACTGAGTTGAAAAAGTTTTACAGGCAAGTAAAACAAAACATTTCCCTTGCACCCACTCAGCCCACCCCACTATAGAAGTGGGGAAAGGAATACTGCCTCCTTCTGAAGCCATACAAGGAATTAGAGACAGACCCTGTGGAACTAGAGACCTCATGGACTAGAGAACTCATGAAGGTCAAGGCAAAATTCACCCTTACTGTAGCATCAGACTCAAGAATCAAAGCTTTCAGGATTTTTTAAATGAACAAAACTCCTCAGCAGCGATAAATCTGCATAAATCCACAGACCTCATGGCATTAAAATATCTCTCAAGAGGCAGTGTGGGGCAATGGGAAGGGCACTGATCGAGGACTCAGGAGAGTGGTGTGCTATGCCTGGATTGCTGTGTGACTGTGGACAAGTTCCCTGCTCTCTGCAGAGGCTGCAAGCTCTCTAGAGAACGGAGCTGTTTTTCCTGTGTGCCTGTACAGTATGCAGCACAATGGGGCTCTGATCTGTTGGGGCTGCTAAGTGCTACCATTATATAAATAATCATAATTAGCTCCTCTAAATGAGCATTTTAATCTTCTAATAAACATCCTAATAAAGCAGAAATGAGATTTAATTCACTTTTATTGTCACAACCAACATATTGCAAGATCTTAATTGGACTGAAAACAGTTTCCAATGATATTATGCCACTTAACTGATACGTTAACGTGGTCCCAGCTGAGATGGAAGTGCCACTCCTGGGAAAAGCTGAATCAGGGTAAGAAGCACCCACTAAATGCACTAAATTCTGTAACCCACCCTCCTCACCAGCATCCATGGCTTCTTGGATGGATCAGCATAGCTCCTCTTAGCTAGATGTCCCCAGGTGACCAGGAATTTAAAACTATCTGACTTTATATCAGGACTGCTAAAGAGCACAGAAATCAACATAGCCAACACCCATTCCCACACATCTCCCTTGTGTTCTCCTCCACAGGTTTGTGCCAAACAAGGAGTTCCCTAGTGGGGAACCAAATACCTATTACAGGCTCCTGGGCTCTGCTGGGGGGCAGTACAACAAGGCTGTAAATGGACTTGTGTCAAAGCCAGGGGTGAGCCTACTGTGCAGGTGATGACGTCACTGGAAAGGTGTGGTGTGGGATCCAATTTTCAACTTCTGATACCCTCAAATGAGTTTCTACTGGATCAGCTGAGGCCACCTTTCAGTGATGGTTATTTCCATGCAGGAGTTCAGTCAGTTCAGCTTTCTACCCTTCTCTTGTTCCAGTTCTAGAATTGCTTGAAATATGGTACAGGAAGACCATTTTCTTACTCTCCACTCAAAAACCACAAACCTGTTTTTACTCATATTAAAAATACATGGGAGAAACATGCTGAACTATATCACACTAGAAATGGAAAGTTTCTAGAAGTTATGGGCATCTGAAAACAAGGTCTAAGAATGAAAAATATCATTCAACCTTAATTCTAGTGATTGCTGCCATCACCTTAAGAGAGCACCAAGGTGGTTTAAACATGGGTAAATAGATGGTTAGACAAGTAGAAAAAAGCTCAGTATTCTAAGCATGTGGCCTTGGTCTGTCTACACTTGCCAACAGCAGTGGTTCAAAGCCTGGTGGGTTTAAGTCGACTTTCTGTACTTCTGAAGTGCATAAATTTAGTTCCCTGCTATTTATTGCATAAGGGTTGGAAGCATCTTTCAGATGAGACCTTAAAAACAACCACCTGTCTACACTTCAAAGCATTTGAGAATCCCAGACAGTGTAAACTGTTCCAGTATCATGGCCAATGTTATACTTTTTCAGTCCCTGTGGAAGGTCACACTTTTTCAGTCCCTGTGCAAGGTTTGTTATGGAGTCTAGAACAGAAACGGGCATCCGGACTCCCAGTGTAAAGTCCCCACCACTAAACCACATCCTTTTCAAAGTCAAGAGATTCAGGTTCCCTTCAGATGGACAATGCTCTCTCTCTGCCAGCAAGTCAATGATACAAAGAGAACTGGGGTGTATAAACAATACATGCATGCCAGGAAGCTTTGGCTCTGATCTCTAGTTCTGTGATACATTTTCGCCTATTATTGCATAACGACATCTTCCTTTTCCCAAATGTAACCAAACCAAAGGCAAAAAAAAAAAAAAAAGGAGCCAAGGCAAGGAACAAGTGATATCGTAAAGCCCTGCAGGGAAATTTCCAACCAGCAACCCAAGGCACAGAGCAGCCCCACACATAAATAAAAAACCACACACCCTCAGCTTTATCACCACCTGCAGGAAGCACTCGTTTACCAATGCAAAGGGCCTGAAACTTCATTCATAACTTCCCTGAAGACAGGGGAGGGAATAACATAAGTGAGAACTGGCATAAGTGAGAAGGGAATCCCACCCACAGTGTGTGCTTCCTAACAGTGTCAGACATTTACAAAGAGCCTTTCTTCTAAACACCCGAAGTGCTAGGAAAACTTCCCAGCAAAGCCATTTATACCTGGACAAGGATTGCTGAAACAAAGCTATAGCTGGGGGCTAGAGAAAAGGCAATGGCCTTTGAATAGCAGACAGCAGCAGTAGTTTTCAGAGAATACAAATACTTCTGTCTTTTTGAAACCAAGAGGGCCAGGCAGGCAGACTCCCCAGCAGATTCTTCTTATGACACCTGCTCTTGGAAGAAGTCCCACTGGGCTTTTGACTACTCTAAGTGGTCAGAGCTGAGGTTATGAAAGGCATCTCAAGGCAGCCTCCTGCTCAAAGCACCATGCTGGTTTACAAGCCTGTTCTGACTCAGAGGGAAGAGAGTCTCCAATCATAGTTATTGGGTTCCTGCAGCACTGTGGCAGAAACTCAAGCCATGGTCAAGGCAATAGCGAACTCCCACTGACTGCAACAGGGCCAGGACTTAACAGCAGAGATTCCTCATGCAAGCACTGAGTAAGTACAGCCTTATTTAGGCCTCTGGTCTACTCTGAGAGGTGCACTGGTTAAACAAAAGGTGTGTTTGGACCCAGTGTGGACTCTCTTCACAACCAGTTCAGATTGAGGTAGTCTAAAGACCTTGTTACACAGTAATTTTTGGCAGCTCCTGGAGTTCTTAACCCCTAGATTGTCCACACATTAAGATCTTAAAGTGGTTTTAAGCACTCATTATATGGCTCAGTTACACCAGTCCAGGGCAGGATTATCTCTGATCCACACTACTCAGCTCCTGTTCCATTAAGGTTTGGCCATTCTCCACAGATGTGCTGCCCAAGTTGAAGTCCTCCAGTATCCCAGGATCTCTTACACCCCCGCCTTCAGAGCAAGGATAGAAGCCTATCCTGGCTCACCAGCCCTCTAGTGGCAACTCACAGCTACAGCTCCAGTCCTGCCCCTGCTCATTAGGCCTCTAGTGGCAAGTCACAGCTGTGCAGGTGGAGAACAGTCAGAGAAGGTTTCTAGGTAGGGTGATCATATGTCCTAGTTTAGCTGGGACAGTGCCAGATTTCAGACGCCAGCCCTGGCCACTGGTGAGAATTAAAATCAGCATCCCAAAAACACAGTCTGGTGGGGAGGCAGAGCAGCATGAAGCAGCACCGCTGCTCGCCTGCCTGGTGCATCACACTGCCCTGCCCCTGCCTCTGCCTGCAGCAGCACCGCTGACCGGGGGGGGGGGGAGGAGGATGAGGGCAGTGTCCTGGGTGTCCTGCATTTCCTTATGGTCAGCCTATTTCTAGACCAAGGTTATGACTACTCCAAACTCCAAGCTAGCACTAACACTGATCAGTTTTTGTGTGGCTCACAGCATAAGGTATAACAAGGCCCTAAGAAGGTTCTTTGCCTACTTTAGCTAAATTGGTACAAAACATGGTGAAAGCAAATTAAGAATGTTCACATAGTGCACTAATTTTAATTAAACTGATGCTACTTCTGTTTGAAAAACAACCCAGAGCTTGAAATTCGCAACTCACAGTGGCATGACGGCATCAGGTGTGAGGTGGACTGGTAATGAGCTCAACCTCTTCAATCTACTTAAGGGCACCTACTGCCAACTTTAAGCTGGGACAATCACCTTTCATGTCTAACCAGAATATGTAGAATACAAGGAGTTGCTCAGAGCAAGTATGATGCTTGTAGGCAGAGAAGACAGCAATCAAAGTCTGTTCCTCTAGACTGCAATCCAAACTTTGCATGCAAGGCACTTGGCAGTTGGTTTATTTTTTAGCCAACAAGTTTTCTTTATTCTAACTTGCTTGAAGGCAAGAAGGGGGTGGGTTTCAGCAAGAAATAAATCTGCCAGCTCCATAGCAAGGGCACAGACAATTGTCCAGTGGGAAAAAAAAAGGTCACAGCAGTAACTCTTGCAGTATTTGTTCCACAAACAGAGAAGGTTTACACAGCTTTCCGGGGCAATTATTGGCTAGGAAATAAATCTCAGCAAAAACTCATCTTCTCCCGCTTGCAACTGAATCTCTTTGCAATATACCCTCAGCAATGCCCCCAGAATGCTTTGCAACAAGATGTCAGTTACATAGCCCAAGGTTGTGCCCAATAGAACCAGCAGAGAACTGTATTAAATTTAATAGCATTGCGCCACGTAAACTATGACCGGGTATAATCAATTGTCCATGCCCACTACAGCATGACTATAACAGTCTTTACAGTGCTGAAGGTACAGGTCTGGTATAAAAGCTGTAAGTATAGCCCCAAAAGCCTAAGAGTTACTCTGATCAATTTTTCTAATGACTGTTACCAACGTTGTGCTAGGCACTTTACAGATACACCAAATCTATGGGCAGCAACAGAATGAACCAACCGCTGGGAAAGGTCAGGCCTATCCCTACAGTGTTTTATACCAACACCAAATTAGTCCTCCACTGGACACACCCTTGGCAGAGAAGTGTGGGTCATGCTGAACAGACTAAGATCTGGATACGGATGCTGCAAAACAACACTTCACAAGATGAACATCTTGGACAGCTCCCTGTGTGAATGCAGAGTCTGAACAGCACAGCACTTGATTGAAATCTGCAACCTTTACAACCCAGATGAGGTACATGGAAACCATACATTGACTGATAATACCAGACAGTGGCTCATAGATTTGGAAGTTGATATCTGATGCTATATGAAAGAGAGAGAGAGAGATCGGTCTCTGAATGTGAGAAAACTAAATAGACAAAGGATGGGAGAGGAAGGATTATTATCACCATAGTGTAGAAGTGGGGCTAAAGCTCAGAGAGAGCTGATGGGTAAAACCTGCTCTGCAGTAGTTGCTCATGTGCATGCTCTTACCCCATGGCAAAACATAATTAAACTGCAGTATCTTAACCCAGAGGTACCCAACCCCTGGGCCGTGGCCCAGTACTGTGCTGTGAAGGGTTGGCTGCCAATCCACAGGAGGGTTGGCTGCCGGACTGGAAGTCCAGAAGTGACCAGCATACAGCGGGCTGGCAGGCAACCCTTTTTAATAGTAAGTATAAAAAAATACCAAGTTGGCTGCCAATCCACAGTATGCTGGTCACTTCTGGCCTGCAGTATGCTGGTCCATGGTCTAAAAAGGTTGGGAACCACTGGCTTATCCCTCCTGAAAGAAATGAGAGAAACCCAATTTGGCTTACACTTACTGTAGAGGAAGAGCGCACACACAGGCAGTTACCGCACAGTAGATAACATACACCTCTTACCCTGAGCTAAACTCTTCATGTGTCTGTACCCTCAGAAACACAGTCAGTCTTCAGCAGAGCTGGGAACTGAACCACTGCTTCTTGTGTCTCACGCAACTGTCTTACACTCAAGACAACCTGTCCACCGCAAACCCCAGTGGCAAAAATGATCATAGGACCAGGAACGCTTCCTAAACTCTCCACCACCTGCAGCTGCATTATCACAAAGATGTCTATTCTGGCAGTTGGTGGCAACAAGCAAATCAGACCTGCACAATGCTCAGACTTAAGCTAGATCCTGCCTGAACCTTCCCACATCAGTCCTAACTGCATAGGAAAACCGGAACAAACGCAGAGCAAGAAGAAAGGCAGTTTTCACACCCACACAGCCTGTACGATCTCAGAAGAACTTTATTTGACTTTTATGTTAGGTCCATAGAACAGAAATCGTCCTCGAAGATGAGGACAAGCTGGATTCATAAAGCTCGGGGGAGCTGTAACATGTCTGAACTGACTACCTGATCTATCTCCCAGACATTTATAAACGTGTTGGGTTTTTTCCTCTCTCCTGGGCAGACCTTGGAAGGGGCAGTGTTTTATTATCAAGGGCTCCTGACTCTTTGGGGTAAGCATTCAGCATTAAAAGTTGCCAGGTTTTTTATTTTTTATGTTATGTGCTCAGAATCAGGAAAGTACATTGACAGAGTCCCTTGCTTCTTCCTTGGCCAAGAAAGATACTATGAAACAAGGAACAGGCTCTCCCTGGGGTGGGTTACTTCTGGGTAGGAGTAGCATCTCCTTCTCTGCAGGCTTCAGCTCCCTAAGTTTCCTTCAAGATCTGTGGCTGGAAGGGGCAGGGGAGACAAGCAGAAGTGACAGCAGGAGGAATACTACTCCTTTCCCCAGGTCCTTAGATATCTCAGAGGTGTGCACACGTGGGGGAAGGGCAAGAGCACTCCCAAGTGGGTGATACAAGATGCCATAGATCAAAAAAAGCCATGACGCCAAAGACTGGAGCTGCATATCCCCTGAGCCCCAGAAGGAGATGCCCCACAGTGTGAATGGGAACAGAGACTGCCTTCAGCTGCTTAGTACTGATGATTGTTGCTGGGGGGTGAGGAGACAGCAGAGACCCACTTGACTTTGAAGCCTCCCCTCTTACCACTGCCTCATCCAATCATACAGAGCAGAAGCCAGAAGATCATTGGATGCTGAAGAAGCTTCACCATCCCCAAAAACAGAGGTAACAACATTTCCCTACTCTTTTATGAGGTCCCTCTGTTCAACTACCCGTGGACTTCATTAGGACTTTTGGCCACAGCATCAAACAGGAAGATCATGTTCAGCTGATTATCTACCACAAAGGCCTTTATAGAGTCACTAGTTCCTGGAGTTAAGCCCCCCATCCTGAAAGCCTGGCCTGCCTTTGTTCCTGGGGGCAGGATTGTACCTCTGTATAGTACCACAGCAAGGGGCTGGGGGGGCGAGTGGAGCAACCACCCCAGGCACCAAAGCGAAGGGGCACCAACAGGTACTGCCCAGCCGGGACGCAGGACAGAGCTGTGAGCAGCTCATTTGGGGGACACGGGAACAGGAGGAGGGCAGCTCCTGCCACTGCATGCACTCCCAGGCAAGCATGGGGGGCATGTGCCCCCCAGATCTGTGTGCAGGGTGAGGGTGGGCTACCACTGCGGGCTTTGCCCTGGGTGCCAAACTTTGTTGCTACAGTACTGCTTCTGGGTACACTAAGAGGCCTTGTTTGCTTGGACTCAACTTATTGAGTGATGCAAATCATCATTTCCTAGGACATTGCTAAGAAAAGGGAGCAGGGCACAAACAGGAGGGCTCCCACTGGAGAACTTCACACATAACAGAAAGGGAAACAAACCACTAAGGACAGACAACAATGGAAACAGTCTGCAGTGCCTCTCCATCATGTTATGTATGCTTAATGCTTATTAAGTTTGTTATAATCAATTACAAGCATGTATGCATTAATAACAGCATGTACAGTTATATTTCTCTGCCTATGTTACATTCTAAACTGTTCTCTCATCCTGTTTTTACTTACACTAGATAAGCACCAAACTATGATATATTCTGGAGCCAGGATGCCACTAAATGCCTGATCCCAGTGGTGTCCTGCCAGTGTATCTTTCCCATAAGGCACCAGCTGGGTCAGAATGACCTCAAACTTGGCTAAGTTCTGGAGGGCTTTGTTCCCCACCAGGTCAGAAATGGGATTGTATGATATTGGTAAAATGTGTGGAAAAAATCTGCAAAAACCTCATGGGGCATAAAATATTCTATTGGCTAATTTGCTGTAAGCAGGTGGGCTATAAAATCAGGGGAGAAGAGAGAAGTGGGGGAGATTACATAGGTGCTTGAATCATGAATTGCAACCACCACTGGAGGAGACACAACATTGGGGAACCTGTTGTTCATGTCAGCACTGTTGGAGGAATTCTTTATTGTCATCATCAATAAACTAACTCCATCAGTCTGATCTCCTGAACCTTTAAGAAATAGTCAACAGCAGTTACTGAGATCAACAGACACCCATGATACATCAGCGTGGGTGGAAGGAAGTGGTTGAAGGATCTATTGGGGAAGAAGAAGGGTATAATTAAGATTAACTAAGTGAAGGATGGGTGTGTCAGGCTGCCTGGCTGCTTCACAAGAGTTCTCATGTCCTTCTGCCACAATCAGTATCCACACTTCGGTTGTGTAAGCTCTGAGCTCCTTCTGCAACAAGACACATAAATGGACAGAGCTCCCACAGTGTTTTAGGTCAGAAATATTCCTAATAAGCCATTCTTAGGCACCTACCTAAAATGGCCTGCGTTTCAGGGATACTGATTGCTTTACCTTTGGCTCTTGACTGAATCAATGGGTCCCTCCAACATCTCAGAAATATCAGACCCTTTTCATTTGGTGTCCCATTAATGGATGGAGGTGTCTGGTTTTATTCCCTGAGGTATTTTGGTCTGAGTTCTTACCAGCCTCTCTCCCATGTGATTTATGGTAAAGTAGATTGGAAACCTCTTTTCTAGCATGTTAAACTGAAGCCACAAACAAATCTTACTTTCTTTTAAACAAACAGCTGTGGCATACAGAGGAACACGCAGGATGCTGTCCATCCACCTCAGCCGGGAGCGTCCATCTCTGTGCTTCTCTGGAGCCGAGGCTAAGAGGATGAAATGCCCATGCAGGCGATGGATAACCCATCTCCCAGTACCTCCTGCACAGTAATACTGCCACCTAGAGGTCCAACACCTAGTTTGGAAGACAACACGAAGGTGCTGGGAAAAAACTTTTGATGAATTCTTAACCTTTCCTTTAGCTGCAGGTGGTGGCTGTACTGTCTAAAGGCAGCAGTGAGAAATGCCCAGAAGTTATATGATAACCTAGGGTTTAAAATAGTACTCACGACATTGCCAGACTCACAAAAGCTTTTGTCTGCCGCCACTGAGAATTCCAACTGGCTACACAAAGGGAGGGTAAAAACTGATTCTCTTTACAGAGGGATGGATCGAAGGCTGGTATAGTGTGCATTCAGGTGTCTCACAAAGCCAGTGCTGGCAGAATTCAGCCAGCCTGAAAGGTAGTGGTTTTAGGGGTGCCCAGTGTTCGAAAGGGCAGTGTTTTGCCCTCTGCATTCTGCAAAGTAGTGGACCCTTGAAGACGTTCAACAATGGACCTCTCTTGTGCAGGCAAGATCACCACCTTTGTGGGTCTGCCATTTATTTGAGAAGGGAAGCCATTAATAGCAAATATACTACTGTCCTGTGGTGATGATCAGCATTGACCCTTAGAACTAGAAACAAGCCTGACTCTCACAATTCAGATACTGAGATCAGGCACTCTGTGGCTGAAGCGCTCCAGATCCAAAGTTTCAGTCTGGCTCTCTATAAAAACCAATTTATTTCCAAAATGTGAAGGTGGGCTCAAAACTGAACTTCCACTCCAGAATTCAGAGTCAATTAGATTGGGGCATGGTTCATCTCTGAGGCACTTATGGGTCTTCTCCAGCAGATATTTCAGTCCAAATTCCTCCCTGATGCTACTTTGTCCACCTCAGCAGAGCCACCCAGGGATGCATTGCCCCTCCATCTCTTTGATGGTTCTGCTGCCCACTTGGTGCCCTGCTGCATTTGCCAGCTGAGCAGCCCTTGGGGGTTGGCACTGAGGATGCTCTGTCAACTAAAGATTGCTCCAGCTGCACAGATCCTACCATAAGATCTGTGCATTCATGAATCCCCATTGTTGTTTGAAAAAAAATGTGTACAGCTTTCTTCCTCTGCCGCCTAGAGCCAGGAAGTTTTTGGCTCTGTCCTGTCAGTGTCACAGTGGTGTGCCACCCATCATTTCAAGTGTGACAGGAAGCAGGCAGAATTCAACCAGAACAGCATGCTTCAAAGCTGCACAGAATAAAGCTGTCTGTTGGATGCTGCCATCCCACACCAGGGTGGAGAGGAGGATATTTAGAGTGATGTACTGCAGTATGGGGAGATGATGCCTGAATGAGAGAGCCCTTTGGGAAGCACTGCCTGTCCTGGTTAATGCAACTTCCCCCAGTGGCCTAGCTACCCAGATGGAACATGAGAACAAAGGACTGAAAGGGATAGGACTTCATATCAAATCCCAGGACATCGTATCTATTCCCCTGCTGTTGCAGAGCAAGTGATTTGATGTCATTAGCTCTTGACACTGGAGTGCACGTGTTTGTCACTCAGTTCCAGGTGAGGAAAACTAGGAAGGGACAGAGAACTGAGGGGGAGAACACAAAGAAGCAGTAAAGGGTCCTGTGCTGGAGTAAGGCATAGGTATTACAGGCCTGTGGCTGCAGCCTAGCATCTAGAGCCATGCAGCAAAAGCTGAATGGTAGCTGCCATCTGAAACATGAATTTCTTTCTACCCCTCATAATTATAAAGAAAAGGTTGAAAATGAGACTTTAGAGTCTCAAGCCAGTGATGTGTGACTGAGTCTGAAGGGAGCCTGACACTGTACATCTAGAAAAAGTAAACTCCCCCATATAGCTTAGTGGGGTGCTGAACAGTGAACACCGCTCTGGAGGCCTATGTAGCACTCTAGCAGAAGCAGGTCCTTCAGTAACTGATGATCCATCACAGCCATGCTGAGGAGGTGTCTACAGAGGCTGCTCCTCGAAGTCTTCCTTTCAGGTAGGTAAGCTATGTCTTCCATGCTCCAAGCAAGACACCTGACGGTCTGAAAAAAAGAAGCAATTACCTGGGATGGAAGGAGGCTCCAGCCACTCCAAAAACCTGCAGTCACTTCTTTCATTGAGAAGACACTAAGTAGCAGTGTGGTTATAGCCTGGGCTCAAAGCTACAACCTTTAGGAAGGGGTGGTGTCAGGGATGTACAACTGTCACCATGTAAGGAGCATATGGGCCATGGTTAAAGGGACCATCTTTGAGACAGGAGTGAAGAGGCAGATCAAGGACCCGCAGAGACAGCAGACCTGGTTATTACCTTGTACAGCAACTGACTAACGTGTTAAATTGAAATGTTAATGCAAGTTCACACTACTTTAGCACAAAGACCAGCCCACCGAGGAATGTAGACTGCCTGGGGAATACTGTTCTGCCCCCACCCACCATGTGGGCCAACCCTTTCCCAGCCCAAGCTATAGGTCATGGCAAGGGAGTGTCAAGGTGGGAAGGAGGGGGTCAAATGATCAGCTGTAATTGGCAGCTGTGCCCTCTGTTTACACAGATGTAAATGACTGGGGAAAGCATAGGGCAGGAGGAAACAGGGCTGGCAGCCCCCGCTCATGTTTCACGCTTTGAAAGCCTAACCTTTATAAAGCAATTGCTGGCTGAATGAATATAGCTCGCTGTCGTGCTATTCCATTAATAAAGACTAAATTATATATTAATTGCTGCTCATTAAAACATGCTTCATTCCACACCTGATCTCCAGGGATGCTTCCCTCCTCCAGGAAAGGGGTAGAGCTCCTGGTGCACATGCTGCCTGCATTGAAAAAGTCTTCCTCCCCTCAGACTGCAGAGCGGGGTCTGAACAGTGCAGAGTCAGCCTCCAGATAAGCAAGCAGCCACGTTAACTATATCACCAGAGAAAGAGGGATCTGGGGGGGATGTTTAAAGAGAAATTCAGTCTGGGCTTTGCTGGAATCATGACTGTGCAGTATTTGGGGAATCAGCTGGCTCCAGGAAATCTTAAACATCAGGCAGCCAAGCTGTGATTCATGCTAAGCCATCATGAAGGCACTTTGGCTCCCAAGAGAATCCAGGAGTCTTTTAATGACCTGCACACAGGAGGCACCTGGAGTCACACATGGCTCTGCTTTCCCATCGCCGAGTGACTGCCAGCCAAGTACTCAGCAAGCACCTTGACAACTGCCAGCTTTCTGGCTTTCTATAGAAAAACAACCCTCCTTGTCCTATGACCTTTCCAAATGCTGCAGGGAGAAAAATCCCTTTATTGCACGCTGCCCAGAAAAATAGTAGATGCTGTGATTAAGAATGTGTCCTCAGCTGTGCTATTCTTCTTATTTATTGTTCATGTTATAGTGGAGTCTACATGTTCCAGCCTGTCAAAGAAAGCTAGGGTAACTCAGCCAAGTGCCTAGGGCCCTGGTGGATGGTCAGAAGCTATACAAAGATCATGAGCTAGAGGCCTATAGTCAGAGATGCCAGGGGCGAGAGCAAGAGGCAGATCCAGCATACCAAGGCCAAAATCAAGTGTCCGAGGTCTGCAGTTGGGATATCGAGTCAAAGGTCAGGTATGCCACTAGCCAGGGTCAGGAAGATGGAACTAGTGACCAAGAGGCAGGAACCAGAGATCAAAAAGTAAGCACTGAAGAATAGGAATTAGGACAGAAGCAGGAGACACAACTTGCAAGTATGCCCAGGGCAAGGCCTGCTTGCAAGCTAGAAGCCCAGTGTGTTGTGCACCAATACTTGTGTGCGAAGGTGGTCTCTTTAAAGGGGGAGCAGAGACAATTGAGGGCCTGAGCAAATGCTATGATGAAACCCAGCTGGGGCAGCTGGTATAGCTCTAGGTGGATGACAGATCGCGGTTCAGGGCTGCCCAAGGTTAAAGGCCCTCCACCTTACTAAGGGGGCACAGCTCTAAGGGCTACACTATAAGACAGCGAGGAAGGAAGGTGGGGAAGGGGTTTTAAACCTCTTCAAAGATAGAAACCCTCCCTGTCACTGGGAAGGCAGGGTCATGGGTCCAGTGCTACAATCAGATGCTTAGGACACAAAAAGAGAAAACAGGGAAGGTATGTAGGACAAAGGTCTAAAACTAGGGACCTAGAAGGGGCCAGCCAGGTTAAAGAGGAGAGCAAAAACTTGACCTGAATACAGATAAAATTGGGACCCTATCATGCAGTACATATACATGCAGCAATCCAACATGTTGTTCTGCTTGGGGGTGCTCCCTCCCAGATTTGCCAACTGACCACTTTTCCAGGGTCTGAGGAGCTAATAATTGAAGAAGCAGGTATTGTTTCCAGTGGTTTCAAGAAAATGTTTTAAATTCACAAGTTCCACAGTGTCCCTCCCCATCTAGCTAGGTTGCATGGTTCAATGAAGTATCTCTTTCAGACCACTATGAAGGCTGCTAACAAAATGGCCAACAAAATGGACACTGCCTTCAAGCTCTGAGCTCCCCCATGACATTTTCCTTCACTAATGTCCGTAAGAAGCTACAGCTAAAGTACTTAAACACTTTCCCTGTAACTGCATCAAAATCATCCTTTGGTTCCTTTATTGCTGCAAGAGATCAGGTGTCCAACTGAGACCTTTAAATCAAAGGAGCTCTAAGTCCATGCATCTGAAATGGTGATGGTATGAGAGGGTTGAGGAGCACTGCAGAAGGCCAAGGGAACCTGCTGATTTACACACTGCAGCAGCACTGCACCAACCACCAGCCCATCGCAAACAAACAGAAAAGCCCTCATACAGACTTAGCAGCCAAAGAAGGGTGCCCTCTCCCAACATCAACTGAGGAGGGTCCGGTTGAAACAACAAGCAGCAGATAGGGGGAACATTTCTAACTCACTGGTGCAAACCATTTCCATTCAAAAGCAACACACACCAGTGGACATTAGGGAAAACATTCTGCACAGATACCTATGGCAGAGACAGCATCCCTGACAGAGGGGTTGGCATGGGAAGACCTGCAGTGGGGTGGGTATCCTGGGCATGGTGCAACACTCAGCTCCTTAAGGTTTACCCAAACACCAGCGCACTGGCACGTAACAGAACAAGGAGAAGCCAGGGGAGGAGCTGTGACAGAGGGGCAACTGAAATGCAGGGCCTGATTCTGAGCTGGCAAACTCGTATCACACCACTGAAATCAGCAGAGCTAGGCTGACTGCAACCAGCTGAGAATTTGAGCCAGGGAACTGTTGGGGCCACAACGACTATTTCATCTCAAGGTGGAAGTTGAGGAGCAGCCCCAGAATGTGACAGGAGAGGAATCCTCCCCCCACACCAGGGTTCAGCAACCAAATCACTCAGATCAAAGTAAGGCATGGCCTAGCATGTCAGCTCTGCACTGCTGCCCAGGACTTGAGCCTAAGGCACCAGTCAGGCTGCACCATCAAGCACTCACTTGCGGGCAATGCCGCAGCAAAGGCAGCCTGCGCAACCCCAGATCTGCCCCTTATGCACTAGGATGTGGTCTTTAATCACACAGCACATACTGTTTCTCAAACAATGCGCCACTACACCAGACAGCGATGGGGCATTGTATCATATACACACCCCTTCAGCTGGCAGCACTCCCTCGCAGAATGCTGGGAGCTTTGAAGGAAACCTTCCCCTAGGCAGGAGGTCATCTCAAGTCCAAACATGCCATTTAACGTCTCAGGAGTGAAGTGGTGCAGAGCTCTGTGTTGGCTCCGTGAAGAAGGGTGAATTTCACCCTTTATAAGCTTACTACTCCCATTCATAATTTACCGTGTGGGCACAGAGTGCAATTTTCAAAGGCTCATAAATCAGTCAAATCAAAATCAATTTCCACCAGAGAATTCTTCAGGAAGGAGTAACTCCCTACAGATGTCAACCTCAGCCATTTTGGTACTGGAGCTGTTTTGGGGTGAGGGAGTTAAAAAGTCACAAGAATTTGCTGATCAGAAAGAGAGTATATTTTCTCATAGACCCAGACCAATGAACCATTTTAGCTACAGCTTAAGAGAAAAAAAATAAATCTCCCTGGGGCAGAGACAAAGCCTGACAAATCTCAGCTCAGAAGGTGAATGACTGCAAAGTTATCAGCATATCTAAACAAGATTTTAGAATGCAAACCCTTATGAATCCTTAATTAGAGCTGTTCTGGCATTCCCACTGTTAACGCACCAGTGAAGAGAATCAAGTTGACGGCCTGTTATGTACAAGTCAGAAGACATGGCAGGAACGAAGTTTGGCTGAATGCACTAGTACCAGCACACAATCCTGCATGGGACCAGGGAAGGGGAGTTCATCTCTTCTTCTATCAGTGGCTCTGGGAGGAAAGACCAAGCCCATAGGAGCACACCATCTTATATACTGTAAAAAGTAAGCTAGAGGTGCCACTGGCAGAGCTCAATGTATCAAACAAATCGCACTCTTACTTTCACGGAGCTTCCAAGCGTCACACAAAGCTCCTCAGGACGTGCACCAGTGGAACCCTACCCACAGGGGAGGTGCAACTGGAGCTTTACATGCTGACTCTGGATGTCATGCATGATTTATACCTGCTGCATCTGTCTGTGTCAGACAATCATTTTACATATGTCGGCATTATTGCACACTGTGCCTCACAGCAGCTTGAGCCTGGTTACCTCCCAGTGAGCCTCTCATCTGGAAAGTAGTGCTTGGGGATCTACCTAGAGTGAGAACAGAGAGATAGATAGGTTTGAGATGGGAATGAGCCAAAAAAGGTATCCGCTACATGTGATACCCTAGAGTCTCTTGGGAGACTTCCTCCGGGGTTTCAAAGACAGAAAACAATCCAGACCAGTTGTGGTTAGAAATCCATAATGCAGTCCATCAAGTCACTGGGACACTCCAGACAAGACAGGATGAAGCACTAGATGTAGCCATATCCTGCTCCCTAAGCCTTGGAAGACAGAATGGATCTGACCCCATTTGACCTTTCTGGCCCTAACTTCAGTTTCTCTTTGGGGAGGTTTTTATGTAAATGAAATTTATCATCATTGCAGGCCCTCTTCAAATATTTCTTCTTTGAGAACCTTAGAGGGGTCCCTGCCTGATGGACAAAGGAGAAGAAAGCTGCGTGGGTTGCATGGGACTTTGTGCCAGTTTTCACCCAGAAGAGGAGTTTGGCTGATCTCTCTCTTCCTTTCCCTGAGTCCCAACAAAGTTTAGGTTTCCTGGGGGTGCTTCCTTCCAAATGTATGGACCACAATCCTAGGCTTCAGGACCTAGGGAAGCAGTTTGGGGAGGAGTCAATGGGAAGTAGTGGTGGACTCAGTGAGGATACAGTGGTGTGATCATCATACACCCCTTCCATTGCTGCCACTGTCCCCAGATGACCTGGGTTCAGGCTTCAGGGAGAGGCTCAGAGCCCCTCTTGCCCTGCTCCAGCCACGGGCTGCAGGAAGCAGCTGCATCAGGTCCTGGGCTCAGCAAGGGACAGCAGATGCAGTGGGCTGGTTTCCTATTCCTGGATCTGTTCCCTACCACTCCTCCTCACCTCCAAAGCCCACTGGCCAGAAGCAGGTGGTAAGAGGAGGAACCTGCCCCACACCACCACTGCTTTTTGTGGCTGACGGGCACCAGAGGAGGAGCTCACAGCCACTCCTTCCCTCCCCAGCTAGGGGCTGTGGGGAGCAGCTGAGTGATATGCTGGGCTCAGCTGGGCATAGCAGCACTGCTTCGCAAGTTCCTCCTTCCAGCACCTGCTACTGGCCAGTGATGGACACCCAGGGGAGAGGTGGCCAGGGAACAGGTACTGGAAGGAGGGATCTGTGCAGCACGGACCCTATCTCCAGCCAAGCACAGAACCCTGTGCAGCTGCTCCCCTAGCCTGCAGCTGCAACGGGGAGTGGCTCTGAGGCTCCCCTCATACCTGGGTCAACTGGGGACAGTGGTGGCATGGAAGAGCAGGTCCCCCCACTTCCTCCACCCTGCCCTTCTTTCTGGCATACTCCACCAGCCTGGGGGCTCCATCCATGCCTGACCTCCACCCTCCCCTTATGGTCTGAGGGGTAGTGTGCCATACCCCCCTTTAGGGATTTCTGGATCTGCCCACGGAGGGAAGTAGGACTCAGAACCCCAGCAAAAGTCAGGGTACCTCCACGTGACACAGGCATGTCAGGGAAGAAAGATGCAAAAATAACAGGAGTGAAAATAGTGCAGATGAGAAAGAAGAAGAGAGAATGAGTAGGGAACAACATGTAAAGCTAGAAAAATGCTTATCGTATTTACTTGAATACAAGATGACCCTGAATATAAATGACCCCCAATAATTAGATTCTATATATGGAAAATCTATTAATTTTTTATAATTTTCCAGGTGTAGAATCTAATTATTGCAGTGTTGTCTTAATGCATCTCCCTCCCCACTACTACAACAAAGAAAATAGTGGCTGATGGGGGAGGGAGGGGGTGATCAACTGGCCCTTGCCCTGTGTTCCTCCAATTTCTTCCCCTGCATTCTTCCTGGTTCCCCCCTTATTGTCAACCCTGCTTAGGCTCTGCTGCCTCCACAAGCACAATGTAAAGTAAGCTGCATGTGACAGTAAGGGGGGAAAAGAGACAGATAGGGCAGAAATTGCAGAGGAAAATAGGAGACTGCTGTGGGTCTGATCCTGGCCACAACCCTGACTGCTCTAAATTTCAGCACATGTAATCCATAAAACACTTTACACATAAGACAAACTTCAGCATGTCTACACGTTCATTAATGCACCACAATTATGGAACATTAAGTTTCCTACCTGTAATGACAGATACTAACTTAATGCACCACAATCAGTACTACTGTGCATTAGTGCAGATGAATGCTTTTTTTTTTTGTGACACTACTGTGCATTAGACTACATTTATTGTGCATTAGCACAGGCTTTGCCTGACACACTAATGTGCAGTACAATTAGCCTTCTGCAAATTAAGCATCTTGGGTAGATGTGTCCACTGTATATGATATTAGTCCAGAGCCAAAAAGCTCTAGATTTATTATATAATGTATTGGGCTGGGCCTCAGCAGAGTCAATAGAGTTTCAAGCCCCGGTGATCCCACAGCCCAGCACGGCTTAGCGTGTGTGTACTCCATAACAACCCTCCCCCCCGCAAAAAAATCCATGTACTAATTAACCCCCCCACTCACGACTGGAACTGGATGTGCTTGTCACAAGTTCTGGGACCCTCCAAAAATGTATATGCAGATGAGGTGCAGGGCTGCCTGGTCTGTCTCCACTCCGTATTGGACAGGGCCACACTAATCATATGTGACAGGCTGAAAGAGGGGGTGACAGAGCCTCTCAGCTACATAGATATTTGCTGACGGCTGCCAGACATTTAAGGCTGATGAAGAAACAGAAATCATTGGAAATGGGAAAGAAAGGCACAGCTCAGCTATGGGAATGAAGAGGAAGTGGAAATGTATTTGATGTAGTGGTTGACCATGACTTGAAAAAGAGTTGGTGCTGGGTGGGACTGAGTACAATGGACACTATATTTGATTTAGACGGACTGCACTAATCTGTTCTCTGACACTAGGGAAGGGTACTGGAGCATGCTCTGGCCTCTTCTGAGTGGTAGCCTAGAATTGTAATATCTTTAGGCCCCCTTTTTTAAGAACCACCATAAAAAGGCTTCCATTTGTTTATTTGTCCAGTATAAGTTTTATAGGCATGTTCAGCATAGGCTTCATTCAATCAACTTCATAGCTGGTTTCTGTGACCAAGTATATATATATTGCTCCTAACAGCACTTGAATGATAACCAATGTACTTAATGGGAAAAATTTCCCATGCTGATTGAAGGAAAAACCCTCGTTATATTTGAGCAAATATAACGTATATTTAAATATATATATTGGAGGAAAAACCCTCCTTATGTTTGAGCAAATGTAAAGTATTCTGCTGCTATACCCAGCTCTCACCCTCTGCCATTACTACCCTACCCCCACCTCACAGACAGCCACTAACTACCTCCTTCACCTTACCAATGGTATAGCTATTCCCCACTCCTTGCCCTTCTCCCTTTCCCTCCCATCTGAGCCATGGTGCTATGCACAGGGTAATTGGTAGCTTCACATGACCGTGACTGGTCTAATTTCCCAATGAGGTAAATAGCAGATCCCTCCTTGGCATCTGGGGAGCTGAGTTAGCCCAATGTTGAACCACTTACCAGAGATAAAGCCCCAATTCCCAAAGCACTGGGCAATTCAGCAGGACATACAGTACTAACATCCAGTGGATCAACAGTGGCCCATACCCCCATTCATTTTGTTAACTGGCCAGGAACACACGTTCCCTGACACTTGTCTATTTGGAAAGCAACACCAACGCAGGTGGACCAGTCACAGCTGTTTCAGAAACCCTACAGCTGAGATCCAGCACTCCAGATGCAGGAAAGCAAGAAAAAGAAGTGACCATGGTCAAAGGTATAAGGGCTATAATCAATGGTCTGCATGCTCTGAAATATTCCATGAGCTGCTGTTGCTTGCATGAACATGGTACTGCAGTACTGCAGACACGGTGAAAGGAAAAACTGGAGGTCTGGACAGATGCATAAGGAACAGAAAAGCTTTTGACACCAAAGAAGGTAGTGAAGGCTCTTTGAATTTTTGGCACCTGGGAGGCAAGGAAGGCTTATGGGATAGGGGAAGAGCAAATGCAACCCTGGATTCAGGAAGAAAGGACTAGGCAATTTCAGATCCCGCCCCAGCAATCCTGGAGAATGAACAACTGGCCAACTACAGTCAACCCCAAGCAGCTAAACATGTTAGCCTGGTATTTCTTTTACAGTGAAACAGGTAAGAGAATTAAATGCATATGCCACAATTAGGCTTGTGTATGTGCACAAATTGGCTTCACAGTCAACACCAACTTGAGTTTAACAAGTGAAATACAGTACTTAGAATGATTGCTTCAGGTTGGATATAATGGACTTGCCTGTTACTACTTGGGCAGGGGAGGTCCCTTTCAATCCTTGAAAACTCAGAAACCTCATGCCGCAGAAGGAAGCGTACCTACATTCCTAGCTGCAAAGAAAGAGTTTCTAATGAAAGCTGAGAAGGTGGAATTCTGCAGCAGCAGGTGGACTCTAAGAAATTCAGCAGGCAGGAAACAGCAGCGAGGAGGGGGATTGCTATTGTTGCCCAGGAAACTTTGCAGTGGACTAAGTTAATTCCCAAGGAGATCTAAGAGCAGAGGTTTTTGGGGGAACCTCAGGTGTCTAAAATTCTTGGCTACTGGGGAGTGTTGGTTGTAGCCATGTTGGTCTAAGGACATAGGCGGGCAAGGCTCTTTGGGTAGATGTGATATTTTTTATTAGACCAACCAAATAGTTAGAAACACACTTCTTGTCTACCTTGGAGATCTCAAAACAACAGCAGTCTCCCAATGCCTGAAAAAGGGTGCTTGTGACCAAAAGCTGATAAAGACCATTTTTTCAACTATTTAGTTGGTCTAATAAAAGACATCACATCTACCCAAAGAACCTTGCTTGGCTACTAAGGAGCACATCTGTGTTCAGGAGACTTGGGAGAGACCCCTGCTGTGGTCAAAGGCATACAGATGACATGGTTCCCAATGGTTGAGGCCAAAGGCTTCCTTGATTTCTCTTGGTTTGAATCTTTATTGATGAAAATGTTGCTGAGTATTTTGTAATACAGCAGCATAGTAGAGGGATCCTGCAGCGTGTTTGGTCAAAAGAAGGGTTTCTTCGAGTCTTTGGTTAGTTTCCTTTCTTCTACTTGGCTACTGCCCTTCAGCCTAAAAGTGGATGCATGCGAGTGGTTCTGCACGTGCGCCCAGCAGGTCCTAAAGCCCATTGGAATGCACAATTATTATTTATTAGAGAACCTCAGCTGCTCCCTCCAGCTGGTGGGACCTAGGGACTACGGCATTTTGTGTAATGCTGCAAGGCACTCAATCTGAAACTACAAATATTGTCCTGTGACCAGTATAGACATCACAGGATCTTCCATCATTTTAGCCAGCTGGGACTCTCTGTGATTTTCAGCTGCATAGTCAGCAACAGACTGGGCGTAGTAAAGTTCTACCAGCAATGAATAGTATATTTAAAAAATAAGTGCATATGGGGAAATGGCAGGGAATTTGTCCTTGGCGTCAAATGGCATTGAAGCACCAGCAAACATTTTGCTGGGAGGAAATGGATAAAAAAGTACTGGCAGCTACAAATTACTAATCAATGCTAGGTAACAACAACAGCAGCTAATAATGAAGGGCTGATCAGCTCCCTCCAACAGTAATTATTCCTGACACTGGCCGCAGAAGGAGATGCAAGGCTTAGGTTACCGCCTCACAGTGATGATAACCTAAGATAACCAGAAATATTATGTGTTCTGGAGGAAAAAGCAGCAATTAACAACACTTGTCATGCTAATTACACTGTGAATACTGTGCACATACTTTGTTTGAACTGACTGATGTGTACCTCCAAAATATTTCCTGAAGGGATGCAGTCTCTTACTACAGTGTCAGCTTTAGAGGAAACTGTGTAATATTAACAGTGGATCCAATCAAGAGGGGGGCCCTTTGGAATAGGTGTTTGTAAGGGGAGCCGGCACACCAAGCTGTTTAGGAGCCCCTCAGCCAGTCCAAACAATCATTCCTAGCAACATTTTTGCAAAATAACAAATACCTAAGCAAAACAAAAACCTCTGGCCTTTCTCCAAGTGGCAGAAGAGGGCTCTTTAGTTCTGGCCCTTCATGGAAGTGCATCTCTGGGTTTCCATCTGCCTCCTTGCTTAGACTGCAAAGGTTGACCTCCTTGTTCGCTCCCCACTTGGACTTTTAACTGACAGCTAATTACAATTGGGTTTCTACCCCAGGGATGGCTTCCCCATTTAAAGGGCCAGACCACCTTGCTACAGTGCCATACACGTTCCAGGGAAAGGGGTTCATCTTATTTGCAATGATAGGCAAGTGAGTGTCATCTGCTGATGCATCAAGTAATCTGTGCTGGAAACAAATTGCCACCCATCCACAGTCACCTAGAACGTGAGAGTGGTTGCTACTCTGAATACACCAGACCCTTGCGATGGCGAATCCTATCCAGGCTGCCACCAGTAGTACGAAGGGAGCTCAAGAGAAGTGTCCAGCAATATCCAATATTCATACACTCTGTAGAGGGCAATGGAGTGCATGCTTGCTTGCTCTCCTTCCTTCCAATTAGAGTAGGCTAGGCAAATAAAGACTTACAGCCTTTATGAACCTCCCCTCATTTTCCAACGAGTTGTAGTAGCAGTATGTGGTTTTAGTTTGCATCTTTCATTGTGATGGAACTTAAACTGCCAAGTGTGTTTCTGTATATGGAGGCATTAGATCAACCGAAATGCAGCTGCCTCTGGGGTAGAGTGCATTACTATCCAGTACACAGCATGGCTGCTCTTAAGAACCCAGAGGCAAGTTATAAAAGATAATGTTTATACAGAGGAGGATCAATTCAGCAGCAAGAACACTTCCTTGGCAAAAGCAGCCAGTTCAGACCAGATCTTACGGAAATTCCACCAAAGGGTAAAGCAAAGAGTTGTCTCCAAAAGCAATACCCCAAGTTTTAATCCTGGCACCCTCAGTGCACACTAGTGCAAACTTCATATTCCAATTCATCTTACCAAATATAAACTCTCAAATTCTGATTGCAACATTTGTGACATGGCCCAAAATCCTATTACAGGGCAGTGTCAGGAGATGCAGGTTCCAGCCATTATACAAACAAAATCCTATTACAACAGAGATCCAGATTCCAACCTTTATTTACAGAAATTATTATTACAAGGGATCCTCAGGGAAATCACGACTCAGTGCTTTATATACTGAATTCCTCAGTGCCATAGACACAGCCTAGTGATACTTTCAGTCAGGCATTTAGATGCAAAGCACCTCAGAGCTGTATGTCATGGATTTAGAAGGAAAAAAAAAAAATCAAGCTGAGCAGCACAGGCATCTCTCCTGTCCAGCCCCAGGCAATTTTCATCATCTGGGTGCACTAAATCCCTTGCGTCATTCCATCAGAACCAGATTCACTATGCACAATTCATTGTCCCCCACAAAAAAAAACACCACCAAAGAGAAAAGTAGCCCCAGACTTCTGAGCACCGCAGACGGCCCTTGCCCCATGCAATGAGTACATGTGGCAAAAGGCAGGAATGGAGGCAGTGACAGAGAAAGTGCTCAGCTGTGGTGCAGTTCAGACCCTTTGCAATTACCCCATGCAGCAGGTGGCCAGCAGTTAGTAAACACACAGTTACTGGAAGAATTGATCCGAGCAGTGCCAGCACTAACACTGAATGTGAATACTTGCCTACACAGTCCAGTTCAGCCTGTTTTGGGCTTCCTTTACACGTGCAGGTAAAGAAAGGTGTGATGGGATCTAATGTGGATCACACAATCATGTGCATGGCAGGAAGCAAGATTGTGGGATTGCAAATCAGATCCCATCACCCCTTATTGCCAGTGCAATGAAAGCCCAATCCTGGGCTCTCCCTGCACCAGCAAAAAACAAGTTCCTGAGGCTGGGAGCCCTATCAGCTGATAGGGCTCCCAACTGCAGAGGCAAGTGCTCCCATGGCTGGGAGCCAGGGTCAGCTGGGAGCTCCCAGGCTTGTGGGTGCACATGGGTCACCAGAGCTGGGAGCTCAAATCAACTGATGGGGCTCCCAGCCCAGCACAAGCTACATATGCAATTTAAACCTGGCTAGAAACCAACTATAAAGTTATTACACATCTTCCAGCCATAACTTTATAGCTAGTTGGACCTTTTTAAGGTGCCAAAGTTAATTTGCATATGTAGCCAGTCTAATTTAATTGCACAATTAACCAGGTAATTGTGTAATGCATGTAACACGTAGAGGGGGCCTTAGGGTCAGAGAATACAGATGGGTAAGGGGACTGTGGCTCCTTTGTGTCCTTTTGGGGCATAACTGAGGAGAAGGAAAGGAAGAAAAGGCACTGAGGCTAAAGGAATTTTCTGCAGGTCACACTTCATGCACAACAAAGTCCTACACAACAGGCCCTGATGTTCGATGGTCACAGCAAGTCCTACACATGCATGTGTATGCTCTGATTCAGTATGGCAATGCCTGTGTTCCTATGCCCTTGCCTTTCCTGGTCTGTTGGAAACATGAAGTCTGTGTGTGCTTTGAGGGTTGGGGGATGAAAGGCTTCTGGCAGTTCCTTCATCCGATACAAGTAGTGTATGGAAGAGGCATCAGAAGCCAGTTACTGCTGAGAGAATGAGACAGGAAATGGAGGCGTCTAAGTAGTCTGAACAAATTGACATCAGAGCACTGTGACATGGAAATGCAGGGTCATCAGCTCTTCACAAAGCAGAGAGCTAGTGCTGAGGCAAATACCAGAGTCAATGACTCAGGTACCCGTATACCAACAGATATCCTGCTGAAGTATCCAACAGAAAGGTCTGCCCGGCTCTAGGAGACCCAGCAGGAGCCAGCCATCTCTCTTTTGCTAGTTCAGAGCCTGAAAATGTAAACCCTGTCCTCTGTTTCCAAAGTTACTGTAATTACTGAAGCCAAGGACACTTTTATTGGTATTGACTTGCTAACATTTCAGCCATGATAGCCTTGAGTTGCCTCAGCCCAACATTCTTTGGGACCCCCCAAAAGCAGGTGCGCACACAGCATTTTTGCAAGGTAATTGTCCCCAGAAGATGCACAGAACTGTGTATGTGGGTGACCAGGAACACAAGGAGACCAAAAACCATGTGTTACAGGTATGAGTCGTGCAGTTTAGGACAGCTTCAGAAAGTGCTCAGATACTGTAGAGGTGGGTTTGATATAAAACACGGCACAGCTCCATGTACATACACAACTGGAATGGGGCAAGTAGATGACCACACAAATCTTTCCATCATAAGCTCTCCTGTACAATCCTCCTCTTCCCCAAAGGTCCTAAAGACTTCTTCCATAAAACTTTTTCTGTGATCACTTACAAGGCCATCTTACAGCTTATAACCTTCAGGCAGACAGAAGAGTAATAAGTGCATGGTCCAACCAAAATGGCCATAGTTTTGTCACTATGGACCATAGGATCAAGAGCTCAGCAGACACTCAAGAGGCAGAAAATGGCACCTGTATCATATTTTCAGGCCCTTTATTTCTTCAGAAGGAAAAAGAAAGTTAGCAATATGTGGGGCATGGCTGGTACGGTCTGTGGGCATTTCAGACACATTTGGCAACAGTGCGCAGGAAAATAAGGGAGCAGCAGGGAAAATATCACCTGCTGTTACATCAGCTCAGACAGGAGGTGCCCACCAGCTGGAGCTCTGCCTTCCACATGTTCGAACAAGCAGTTCTGGAGCAAGAGGAGGCCAAGTGAACAATTTAGTCTGTAACAAGGTACAGAAGGAAACAGTGAGCTTCAAAACCTGGCCGATCTGGCACAGCTGTGGGATACCAGAGGTCTTCCAGGAAGTCACACAGGGGGGAGTGAGCACGCTAGAACCACAATGATAACAACAGCCATGCTGCTGCAATGCCGGCTGACTCAAAGACTGACCAGTTACAGGGACAACCTGAATAGTGAGGTAGAAGCATTGTTGGTAAGGCCAGGAACTGGGATTTGAGGAGCTTGGGTACAACTTCTGGCTCTCCTACAAAGTCGCTTTGTGACCCAGGCAAGTTCCACAGGGCATGGATTAAGCCACAGCAGAAGAGAGCTCAGTTGAGCCACTGAGGAGAGAAGCCAGTTTCATCTGCTTCTGCTCTGTATGTGAACCCCAGAAACAAGGTGCAGTGCAGATGCTTAGGGGCAAGCCCAACACCACACTCAAGACCTGGGTCTCCAGGGCACTCAAGAGTGGTGACTTAGGGTGCACCAGCTCCCTTCAATGCCTCATTCCCAAGGTTGAGGGACATGGATGGGAGAAGGGCTTATACCTTCAATAAAGCAACTGAGCTCTCTCTAACTGCAGCACAGATTTATGCTTAATCTCTTTCTCCCTTGATTCCTCATCTATAAAAGTTCACAGTCTTTGTCTCTCTACATCAGGAATGTCAAACTGGTTTGGCCTCCCAAGCAAGATCTAGACCCACCTCCGGCTGTTGCTTGCACCCCACAACTGACATGCATCCCCAAAAGCACTCTCTGTCCCAGGGGCTCTGTGCCCACCTAGAAGCCATGTGGGCGAGATGACATGACTCTGCAGGCCATGTTTTACACCCCCTCATCTATATAGATTGCAGAAATGAGACAAGCTTCCCTTATGCATTTTCAGACCACGCCCAGCAGAATACGTCTCATCACTGGTGGGACTCTCAGTGCTAACGTAATACCCATAACCATAAAAACCAAGCTTAGCAACAACCTGCACGATGGACTATAGTTCAACACCTCTCTTCCTGGATACCAGAATGTCAGGGTGAGTCTTCCTGTACAGCCACAGCGTAAGGTACATAATGTATCCAGACAGCATGCCACTGTATAACCAGTTAAAGCAGCTCCTTGTCCAAAAATCACACATTAGAGAAAGAAAAATTCAGCCCCCAGGAAATCTGCCTGTGCATGAGCATCCAAGAGTTCTGCAAACCCTGCACAAAAAAACCAGATATATTTATAGGGATATTCCCATGTCTCCTGCTAAGACAATTTAATCAGGCCTTCACAAAATGAGGAAATGGGCTTCTGTTCATTAGACAGCCCTGTTTTATAGCTGACATGTTGATCAACTATACCAGATGATGTTGGACACCCGCAAAATCCTTTGGCACAACAGAAAGAAACAATCATGTCCCCCATTATTAAGCTTGTGGCTCACTTGTTTCCCTTCTCTTGGATGCACTTCTGCAAGAATTTCCAGAGCAGCAAATAATATTGCTAGCAAGCAAGCCAAAACACCCTGACCCCAAAACAGGGAAAACAATGTATTCCTCAACACGAACAAAAGCATTTTTACAGCACAATTGAAGACAACACTCACTCAGAAATTACAGTGCAGATGATAGGTCAATCTTCACTGTTGTCAGTCAGGCTGAGGAGGATGAAATTGGATCACTTTCCAGTGATGGGGAGGATGGCCTGGAAGAGACAATACAGGAGGCTTTGGATCACAATGGGAAACAGAAGCCTGTGTATAAAAACTGAACTGTAATCATGTGATATTTATGAGCATCAGATTTTAACCCTTTTACTCAGGTGCTTTGAATCCAAAATCCTGCTCGGAGTTGAGCGGCTGACGCCTAATCATAAGAGTGAAGTAAGCATCTGTCTGTAGGGTTAGGATCTGTCCCTCTGTGTCCAAGTGGTTGGTGTTTTGCTATGATTTCAGTGCCAACTCTTAGGAAGTTTTGCATTTTTTAACCATTTGGAAGCTTCAGGGGGATGCCTGAGCTAATGTGGGTTGTGGTGTGATCCAGGACATCAAAGGGAGGGAACTGTCAGATCTGATGGCCGAATGGCTACGTTTGGATCTATTGACCTCTTGAGCCCAAAACTAGTGCAATGACGAAGCCCTTTATTTGCACAAAAGTGAATTAACCAAACCCCACTCAGTAATGCCAGTGACCTAAGGAGGAGACTGCCCTATTCTGATTCACCAGCACACTCCTGCAGAATCATTCCAAGAGGAAGGAACAAGCCAAACAGTTATCATCTTTAGAAACCAAAGGGTAGAAGAGATACCATTGGTTCTGGCCACTGTCGCTGGCCTCTGGCCACAAGATACCACCTTGTCTAACAAAAAAGGTCCATGCTTCCTCCTTCCATTTGACCAGCTTCCAAGAGGCATGGAATTCAGCTACATGCAGCCTCTAAGATCTGGCTTCCATAAGCAAGCAACTCCTAGCCAGCCAGCAAGTCTTTCAACATTTAACAGCTGAGCCAATAAAACAATCAACTAACCTTTCCAACCATGTACAAGTTTCCTAAAGCTGACTGAAACCATAAACATCCTGCATAAATATCAGTCTTTTGGGGAGATTTTCTTAATCCAGTTTTTATTAGTAGAGGGACATCTATCTTTGTATTCTTGGGGTTTTTTTAGACTTCAGCAGATGGCTGGCAGTGAGCGTGCACATGTGGATAGTGTGACAGAACAGATCTGAGAAATTACCTGATCCATGTCATTCACAAACAACTAAAAAATCCTGAGGTTAAATGACCTGGTCATGCAGGCATATTTTTCATAAATTAGGAATTGTATGCTTAATCCTGAGAAATTATGTAATTTTAATTTTAAATAGAACAAGTTGTGTCATCTTGACTTGTGCTGAATGATTTATGTAACCATATGTTGCATGCAAGAGAGATGGGTTATTACCTAAATACCTATAATTTTGACGGACAATGTTAATTGGCCTCAGAGCTGTAGTCTCAACACTGACTTTGACCCGATACTGATTTGACCCTCTGTGGAACAGCCATTCAGATGGAATATAAATATATATTGATTGGCATCAAAATGAATAATGCTATAGGACATTGGGGACTGATATCTAAAATGAGACAGCTTTCTTCCCAGATCACTAAATAAAGCCCTTAAAGAATTGTATGTTTATATGATGATTGATCTAGTTATTTGACAGATTTAATTTGATAGTTTGACATTAACTCACTTTCCTTTAATTAATCTATCTGCACTTTATGTTATGATTTTTGCTTTGTAAGTGTAGCTAGTAAAAGAAATGAAAACCACAAACCTGTGTTGATCAAATGTCAGTTCCTCAAATATCAGGTTTCATGGTCCTGAGAAGCCCTAGGCTGATAACAGTGAGAACTCTGTAACCCATAGAAGTGCATTTATAGCTCTCAAATATAACCCACTGGATTATCCCAAATTACCAGTAATTTAAACTGGGAGAACTTCTATCAGACTGTGGTAACATTCAACCAGGTGTTGAATCCTATAAGGATCTGGCAAGGAAGCAGACTAGGTTATAGGTCTCTGTCTATATAGCTCTGTATGTGTATCAGTGTCCTTACCTTACACCTTGTCTATACAGGGTCTTTTCCTCATGTGTAACAAAATATCCAACACTTTCAGCACAGCAACGAATAACATGCTGAAGAGCTAGTATATATTTGCTTGGACTGCCTGGGTTGAGTGTAGGATGGGTTTTTTGCTTAGTTGCTTTTTGTTTTCAGGTTTTTATTTAAATATAGAATCACGGAAGAGCACCTTGTGCTTGGAGCAAAGGTGTTGCAGTTTGTGATGATTCTTACTATATTTACTTGAATATAAACACAATGCTAAATATAAGATGACCCCCAATAATTAGATTCTATACATGGAAAAATTATTATTTGTTTATAATTTTCCAGCTACAGAATCAAATTATTAGAATTTTACCTTAATTTGTCCCCCTTCCACTGTTAGAGCATGGAAAATACATCTGGGGGTTCAGGGGGTCCCTTCACCCTGTGTGCCCCCCACCTACTTCCTCCTTAACCCCCCCACCTTACCCCCTGCTTACTATCAGACCCTGCTCTCCCTTAAGTACATGGAAGTAAAGGGCAAATATGAAAACACTGACTTTGAAATAAACATGCCTGTAGTAAATGGCATACAGGCAAATTACTATGGATACCCATAGAGTTAATTCATCCAGAATCGATGCATTTTACCTTCTTTCAAAACTGCTCCAAGTTTTAGTACAGGTGCACCATGAAAACACTTTTAAGCAGCACTTTTGCATCTACCTATATATGCTCAAAATACATTTTTTTGGGTAAAAATATACGTCTGCATGTAAAAGTTATATATATACACACCTCCTAGCTACTTATTGTCACATGCCTTAACTTGCAAAAGAAAACCCATAAACCCATTACAATACATGCACCCACAGATCTGCACTCCCATGCACCTGCCTGTAGGCCTCCCTTCTCCCCGATCACACTGTCCCTTAGTCCACACCTCTGTTATGGGGTTTTAAAGGCTCGGTTCATTCGCTGTCACTATGGCTCTTGCTGGAGGATTCGCTGCTGCTATCCTCATCACTATCTCCAGGCCTGGTTGCCTCATTGCCCTCTTCACTGCCACTGTCCTTTCCCCCAGGGGGAGGGAAAGGGGGGGTCTTTGAAGATTCTGTGCCAAGTGTCCCTTTGCCAGGTGGAGTTGGGTGCGTCCTCAGAGTCCTCTGCTACCGATTTCTGGTAGTAGAACCAGAGTTTGCTCAGAGCCATTTTAACGCAGTCTAGCACCTTGAGGTTTGCATGCCTGTACATCAGGAGTTTCTGGACTTCCACAGGGTGCTCCTGAGCAGGACTCAAAGTAAGCTGGCGGGCTCCCCTGGTGTTAGTTAAGTGCCTGTACAGCACCACCTCTCTGGTCAGCTGCCCGACCCGTGTCACCACTTCAGAGAGCTACTTTACCTTTTTCCACACTGTGACAGGGGGCTGTCTCGAGGCAGGTCCAATCATTGGCCCGCCCACTTGTTTAGGGCAGTCCACCCACCTGACTCACCTGCCACACCTTTGTTGGAATTACATAGTTATTCCTAGGTGGGAGTTTGCCCATTTAATACCCTGATGCCAAGGGCGCATTACATGGCTCCAGCCTTCCCTTTACCATGTCCCATGCCTTGCAGATGGCGTCCAAAAAACACTTTGAACTCCCCCAGCCCCATTGCTGGGCCGTACTCTGCCACTGGCCCACGCTTGGTCTCCAGTGTCATCAGACATACCTTGGCCTGGCCTCTGTCACAAACTTGACCTCAGGTGTCCTTAGACATGCCTTGGCCACATGCCCCTCTCTGGGGCCTCTACTCCCACACACACTCTGGGTTCCTTGCCTCTCATTAGGGTCCTTGCCTCTCACACTCCTCCCCCTCACTGGGGCTGCTTGGCCTTACATGCCTCGGTGTCTGTCAACGTCCCTAGACCCCTAACTTGGCTTACATCCCTGTAATTCAGGTCTCCCACTAGGCCTCACTCTCTCAGGCTTTGGCTCTCAGGCCCTTCTGGCCCCATGGTATGTTACCCAAACCTGGTGCTTTTCTCTCAGGGTGAGTTCCCCTAGCTTTCCCCTCAACAGGGTCACCCACAAGGCAGTGGGGGCTGAGGCTTTCTGGCGCCCCATACTCACCTTTCACTAAGGAGACACTCGTGGCATTTTCTGGAAAGTGCCCTGCCACAGGCAGCCTCACCACACCATCCAACCCCAGTAAGGTATAGTTTTAGGTCATGCCCCTGGACCCTGCAGGCTGACCTGCCCAGGTCTTAGTCCTCCCCCACTGGGCTTCCTTGATGTTCTACCTAGGCTGCTCTCTCCTGGGGCACTCTGCTCCTGCTTCCACCTTATCACTACTCCCACTCTGGTGCCAGCTATCTCATAGTTTCATAATTTCATAGTTTGTAGGGTCGGAAGGGACCTGAGCAGATCATCTAGTCTGACCCCCTGCCATGGCAGGAAAGAATACTGGGGTCAAATGACCCCAGCAAGATGTTCATCTAACCTCCTCTTAAACACCTCCAGGGTAGGAGCCTGCACCACTTCTTTTGGAAGCTGGTTCCAGACCCTAGCCACCCTGACTGTGAAGTAGTGCCTCCTGATATCTAACCTAAACCTACCCTCTGCCAGCTTGTGACCGTTATTCCTGGTCACTGCTGGCAGTGCTCAGGGAAACAGTGACTTCCCCAACGCCTGCTGATCCCCCCTGACTAGTTTATAACAGGCCACAAGATCCCCCCTCAGCCTTCTCTTGTGGAGGCTGAACAGGTTCAGGTCCCGCAGCCTGTCCTCATAGGGCCTGCCCTGTTGTCCCCTGATCATGCGAGTGGCCCTCCTCTGGACCCTCTCCATGCTGTCGACATCCCTCTTGAAGTGTGGCGCCCAGAACTGGACGCAATACTCCAGCTGTGGCCTGACCAGTGCCGCATAGAGGGGGGAGGATCACCTCCTTGGACCTGCTCGAGATGCATCTGTGGATGCACGCCAAGGTGCGGTTGGCCTTCCTGACTGCCTCTCCACACTGCCAGCCCATGTTCATCTTGGAGTCAATTATGACCCCCAGATCCCTTTCCGCCTCCGTGCTGATAAGAGGGGAGTTCCCTAACCTGCAGGTATGGTGCCGGTTGTTCCTCCCCAGGTGCATCACCTTGCACTTGTCTGTGTTGAAACCCATCCTATTCTCGTCCGCCCACCCTTGTAACCTGTCGAGGTCTGATTGTAGCCTGTTGCATCCTTCCAATGTACCCACGTCCCCCCACATCTTAGTGTCATCAGCAAATTTGAACAGGGTGCTTTTTAGCCCCTCATCCAAATCACTGATGAAGATGTTGAACAGTGCGGGCCGGAGGACCGAGCCCTGCGGAACCCCACTGCCCACGTCCTTGCAGGTTGAGAAGGACTCATCCACTACCACCCTCTGGGCGCGGCCCTCCAGCCAGTTGGTGACCCATTTGACTGTGTGGGTGTCTACACCACAGCCCCCCAGTTTCTTAATGAGAACAGGGTGAGAGACAGTGTCAAAAGCCTTCCGGAAGTCCAGGAAGATTATATCCACTGCTACCCCTGCGTCTAACGATCTGGTGATCTGATCGTAAAAGGCCACCAGGTTAGTCTGACAGGACCTTCCACTGATGAACCCATGTTGGTTGCCCCTAAGCATGCAGTCCCCTGCTGGCCCCTCCTGGATGTGTGCCAGCATAATTTTCTCAAACAGCTTGCCTAGGATCGAGGTGAGACTAACCGGCCTATAGTTTCCCGGGTCCTCCTTCCTGCCTTTTTTGAAGATGGGGACCACGTTGGCCCTCTTCCAGTCCTCCAGTACCTCACCAGAGCACCATGAGTGCTCATAAAGTTGTGCCAGGGGACTTGCAATGACCCCAGCCAGTTCCTTTAGAACTCTAGGGTGGAGATCATCCGGGCCGGCTGACTTGAATACGTCCAACCCCTCCAGAAGCTCCCTAACTGAATCCTCGCTAACCCGTGGCCCAGGTGTGCCTCTCCCGGGGCCCAAGTGGGGCCCAGCAGGGAGGTGGCTGTTCTGGTCCCTACTTAGGAAGACAGAGGCAAAGAAATCGTTAAACATGTTAGCTTTGCTGTCTGGTGTGACGACCAAGTTACCCACGTCGTCCTGCAAGGGCCCCACATTACCCGGGACCTTCTTTTTACCCCCTACGTATTTAAAAAAAGACTTCTTATTGTCCTTAATCTGGGAAGCTAGTCCCAGTTCCAACTCTGCCTTGGCCTTCCTAACTACCCCCTACATCCCCGAGCAACTACAGAATAGTCCTCCCTGGACATGACCCCTTCTTTCCACTGGATATAAATAAGCCTCCTTTTTAGCAAGGAGACATTCCCGGATGCTTTTGGTGAGCCACAGAGGCTTGTGTGCTCTCCTGCTCCCTTTGATCCTCATTGGGATTACCTTCCTTTGGGCTTGGAGGATCGTCTCCTTAAGGAGCGACCACTGTCCTTGGACACCTGGCTCCCCTCACCCCCAGGACCTCAGCGCTTCTCCAACTATCCTCCTTAGCTCGTTGAAGTCTGCCCTCCTAAAATCTAGGGCCGCTGCCTTACTGCATGCCTTTGCCACCTTGCGCTGGATGGTGAATTCCAGCAGGCGATGATCACTGTCGCCCAGGTGGTCGAGCACCCGCAGCCCCCTCACCAGGTCACCACCCGTGGCCAGCACTAGGTTCAACAAGGTGTCCCCCCTGGTGGGGCTGTGCACCTCCTGGGTTAGATGGAGGTCCTGCACTCTGGCCAAGAACCTACGTGAGCGTTCAGACCTGGCTGACTGCTCTTCCCAGCAGATGTCCGGGAAATTCAGGTCCCCCATGACAACCACATCCTTAGCCTTCACTACCTCTGTGAGCTGACCCAAGAATTCCTGGTCAAGCTCTTCACCCTGGTTGGGAGGTCTGCAGTAGACTCCAACCATTAAGTCCCTTTCCCCTCGACTGCCTTGTACTCTAACCCAAAGCACTTCAGAGTGCCCCTCCCCTGGCTCCTTGCCATCCCCTCGCACCAACTATCTCCCACTATGGCGCCAACTACCCTTACAAGATTCCTCCCATCAGGTAGCTGACTTCAGCCACCATCATAGCAGACTGCTGGCAAACTGACCCCTTAATCTCTTGCCAGTGGTCTGTCCCTTGAGAGACCTTTGCTTCCTTGAGCCCAGCCCCACTCTCCAGCCAGTCATGGTGTCAGGCTCTCCGCAGCACCGGCTGACACCCCGTGGTGGGCACATATGCCCTTTGGCCACTCCTGGGCCCTGGCCCCAGCCTGGGCCAGTCAAGAGCCCTGGAATCAGTGTATGAGCAGCTGACTCTCTCATTGTATAGGAGTCCCCTCACTGGGGCCCTTCCATAGATCAATCCTTTCACACTGGGCTTACCTGGAGCCCCACGGATCTTATACGACACAGCCCTTTACTTCACTAGGCTCATCTGAACCCCTCACTGGGCCCTACCAGTATCAGTTGCACTCCATGGGTTTCCCCCCAGACCTTTCCTAGGTTGCCCACACATCCTGCTGTTCCATTTAGGGCTTGCCTAGTTCCTTAGCAGGCCCACAAACGCCAAGTCCCTTCTGCTCAGGCTGGCCTGTGCCTTCTCTAGGCCCTTGTATATCCTGCCTCTCTCACTAGGCCATCCGGGCCTCTTTCTTGGGCCTATGTATACACAGCCCCTTGCTATAGGCTGGCCTCTCCGGCCTCAGGCACTCAGCCCCTTTCCCAGGGCTCTGGACCTCCCTGGGTCCCTAAGAATCTCCTCCTTCCCCATAGTTCGTACCCTAACCTCCAAATGTTCCAGGAGCAACAGATTTCTGACTCAGCAATGTTACATCAGCAGCATCCCTGCAGCAACTGCCAGTCCCGGTCTCCAGGCCTGGTCTTATACCCAGGCTGCCCAGCCCTCCACCAATCAGGCAGCTTCCTGGGTGCCATGTGACTGGCTGATTGGGTCTGCTCTCACCTGCAAGCTGGTCTGCAGCCTGCTCAAACCCTTAAAGTGGCAGTACCCAAAGGTTCTCTGCCACACAACTCCTTGGCATACATGCAAAGCCATAGAAGGTAGTCAATAGTCTCTGTGGTGCCTTGGCAGATTGCTCTCAGGCAGTTCAGTCTATCCTGCTGCCCCTCTCTATGTCTCTGTGCCCCCACTGGGAGAGGTTGGTGGGTTACCAGCCAGTTCAGGTATATACTACAGACTTTTATTTTATTTTTATTTTTTTGTAAAAGTATATTTCTCTATATCTATGATTATATATATATACTCTCTAACATGTTCCATCCCAAAAAGGGTTAAAACTGATCCCATTACAGAAAAGCTGCACCCGCGCACCCGTGCACCTGTACAAAGGCCTGCTGACCACCCATACCTGTTACAATGTCTGCAACTGTGCGCAACACACACAAACTACACATTCAGTCCTTTCTGATCTCTCCAACCAGCCTCCCTTCATGTCCACCCATCCCCTGCTTGTGGGGTCAGGTACTCAGTTCACAGGTTCTCTTCATCATTGTTGCTCCGGCTTCTGCTGGAGGACTCACTGCTGCTGCTGCTGTTGTCACTGTTGCTATCCTCCATTCCACTCGTCTGTTCCTCTTCTCTGCTGTCGTTGCTCTCTTCTTGTCTTGGTGGGAGTTGTATGGTCCTGTGCCATGTCCCTGTGCCAGGTGGCATCCGCTGCATCTTCTCCATCCTCTGCTACCGCATTCTGGTAGTAGGTCTGGAGTTTGCTCAGCACCATCTTCATGCAGCCCACTACCTCTACATCCGTTTGTCTTTACAGGAGCAGGTCCCTGGCCTTCCACAAGGTGTTCCTGATACAGGATACAAACTGGTCAAACCGGAGCAATGGGTTCCCCTGGTTTTTGGTGAGCTGCCTGTACAGCATGGCCTCACTGGCTAGCTGGCTGACACAGGGTCACCATTTCGCAAAGCTGCTGTACCCTCTTCCATACCTCCTTGGCACAGGTGCAGAGCCACAGGAGGTGCTCTGTTGTCTTGGTGACCCTGTGGCAGTTGGGCCACGGGCAGCTGGATCTCCCCACCCGCCCCTCTCTATGTCTCCAGGCCCTCACCAGGAGAGCTCAGTGTGCTATCAGCCAATTTACGTATTTTTTATTTTTTTTTGTAAAAATATATTTCTCTCTATATATATATGGTTATATATATCTAAACCGATCCCATTACAAAGTCCACAACCACATGCAAAACACACAAAATACACACTCAGTCCTTTCTGGTCTCTCCGACCAGCCCTCCCTTCATGTCCACCCATGCCCTGCTTCCGGGGTCAGGTACTCAGTTCACAGGATCTCTTTGTCATTGTCACTCCAGCTTCCACTGGAGGACCACTGCTGCTGCTGTTGTCACTGTTGCTATCCTCCATTCTACTCGTCTGCTCCTCTTAGCCGGTGCCGTTGCTCTCTTCTTCCTTTGGTGGGGGTTGTATGGTCCTGTGCCACGTGTCCATGTGCCAGGTGACATTGGCCACATCTTCTCCATCCTCTGCTACTGATTTCTGGTGGTAGGTCCAGAGTTTGGTCAGCAGCATCTTCATGCAGCCCATTACCTCTACGTCCATTTATCTGTAGAGAAGCAGAGCAGGTTTCTGGCCTTCCAAAAGGTGCTTCTGACACAGGATGCAAACTGGTTGAACCAGAGCAAGGGGTTCCCCTGGTTTTTGGTGAGGTGCCTGTACAGCGCAGCCTCACTGGTCAGCCGGCTGATGCCAGTCAATGCTTCACAGAGCTGCTGTACCCTCTTCCATACCTCCTTGGCACGGGTGCAGAGCCACAGAAGGTGCTCTGTCTCAGTGGCCCTGTGGCAGTTGGGCCATGGGCAGCTGGGTCTCCCCAACTGCCCCTCTGTATGTCTCCAGGCTCTCACTGGGAGAGCTCGGTGGGCTATGAGCCAATTTAGGTCCCTGTGATCTTTGTGCAGTTCCTTGCAGTGGATGCGCTCCCACACGGCTTGGCATGCATTGCCCAGGAGCAGGTCCACAGGTGACATGGTGTCCCTTCGTCTCACCATCTGCTGGATTTCCTGTGGCTTTTCATGGTTGCCGGGCCTGCATTCTGCAGGCTGTACATGTTGCAGCACCAGTCCAAGAACTTGTAGAACCAGGGCGGTTCTGTGATTCATAGCCTGTGGTTAGTCAGGGTGAAGACCCCCTAGTATCTCAGAATGTGCCCTGCAGGTACATGCCATTTTGGTGTCTGCCTCCATCACCAGCTTACAAATCGTGCTCACGTACTTGGCCCACAGGAACAGGAGGATCTCTGGCATGCCCCTGCCCTCGGCCCTCTTGTCCTTGCACAGCGTCTTCCAGGTGACCTTTTCCCATCTGGAGCCCCAGAAGAAAATGAACACAGCCCTCTGGATCCTGTGGGTGACACGCTTGGTAGGTGGGGAAGATCAGTGCAGTGGTAACAACACTGCCTTCATGAGCACAACGCACCCCTCCCATGGAGAGGGAACGCAAGTGCCACAGCCCCAGTTTCTGTTTTGCCTTGGCCTCTGTCTTCTCCCATGCTGTTCTGCAGCTCAGCTCCAGGTCAAAATCTATCCCCAGGATCCTGACCCCCCCACAGGGAACAGAGACCCCCCGGGGTTCCAGGCCCCTGACCTCACCCACGGCCAGGCAGGTGCTCTGGCTGATGTTCAGCTTGGCCCCTGCTGTCACCTTATACACTTGCATGTGTGCCAGGGCTCTGGCAACCAACCCCCTGTTCTGGCACAGGATGTTCAGATCGTCCATGTAGTCCAGGACCTTGGCCTCTCAGTTACTGCTTGTGCTAGGGGTGCAGGTTTGGGAGGAGGGGGAGCCTCACCCAGAGGCAAAACCCCAACCAGTGAGAAGAAGGAAAATATAGGCCTACCTGTTCCAGGGGCTAGGAGGAGCAAGGAAGCCCGGGATGGAGAACTGCCCATGCGGTTCGTAAGCCACACCTATGTACAGCTGGGACCAGGTGATGTCATGGGGAGACGTCACCCAGCAGAGATTAAAGGAAGCCGCAAAAGCCCGGGAAGGCTGCTGAGAGCCGGGTAATGGGCAGGAACCCACCAGCCAGGAGGAGGCCAGCCACAGTGGGTGGCTGACAGCTGAGGCAGCACCAGAACTGGCACTGGCACTAGCAGCCGTGGCGGAAGCAGCAATGGCAGCCACAACTGCAGCGGCCGTGGATCCGGCACCGGCACGAGCAGGAGCAGCTGCGGCAGGAGCGGCTACAGCAGCAGTGGCTGTAACAGCCACGGAGGCAGCTGGGAGCCTCTGACCCTGGGAAGCCCGACAGGGACTGAGGTCACCAGCGGAGAGGCTGGCAGAGGCAGCAGCAGCAGCGTCCAGAGCAGTGGGAACAGTGGAAGATCCCCAAGCCGAGGATCAGCAAGGATTGGAGACACTGGCAAAGAGGCTGGCGGGAAAGCCAGCGGTGGTGACCGCAGCAACAGCGGCAGGAGCAGCAGGGATCCCAAGCCAGAGAAGCCCAGCGAGACCCAAAGGAGCTGAAGAAGGAGCCCATGGTAACCCTGGGGCAGAATGGGGGCCAAGCCTATCTGCAGGAGTCGGGGACATAAGCCCGAATGGAAGCAAGACTCGGAGAGGGAAAGAAAGGGGTCACAGCCAGGGCTAAGGCACGGGTCCCAACCCTCAGGGTGCTCTAGACTTAGGGCACCAAGGGTGCTAAGGGGTACGGAGCACGGTGGGCACTCTATTTCCTCTTGGGTCCTTCCATCTTTTCCTTTTGTTCTTTAATTCACTTGTCTTCCTTGGGCTACACCTCACCAATAGACATGGTAGAGGGTTTGTTCAGTCGGGGTCACGACGGGTGTTTTAGGGAAGTGGGACGAAGCTCTCAGCATTAGGCAAGGGTGGCCTGGACCTTGGGGAAGAGAGAGAGAGAGAGAGAGAGAGAGAACAGGTCCGAAGACCGAAGATCTCCAGGCCTACACACCGGAGTCAGACCAGAGGTCCAGGATAATCATTGTCATGAGGCGACGTGGAGGCCCGAGAAGACATCTGAGGTGCTGGCCGCAAACAAGTTCAAGAGGCCCGCCTCGCAAGGGTGGCGCATGGCCAAGGTGTAGGGGAGGTTGGAGCCCTGTGAGCACACACCAACTTGGATGATGTCCCTGGAGGCAACTCAAAAGGGGACCCCCTCCACTGAAGATTCATCCAAAGTTGTGGCAGGCAAGTTAGGGGGTCTCCCGGAAGATGACCGGAGTATTCTCTGGGGTCTGCACGTGGGGCCAAGGCAAAAAAGATCAATTGCCCAGTTGAAGGCGGCATGGGAACGGACCATAAAGCGGAGGCGGGTACACTGCTTCTGGGGATGTGGGCTCTGTTTATCCTCTGGTCTTGCCTCAGGCGCTGGGCCAGTGGCTTGATGGCGCAGATGAACAGGATCCGGGAGAGTGGGCAGCCCTGCCAGACTCCCGACTCCGCCACAATCTGTGCACTCAGGAAGCCATTGATCTGTGCTTCACTGCTCACTTCTGTGTAGAAGGTCCTGATCCATCCAACAAAGGTTGATGGTACTCCCATTTGCTCCAGCATCTGGGACAGGAACAGGCCTTTACCTCCAGCATGGCTTTCCTCACATCCTGCCCCACTGCCTGTGCAAGTCCTGTAACTTACAGGTCAAGTGCTCACACCAGTTTAGGTATATACTACAAACCATATATGATATTAATCCAAAGCAAAAAAGCCATAATTCACCATATAATTCTTTGGGCTGGGCCCCAGGAAAGTTGACAGCAGTTCAAGCCATGGTGACTGCACCACTCAGCATTGCTCAGTATGTTCTTGTGTTCCAAATACCCCCCACAAAGGATCCATGTGCTAATTAGCACTCCCCCTTCCCAAACGCCCCCACACTCATGACTGGAATCAGGTGTTCTTGTCATGAGTCCAGGGCACATCCAAAATGTATATGCAAATGAGCCACAGGGCAACCTGGCCCAGCTCCACTGATGAAGGGTGGGGCCACACTTATCATATGTGACAGACAGAGAGGGGGTGACAGAGGGATTCTTGGATGAACTGTTTGGGTCCCTGTTTCATGATGTTTGCCAGACATTTAAGGCTGGTGAAGAACAGGAATAATTCGAAATGGGAAAGAAAGGCACAGCTCAGTTGTGACAGTGAAGAGGAAGTCAAAGTGTATTGAATTCTGTGGCTAATCGTGACTTGAAAAAGAGTTAGTAATGAGGGGGACTGAGCATAATGGACACTACCATGTATTATATCCAGATGGACTGTACTAATTCTTGAGGTAGGTTCTCATCAGCATTCAAAGGCTGATCTATGCCTTAAAGGCAAAGAAAGGGATTGACAGAGCACAGGGGTGTAAGAAGGGGAGAAGCTCAAATGTTGGTGGAGAAAGTAAGGGACAAATATGGTATCTGGGTGGGGTCTTGGAGGGCACGAGAAGTGTTACAAGCAGATGAGTGGAGCCCAGGTAGGGTGCTGCACCTCCTGTCAACGATCCAGATCGGGACACATTGGAGTTTTATAATGAACCATGGGAAACCAAAACAGTGCAGCAAACGTGGAAAGGTGGGGCATCTGTCTGTATTCTGTCCCCTTACAGTGTGCTGCAGAGATGAAGGGATGGGGCACAGAGCAGCAGAGTGCCAGGAGTCTCTAAAATGCCCTGTTTGTAAAGGACAGGAACACTTGTATTGCCAGTACCCCAAAGCCTTTGCAAGAATAGTTAGACCCCCTTGAGGAACAGCAAAACCCAGCGGAAGAGAGTGCAGGGGGGGCCGGGGTGGGCACTGAGATAGAAATGGTGGGAGACACCCCACAGGAGGGTGAAACAGGAGGGGGGCAAAATGTCTGTGACTGAGGCAGCACAGAAGCAGATAGTACATGGAATGAAAGGGATAGCAGGAACAGAAAACAGCTCAGACGTGGGGGTGGGGAAGAAAGAACCGAGGTAGAGACGGAGCAATAGAAAGACCAGATGGGCAGGCTGGGAAAAGAAAGGAAATGGAGGGGCTGAATTCCAGGAAGAAGAAACCTGATAATGAGGGAGATGAGTTGGAGGAAGAGGCAGAGAGCAGTTTCCTGCTCCTAACACCTCTGGGCTGAAGTCCAGAGTACAGATTAGAAGGCAGCAGGAAGCCAGGGGATGGAGGGGGGGCAGGAACATGCAAGCCTTCCTAAATGCAAAAGCAATCCTGCAGCTTGCAAAGGCTACAAGAATGCAAGTGAGGGAGGGGGAGGAGTCACCAACTCTGAGTAGGAGCACAAGCAGACCTTAAAGGGACAGGTGCACTCAGCTCAAAGCAAGCACAGGAAAACCGCAAAAAGGGACAAGAGCACTCATTTTAAAATAAGCATAAATGGTACTGACAACAGTTTCATTTAGCATCAGGAGTATCTTAACAAGGAAAAGATGGGAACAGACTAAACCAGTATTAAGCCAAGTAAGGGTAGGCATAATCTGCCTACAAGAATGTGGTATACCAGGGGAGAGAGATTATAAACACTTTGAGAAAAGGTGGAGATGGGGACCATCCTGCTGGTCAGGGATAAATGAGAACAAAATGGCAAAAGTAGCAATATTATTCAAAAACCCAGAGCTGAGGGCAAAGCAGACAGAAGAAATCATCAGTGACAGATTGCAATGAATGATACTATCAGTCAGGGGAACAGAATTAGAAATTTTCAATGTATATGCACCATCAGAGAGGGAGGGACAGAATGAGCTGCTTAGAAATCTACTGACTTATGTGGTCAGAGGAAGACCGTGCATAATAGCAGGAGATTTCAACTGTATAATCAAAGTGGGCGACAGAACAGGGGAAGGAGGAAACAGAGCTTTAGATAGCTCATCTAGACTGTTAACAAATATAATAAAAAAGGAGTCGCTAAGAGGTGTGTAGGCAGGGAAAAAAGTTTTCACTAGAACAGACCCCAATGGAAAGAAATAATCAAGAACTGACTTTGTATTTGTATCAAAAGAAATATGGAAATATGGATAAAGAAGAAAGAAATCACACATATGGCTTTTAGAGATCACCGGATGCTGAAGATAGAAATTGGTCTTGGTAAGAGCCCCATGAGAGGGAAGGGACTGTGGAAGTTAAATGTGCACCTGTTTCAAGATGGAGATATATCAAGCACACACAAGATAGTATGAGGGGTGGTGAACACTGAAAAAATCTTTTAGGAGTACCAGAGAAAGGTGGATGATGGTAAGGAAGAGGATAAGAGAATTCTTCAGGAAGGAAGGCTGAAGATGTGCAGGGAAAAGGATGAAAATGCTAAGAGAGCTGCAAAGAAAGAAGCAGAAGCTGCTACAGGAAGCCACTGAAGGAAGACAGGTACAAGAAGAGCTAAAAGAAACAAGGCAAGAGCTGGAAACCTGGTTTCAAAGAAGGATGAAAAAAAATGTTCTTAGCACAAGCATGCTAGGTGGGAGAAAACGAAGAGTGGCCCCTATACTTTCTGGCCAGAGTGAAGGCAGCAAAAGGAGAGTCTAAATCAGTGCTGGAAGAAGGTGATGCCTGGGTGGAAAAGCAGGAGGTGCTGTTAGAGATGATAAAAAGATGTTATAAAGAATATGGCAGAGCACCATTGGGGTGCTCACCACTTAGTGGGCTGCTACAGGCTACAGAGGAGCCTGCAGAGTGAGCAGCAGGGAGACCCTCCTCCCTGGTAGCAATTTTTAAGGCGAAGGTGTGTGGCAGGGCATCTTCAGTGTCTGCCACTTTAAGGCTGAGAGCAGGCAGCCAGCAGGTGTGGGCCAGACCTGATGAGGTGGCCATTTTAGATTCAGGCCCACAGGGCTGAGCCAGCAGTCTGCTGCAAGCACCTGGGAAGCAACAACACCTTGGAGGTAAGAGAGGAACTATGGGGATAGCAGGCAGTTTCTAGGGGCCCAGGGGAGCCCCAAGTCCCAGGGAAAAGGCAGTGGGCTTAAAGAGAACAAGGTCCAGCCTGGGAAGAGGCTTGTTGTTTGCAGGCCTACACAGGGGCTAGGTAAGCCCCTGATTTAGAACAGGCCTACACAGGGGTGAGGCCTGATGCTCAGATAAGCCCAGTTGAGAGTGGAGCCATGTTATTATGATCTCTGGGGCTCTAAGTAAGCCCAGGGTGAGACGGCTGTATGGTGGGGCCTGGAAGGGGACCCCTGATGCCCAAGGAAGTCAGCTGCTGTGGTGCTGGGACCAGAGCACCCCAACTGGTCAATGCAAGATGGCCAGGGCCAGAAGGCCAAAGGGGAATGAAGCCCAATGCAAGGGGCAGGCCTGTGCCATGATGGGCTATCTGGTACCCCGACTGGTCTGGAGAAGGGGCCATAGCCAGAGGAGACTGAAGTAAGCCCAGTGTGAGATGGCTGTATGGTGGGGCCTAGAAGGGGACCCCTGATGCCCAAGGGAGTCAGCTGCTGACTGACAGAAGTCAGTCCCTCAATGGGAGGGACATCGCTGTCTAGGAGAAGAAAGGCTGAGCAAGACAGCAGGCGGGCATGAAAGAGGTTGGAACTAAGATCCAGTAGAGAGAACAGCACAGGAATAACGTAGTCCCATAGGGATAAGACCAAAGCAGACAGGCCTGCACTGGTCCTCAGTAAGACCAAAAACTGTACCCTGCTAAGGAAGGGTGGTCTGGTGGGACAGTCCCCCAGAAATGCAAGGCCATTTACCTCCCCGGTGAAAGGCAGGTAGGAGTGCCTTAAAACCTTGGCCCCCCACACTCTGATGGGTCACCCAGACCTAGGGACAGGCATGGAGGCCAGGCACATCTCCAGACACCTGAGTCCCATGGGATGCAAGACTCCAGAGGTGCCAGCAAGGGGAGGCAAAGATGCAGAGTGTCCCCAGCGAGAGGGCACATGTGAAAGTGTAGGCCCCAGTGAGAGGGCACATATAGTTTCATAGTTTGTAGGGTCGGAAGGGACCTGAGCAGATCATCTAGTCCGACCCCCTGCCATGGCAGGAAAGAGTACTGGGGTCAAACGACCACAGCAAGATGTTCATCTAACCTCCTCTTAAACACCCCCAGGGTAGGAGCCTGCACCACTTCTCTTGGAAGCTGGTTCCAGACCCTAGCCGCCCTGACTGTGAAGTAGCGCCTCCTGATATCTAACCTAAATCTACCCTCTGCCAGCTTGTGACCGTTATTCCTGGTCACTGCTGGCGGTGCTCGGGGAAACAGTGACTTCCCCAACGCCTGCTGATCCCCCCTGACTAGTTTATAACAGGCCACAAGATCCCCCCTCAGCCTTCTCTTGTGGAGGCTGAACAGGTTCAGGTCCCGCAGCCTGTCCTCATAGGGCCTGCCCTGTTGTCCCCTGATCATGCGAGTGGCCCTCCTCTGGACCCTCCATGCTGTCGACATCCCTCTTGAAGTGTGGCGCCCAGAATTGGACGCAGTACTCCAGCTGCGGCCTGACCAGTGCCGCATAGAGGGGGAGGATCACTTCCTTGGACCTGCTCGAGATGCATCTGTGGATGCATGCCAAGGTGCGGTTGGCCTTCCTGACTGCCTCGCCACACTGCCGGAAGGCCCTAGTATGGAAGGCCCTAGTAGGTGGGCATAAGTTGAAGCCCCAGGAAGGGGGCAGTTAAGCCAAGGTCAGTATATGGATGCCTGAGGCTGCAATTAGGCCAGAGGCTGAGACCCCAGTAAGTCCTCAGATGTGGTAAGGCTGAGTGTTGGGTCAGATGTTAAGAACTTTGAGTACATGAAGACACAGTGTGGTCCAGCTAGGGGCAAAGTCAGCCCAGTGTGAGGCACAAGGCTGGTACCAAGTAGAGTAGGGGAGATCAAGCGACCCAACAGGCTGTGTGGGGACCAGCCAGTACAAAAGTAGTTAAGCCTGATGACCCAAGGGAGTCACTCACGGGAGCAGGGCAGGTTGCAAGTGGCCCAGTGAGGGGCAGCACACAAGAGGCCTGGTGAGAGAGGGCAGAGTGGAAGAGGCCCCAGTGGGAGGGGTGCAATATGAATGTGGCCCTGAAGGGGGTAGTGTGTGAGGCCCAACAGTGGATCGAATTTGGCCTGGCCTTATGCTGGAGCTGTGAGAACAATTTGGATGCCATCTGCAAGGCATGGAATACAATAAGGGGAGGTTGGAGTTGTGTACAGCACCCCCTGGCATCGGGGCAGTAATATGGGCAGCATCCTGCATTTTACACCAGCACAGGAAATAGCAAAGTCTTGGCAGGAAAGACTGGGCAGACTGCCCTACTTAGACAGGGCAAGCCAACATGAGACCCAACCCCGGGCTGGCCCCCTGTCACAAAGAGCTATACCAGAAGAAGGAAACAGAAAGGAAGAAGAGGAAGGAGTTTTTTGGAAGAGACTGAACAGAAAGTAAAGAAGGAGGAAGCAAAGAGGATGGAAATAAAAATATGTTTATAGAAAGTGGAGGAGTACTTAAAAACCTTTAAAAGAGGGAAATCACCAGGAGCAGAGACTGCCTACAAAATTTTACACAAAGTTTTGGACATGGATAGGGAGAGATACAGTGGAAGCTTTTGGGGAAATAGTGTAAACAGGAGAGGCAGGAAAAGATTTTAAAAGAGGTGTTGTGATCTTACTCTTCAAGAAAAGGGAGAAGGAACTCCTGAAGAACTGTAAACTAATTATACTCCTTAATATGGACTATAAGTTAGTGGCCAAGATGCTGGCTTTGAGGATGCGGAAGAACCTCCAGAAGATAATACATGAAGACCAAGTATGTGCAGTACCAGGTAGAAAGATCTCCAAAACGATCAGCATGTTCAGAGATACATTGTCCCACATTCAAGAGGGAAAAACAAAACACAGTTATAGCAAACCTAGATTTAGAAAAAGCATGACATGATTACTTATTTAAGGTGCTAGGAAAAATGGGGTTCACAGAGAAATGTATATTTTGGATAAGGTTGTTGTATAGAGAAGCAGAGAGTCAAGTGCAATTTAACCGGCATCTAAGCAGGACCTTTAAAATCCATACAAGAGTGAGACAACGGTGCCCCCTGTCACCACTACTGTTTGTGTGCAGCATGGAACCATTAGCACAAAGAATAAGAAAAGGCAAGGTCATCAGCAGAGTAAAGATACCAGGAAGGGATGAGGTAAAATACCTCATGCACTGTCAGGAGGCCTTAAATGCCTCTACACTAATGCTTGTAGTATGGGGAACAAGCAGGAGGAACTTGCCTTCCTACTAGCTAACACAAACCCAGACGTAGTGGGGCTCACTGAAACTTGGTGGGATCCAATGCACGACTGGGTGGTAAACATCAAGGGCTATAGGCTGGATAGGCGGGATAGAGCAGGGAGAAAAGGTGGGGGTATGGCGCTGTATGTCAAAGAGCAATACACATCCTCAGCAAACAGCACTGGGTCAGAGGTAGGGCAGACTGAGGTGCTCTGGGTCCGTATACAAGGGGGCCAGGGGGAAAGGGACCTAACGGTGGGGGTCTACTACAGGCCACCTACCCAGGGGGAAGAGCTGGACTGGGAATTCTCAGGTCAGCTCACGGAGGCAGTTAAGTCAAGGGACATGGTCATCGTGGGTGACCTAAACTACCCGGACATCTGCTGGGAAGAGCAGTCAGCCAGGTCTGACCGCTCACGTAGGTTCCTAGCCAAGTTACAGGACCTCCATCTAACCCAGGAGGTGCAAAGTCCCACCACGGGAAATGCCACAAGCAACGACCTGGTGAGAGGACTGGTGGTGCTCGACCACCCAGGCGATAGCGATCAACACCTTCTGGAATTCACCATCCAGTGCAAGGTGGCAAAGGCCAGCAGCAAGACAGCAGCCCTGGACTTCAGGAGGGCAGATTTCAGTGACATAAGAGACTGTCGGGGAGGCACTGATGCCCCAGAGGGGAGGGGAGTTGGGAGTCCAAGAAGAGTGGTCATTCCTTAAGGAGCCAATCCTCCAAGCCGAAAGGGGGACAATCCCCACGCAGATCAAAGGGGCCAAGAGTGCTCAAAAGCCCCCATGGCTCATCAAAAGCATCCAGGAATGTCTCAAAGCTAAAAAGGAGGCGCACACCCAATGGAAGTGAGGGGCCACTACCAAGGAGGACTGTACCTCCATTGTGGCACGCACTGTTCAATATCTTCATCGGCGACTTGGATGAGGGGGTGAAAAGCACCTTGTTCAAGTTCACAGATGACACTAAGTTGTGGGGAGAAGTGAGCATACTAGAAGAGAGGGACAGGCTACACCTAGATCTGGACAGGTTACAGGGGTGGGTGAATGAAAATAGGATAGGTTTCAATACAGACAAGTGCAAGGTGATGCACCTGGGGATGAACAACCAGCACCATACCTACAGGCTGGAGAACTCCTTTCTTGTCAGAAAAGGATCTTGGAGTCACTACTGATTCCAAGATGAACATGAGCTGGCAGTGTGGGGATGCGATCAGGTAGGTCAACAGCGCCTTGTCATGCATCCATAGATGCATCACAAGCAGGCTTAAGGAGGTGATCCTCCCCCTTTATGCGACATTAGTCAGGCTGCAGTTGGAGTACTATGTCCAGTTCTGGGTGCTGCACTTCAAGAGGGATGTGGACAACATGGAGAGGGTCCAGAGGAGGGCCACTCGCATGATCAGGGGACAGCAGGGCAGGCCCTATGAGGAGAGGCTACAGGACCTGAACCTGTTCAGCCTCCACAAGAGAAGGCTGAGAGGGGATCTGGTGGCCACCTGTAAGCTTGCCAAGGGGGACCAGCAGGCAATGGGAGAGTCCCTGTTTTATAGTATGAAACTATGAAAATGCATGCTGTACATGAGTGATACAAATGCAATAGTTAGAGAGAGACTTTTGATGGAAAGAGTGCTAAGATACACATCAGAGCATGGAGAAGCGATGGGGGATAAACTAAATAGATTGAAAAGCATCATAATGGGAGTATGAACTGGAGGGACTTGGAGAAGCTGGGCCTTCAGATAAGAGATGGAGGAATTGGAGTGCTAGGGATCCTGATGGATGCCGAGGGGAAAGGTAATAGTCTGGGGAAAGGTGACAGCAAGGCTACAGCAAATACTTTGGTTGTGGTCTGGGAGGACACTGTCCATTGCCAAAAAAGTGGTGGTATTTAAAGCTGCGCTACTGCCAATTATTCTAGATATGGGAATTGTATTCCCACTGACGTGGCAGCAGATAGCAACAATACAGAGGGAAATGTGTGTTTTTCCAGAATGCCAAAAAAGAAAGGTTGGCTAGAGCTGAACTGTATAAAGCAAGAGAGATAGGGGAATGGGGGCTGCCGAATTTGGGATTGTTAATCTATGCAAAATATATGAGCATAACATGCAAAGCGGTAGCAGGGAGAGAAGGGAAAGCAGTGCATATAACCCAATTTCATGCATCTGCAATTTTGAGGAAATGGGGAGTATACCAGATATTTCTGAAGACTCCATGGGCATGGCAACCACCAATTCATTACATCAGGATGGAAGGATTCATGCAGTGATATAAAATAGGGAAGGTACAGCTGCAGTTCCTTAAAGATCACAAGAAATTAATGAAAATGGTAAGGGAGAGAGACAAGAAGGTGCCAGTGGGAAAGTTCACAAAAGACAAGTATAGGACACAAGGATAAATGTATTAAAGTAAGGATATGGTGTGGGAAGTGGTGGCAGACAAACAACTAAAAGGCAAACTTGCTGACCTAACATGGGTGGTTGTAAGAAATATCTTGCCAGTGAGAGAAGTGCATCACAGATGGGATCTGAAAAGCTCATCTAGGTGCCCAAGAGAGGTTTAGGGAAGAAGAAATGGTGGGACATGTGTTTTGGGAGTGTATGGGTGTGGGAAAAGGTCCACCACTTTCTGAGTGTCACCAAAATAAACCTGTTATTAGCGCCGGAGATGGTACTATATGGACTCATACCAAAGCAACCAGAGGAAACATTATTAAGGACTTTATTAGCATGTATTAAAACTAGTGTATGCAAAGTAAGAAACTTTAAGGGTTTGGCTTTGAAAAAGAGTGCCTGAAGCAGGGGCTGCATGAACTGACATACTACTGGACTGGGACAAGGAAGAGATCAGAGAGGGAGAGGTGGAGAAGAAATGGAGGAACAAGGACTAGACACACTTGTTTCACTAAACCAACAGAAAGGGCTGATAAAAGGGGGAGAGAGTTTCAGGTGACTACTGGGGTAACAGTTTTTCATGGGGTTCTATATGAAGAAGATTTCTGTAATGGTTTGTTTTTTGTGGGATGTTGATGTATGCCATTTAAGGGTTAAATATATTCAATTGTGTGTTTTTGATATACAGTCATTTCTGTGATATGAAGTCTTAGTAAAACAAGGATGCTCAATACATGTAGCTCTGTAAATATAGGGTGGTACGTGTGTGTGCGTGTATGTCCATATGCACGTGTGTGTGTGCGCGCATTTTTACAAATCGTATTTAAAATGTTCCCATTAGCATGTTTGCCCCAGTTTCATAGCTGGTTTCCATTACTGACCACATGCTTCTTTTGGCATCATTTTAATGATAGACAATGTACTTAATAAGACTTTCTTGTATGCAAGTGTAAGACAAGGAGCCTTTTTCTCTGTGCTGATTGGGGGGAAAAAAACCTCATCTTATATTTGAGTAAATACAATAGTCCATCATCACTGAGCATTGAACTTGACATAAGGTTTCTGTCTTTTTCTACAGCCAATACCAAAAAATATCAGTGAAATTAAATGCAGAGAGCATTTGGCAAAATATAAGCCAGGCTCTTCTCTTTCCTATCTTTGCCTGGAAATACCTTAAGGTCTGAAGATGTAAAGTCAACAATACAAGGAGCAATATATTGCAGCTCCATCTTCCACACAGCCTTAGCCTTTGTGCAGTAGGCATCCACATGGACAACAAGATCACTGCATCTACAAAGAAATATATTTTATATCTATTAATTCTAATTTTAAAATGACGGACAGAACTCCCAGTTCCACTCTTGATCAATGGGCCTTGCTGATTAAAATCTCTCTTCCTGAAGAACAGATTGGTAAGATGCCTTGCTCAAGGGGACAGTGTTTGTAGAGGAAAGTTGTTGCCCACCCGAATGCAATCTGAGTCCATGGACACAATTTTCCTCCTCTGCTCCATCAGTGTAACAGTATTCATTTCAGGGGAGCTACTCCTGATGTGTATATGGATAAATGAGTGAACAAATGGACCCAGCAGATTATTAGATGTCAAATGACACTTAAAGCAGTTTCAGCCAACACTTGACTTGATTACAAAATGACAACCAGAAAAAACCCCAAAAAGCCAGTCAGCTATGTGTTACCCAATTTCCATATTTTGATTAACTAGTCCTTTGCATCCTCATACATAAATAAAAACAGACTGTTCAAAATCTTGTACAACCTGTCTGACAGCACACTCAGGGATGTATGATGTATTTATCTCTTCCTGAAACACCTACGAAGATTTATGCTAGGCTATTCGAGGTATACAATCACCAACAAGAAACAATAATGTTCACAGTGTATTTCCCACTGCAGATGTAGGTGTGGAGAGGCACAGAGTATTGAATCTTGTGTTCCATCACCTGAAGCATACATGCACTTAGCTCTGCAACATGTACACCTACCTGCTGCTGTGCACAGGTACCAGGAAGAAGGTCCATCTATTCTCTCTCTGGCGAGAACATACAATAAACTTACTTCTTACTTAGGCAACAAGTGGTAAACAAAGAAGTAACGAGACACACAAATTAAGAGGATGTAGTTGAACCTGGTTTTCAGACTGAAGTCAATAGAGCTGCAGAGGTTCATAACAGCCAAAACCCCAGCCCCATCTTCACCATACACAATAACACGCTCTTGTAGCTCCCTCTCTTCTCAAGAGCTCTTTTGTAAAGAGCTGGTCAGAATTATTCCTTTGAAGAGTTTATTTTTATTTCCTCTAAATGGAAAAGTTTTTTTCCCCCACTTAAATGCAATTTTTTTGTGGGGAAAAAATAATCTAGGAAAAATCTTTCCTAGCAACTAAAAAACGACTTTGCTTTAAACCTGTTTTTTTCTTCTTTTTTTTTAAATTTGAGCAAATAATGGCAAAGAGAGTTTACCAAGAGTAAGAGGGATTCACTTCTACTCAAAATCCCATGGGGTGAGGGGGCCAGGATTGAGTTTCCCCAACAACCTCCAACTTCAAGTATTAGCCATGTGTTGTTAGGCTGTTTGTTTTATTCTAAAGTGACTTTCTTGGGGGTGGCACATGAAGTAGCTCTGCCATTTTTTTCAGATTCAGTTTTTCTACCCCACGTTCTGTTCTCATCTGCATCATAATTCTTTCCCCATCCTGTGCTGGAATGCCTTGCGTACTGGCGGCAAAGCCATGCTGCGGGCATTTGCCTGTGCAGCCGCCGGGGCAGTTATGAGATCTGGACATGTCAGCACAGTGAGGAATACATTGTGTGCCCTTTCCCCCAAACAGGAGCAGCTGTGCCTGTGAGCTAACGGCATTGTAGCACTGCCATACAGAGCTTTCACTGCAGCAGAATTTCAGAGCAATCGAGCTGCACATCATACCTGCTGGGAGTGCATTCTCTGAGTATCCTCCAGGTGCCTCCTGCCTTCTGTACAAGAGACATATTTCAGGCAGAGGCATGGGGACAGCAGGTTGTATACATAGCTGGAAGACAGTCTCTCTAAAGATGATCACATTAGATCTCAGAGACTAATGCCTTCCTTTCAGAGCAGGCCCAGAGAGACTTTAGGTTGTACTTGCTGGAAGATGGCCTCACAGCTAGTCACTGCTGATCTTTCCTTCTGCTGCTCTCATGCCTCCTTGCCCCTCTTGCACTGTGAGGAGTAATTCATACAGCAGCAATCACACACAACCGCAAAGAGCAGTTTGCCCTTGTTTTCTGCTTGAAGGGCTTTAGGGATCCTACCGTGCAGCACATAGCATGCTGGGATAAAAAAACCTGTCTTGTGTATTTTCTCATTCAATTCCTCTCTATACAAAGGGACTAGGATTAGGCAGTCCAGTCGCTGGCCATGATATGTCTGACACTGAGGAAAGCTAAAGACTGGGACCAAGGGTCAAACCAAAAGCTAGGACCCTACCCAACAGACCAAGATGTGGCCAGGAAACAAGTCAAAGGCTAGTATTTGTCCACATCCTTTCTATAATAGGGTGGCCAAAACTGGACGCAGTACTCCAGGCATAGCTCACCAGTGCTGAATAGAGAAGAAGAATAACTTCCCTTGATCTGCTGGCAATGCTCCTACTAATGCAGCCCACTATGCTCCTAGCCTTCTTGGCAACAAGGACACAATGTTGGCTCATATTCATCTTATTGGCCACTGTAGCCTCCAGGTCCTTTTCTGCAGAGCTGCTGCCCAGCCAGTCAGCCCCCAGCCTGTACTGGTGCATGGGATTGTTCAGTCCTAAATGCAGGACTTTGCACTTGTCCTTATTGAACCACAAGAGATTTATTTTGGTCAAATCTTCCAATTTGTCTAGGTCTCTCTGAATCCTAACCCTATCCTCCAGCATAGGGTTAGGAGGCTTATTAGCGAGCCATTAGCCTCCTTCAAGTATGGCACAACCAGCGGGAGGCAAATCAGACGGTGGTTTCCATCAGGCCTACCTTCCCTCAGGGAAGCCTTGGCAGGTATCAGTCCCTTAAACTATGCCTAGCCATAATCAGGCATTTTCCCACTGAAGAGTTGCTCTCTTCCCCACTTAGCAGCTACCTGAGCTGTGATTTCCCCTTTTAACCTTTCCCTTTAACCAGGATACTGGTAACAGGACAGGGCCAACTGCAGCTCACTATCCCCTTCTTAGCCAGTCTGGTTTATACCACAGAATAAAACAAAGCAAAACTGTGTCTCAGGCCACATGTTAATCTGCTCTCATGTATCACAGCAGCCCCAGCATAGCAAAGCTAGATACAAATCTAGCAGAAGGGGCACATCTGAAAGTACAGAATTTAATTCAATGCCGAACCAAACCTACAGCATTGTCATGGCTCATGGATTATTTTAGATGCCCCTTTATGCAACCCATAGGCCTTGCTGCAATTTAAGCCATGCTGCTTATGCCATGCATGTGCTGAGGCTGAGCTGCCAATGAGAAGCATTCGCTATCGCTACCGACTTGCTCCTGATCAGCACTCTCCAAAGTCTAGAAATTAGGTAGTGACTGAGTGTGCACCAAGACAGAAGCTTACGAATGGAACTGGGGAATGTAGTAAGGGGAACTTAAAGCCAAACACAGCACTTAACATCCAGGCTTTGGTGTACACTGAGGAAGAGAAGGTGGGCGGTTAATACCCGTCTTCTTGATTATAGCACCAGACTATGCAGAGGTAGCATAGATCAAGCCTCCAAGCTCTTTTCTGGGTGTCAGCCTAAGTCTCTTCCCCAAATGCAACCCCTCCCTTTTATTGGCTTGAGTATGCAAATTAGATAAACAACCCCGTTTTATTGAGCAGGAGAAGTATTGCCAAGGAATCAGGAAAGGAATTCTTATCTCACGTCCCATGCTACAGATTCTGTCAAATCAATGTCCTAACCCAAATGCCAGTAGTGTTACTAGAGCAGGGCCATCCCAGATGCCAATTTATGGAAGGGTGGAGTTGAAACAAGAAGGCTGCCACTGGCAGCTGCATGAGCTTAATCGTGATTGCACTGGCACAACAACTGTGACCAGAAGTCACTGCTGTCCCTGTACTCCGGGCACCCAGCCCTGCTGCCAAGCACAGACTTAACAAAAGCAGAAGGTAGCAAAGTAAGGGGAAAAGGAAGTACAGAAAAGTAGCTCTGACAGTCCGTTATGAGTGATGTGCTGTGTTATGGCACTTCCAGGCTGAACCAGAGCTGCCTGGATTGGATTAGTTCTTAACCTTGGATAAAGTCCTTTGACCTTTTTTAAAAGTGGTCAGACCAAGCGATGTTGATTTCTTCCAGTTTAAAAAAAAAAAAATCTGAGTATCTCTAGAGCAAGAGAAAGACCTGCTCCATCAAACATCAAGTCAGTTCCCTGTGACTAACAAGAAAAGCAGAGGAAAAAGGAGAGGCCTGGAAAGAACAGGAGAGTTAAAACATATGGTTACCTACATGGCCCACAGCACACTACCCTGGATATTACGACAGCTCTTCTCTGGGCAGTATTTGAATCCAGATTTTGTTTGGATGCACTGTATAGATAAGAAACTGGTTCAAAAGTGCAGATTGGTGTTGGAGGGTCAGATTCAGGGGGCTAAATCTGAGGTTAGGGTCTGACGCCTCTCCATTACCACAGCTTTTTGGGAGATGCATTATATTTTTTCCATGTCTAAGAATAACCATTTAAAACCTCTGAGTGCCCCTTGCACCACCCAAGGATCCAATGTCTGCATCCTTGGGAAAACACAGTCTGCCTTTTGCCGTGCCTTGTACATTTTGCCCTGATTGTGCACGTTGGGTGAGCGACAGTTGCTTTGCGAAGAATTCAGAGGGAAAGTGTTCCAGCTTGGCTGCTGAGCAGCACAGATGTTGCAGGCTGTGGCACGGCAAGCTGCTAAAGGCCATAAGAAATGTTGGAGAGCATTAATTATCTTCCCGCAGCTGTTCCTTAACCCTCACTTACTTGCCTTTTTAAGGTACTGCCACAGCAACAATTGCAAAGGAAATCAAAGCAGAAGGCTTGAAGGAAAGAGAGAGACAGACAAGCTAAAGGTTAAAAGGAACAGCTTGGTGTAAACAGCTTTTAAGTTGCTTTTTTTCTGCCACTTTCTAGACTGCCTCCTTCCTTCCTCCCCCACCTAGTTTGGCTTTCAATTCAAACAACACCTGAAGATGTAACTAACAGTTCACCCAACTGCTGACAGGATTATGAGAACCTGCTCTGTGGGAGGTTTGATTCACGGACTTGGAAGCTCTTTGTTCTTGAAGATTTATAGAATAGGTTTGCTTTTTTTCTTCTTCAAGTGAACATAGCATTTGGGAAAGGTGCTGTCCTGACAGCACTGGAAGGACAAATCACTCCAACAGCAAGGTGATAGGTGCATTGTAGATAGCTAGGCAGAAACTATCTGATCCCCAAAGGTCAGGAACACCCCAGTGGCCATGGTAAGGCAATATCTGAGCTCCACTATGCTAGGGGGTCTACATACAAATAATATACAGTCAGGAAATGGTTTATTAACAAGAAAATGCAGTTTGGGGAGGACCAAAGCTATTTGTAAACAAAGTCAATAGTTTGAGTCAAAGAAAAAAAAGAGAGGGGGAGAAAGGTACTTGCACAAGTTGAATTTGTTTTTAAATGTCTTGTTTTAAGCCATCAGAAAGAAATGGTTCATTTAAAGAATAGGATTAAAACCAAGAAACTAACCATTTTGTCTCAAACCAAGCAGTCCGATGAGTTTAAAATGAGAGTTTCCAGTCCCAGCTGTAAATAGTGCATCACGTAGCCTAATTAGATAAGGCAGAAAGCAGTACTGTTAGCATTGTATCGATGGGGATCCAAGGCACACAGAAAGCAACTGGGTTGTCCATGATCGCACAGCAAATCTCTGGTAGAGCTAGGAATAGAACTGGCATCTCCCAAGTCCTATTCAAGTGCCTAAACTGCATGACCATCCTTCCATTCAAGTGCAAACTTCCCCCATACTGCTTTGCTAATGTGATTCATCTGTACCCTGCAGGGCCCAGCTTCAGAGGGGAGAGGGTAGCTTAGTCTGTATGCTCATGCAGTCTTTGGCCTCTGTGTTGCAACTGCCAAGAAGAAAGCCAATTAACTGCTAATTGTACATGGAAACCTTCCAGCTGTAAACTGAGGCCACAATCCAATTTCGAAAAGCCACTGGAGCAACTTTCAGTCATTTCCTACAAGGGCCAGACTCACATGAGTGATTTAGAAGAGGGTTTGTTTATTTCACACCAAACTCCTGAACCTTCCCATCACCCCGCTTTAATCAGACAGAGCACAACTCATTTGAAGAGTCACAGATGTTGTAATTATGAATCATCTGGAAATGATCTTTGCATTGCTCCAGAGGAAATATGATTGTTTGTGGAATTCTTTATGCCATAGCATTCCATACACAACACGTCCCCATATACTTCGGAGCTAAACTACTTTTTGGTATTTTAAATTATAAGAAAAGTATAAAAAGAAAAACGTTTTGAAATTGCACAGTGGGTATCCATAACAATCTGCACTCAAAGGAGCACAAAATGGCAGCTGCCCCCAGCAGACACCTTTAAACTTAAGGGTATAGTGCACAAAAAAATATATATTAGGAGGTACAACACCCATGGTATCTGTAGTCATCCATTATTGGTTCCAGCACTGTAATACAGACAAATTTTAACCACTGCACAGGATTCAGAGACCATGTAGGTAACAGACATGAATAGATAATCCTAAGCTATGGCTGTTGAAAAGCAGCAATAACTCCACTGAAGTCTATCCACCTATGGTGAAGATTTGTGCTGGACTTAGGTTTACTAAGATACTCTCAGCATTGATTCAACTAAACATCAAGCATGTATGAAAATTCAACCTAACAGTGAGCATTTCCAACACACACAGAGCACAGAGTTGTATCTCCAGTACCTAATGGAAATAACACTCCATGACAAACTTGATCCATCAGGTGGTTATTAGAGGGCTATTTGAAGAATTTCTCTTACTCTTTCATGGATGCACGGGACACAAAGGAGGACATCAGAAGTGGCCATCATTATGCTGATCCAAGATCAGACCAAGCAATGCTCCACTTACTAGACACTTCACCACCACTGTTGACTTGGACCGTATTTTGCTTAAAAAATCCTACTTCATTCCTGTCTCATTGAAATCTAGTAGAGACCATGATTCCCCCAAGGTGTTAATTTAGAAAATACATTCTGAAGAAGAAGAAAACTGTCTGCTAATCTCCACTGTGTGAGCACTGACAACTGAAAGCGGCAAAGCTCTGAAACAAGGTAACTGGGCCATGAAAACATTGCAAGCAACGTGGGCCATATTAATAGTCTCTGAAAGTCAATGGAATGATTCTCATGGACTGCAGTGATTTTGGATCAAGCCCTACACAAGCAGTTCAACACACGTCAGCTAGTGACAGACATTCAAAATGCCTAAGCCTGCATTGATTCAACCTTTGCAGGTTAGTCTAACCTGACTAGGCTGAACTGCTTTGAAACCAGACAGACATTCTCTCTGGACTGAGGAAATTCAGGCACATGCTTGCAGTGGCTCAGACTAGAAGCTGGGATGCACTAGGGCAGCTCTCCCTTCCCTTCTGCAAGGAGCTGAGCTGAGGGGGGCATGGGCGGGACTCTCATTAGGGAGGTCTGCCTGCAGGGTCCCAGGCTTTTTCCCCTTGGCTGCTCAAGGGAAAGAGTGTTGTCTAACACTCTGAAGCAAGGCGGGGGAGGGGTGCAGTGCATGCATCTGAAAAGATATGTATCATCAGCAATCTCCCTCCCTGCTTTGATATACTGTCTGCAGCAAACTGACAGGCAAGCAAGCCAGCTGGGGGCTGATAGTGATAACACTCTTTATCACCCAATTAGGAAAACAATGGCCTCTCTCCATTACTTCAAACTTCTTAAACAGCTTAGGGGCTGACCTGTTGATTAGCTCCAAACAGCCCTAAGCAGGCACTGTTCTGTTTGCCTACCCTAGTGAAATTCGAGAGAGAGACATTGACAGACACCTCTTGCCATTAGCTAGTATACCACACGCCTAGGGTCCATGTGGCTGGGGTCGGTGCTGTGGTAGATGAGGGAGGGGGGATTATCTGCTTGAGCAGTGATGATGGGGGGAGGGGAGGGCAGGAGGAAGCCAGGCAGAGCCTGCTATGTTTGCAGTCTCTGCTGGAGTCTTACACAGCATTAGCTAGCATACCACATGGTGGCTATGGTCCATGCTGTGGCATAGAGGAGGAAGGGATCCCTGCTTAAGTAGTGAGTGGTGATGGGGCAGGGGAGGAGGCACAGAAAGCCAGCAGACCCTGCTGTGACTGCAAGTCTCTGCCAGAGCAGAAGGGAAGGGCCAGGGAGCAGAGGGGAGGGGCCAGCCCTGCTGTGGAGCAAAGAGCCCCGCCCAGCCCAGGGGGTATGCAGGGATGCTGGGGGACTCTGATTTAGCTTGATAACCTCAGGCCAATCGCATGGACAGCAAAGGGTCTGAGACAGACATTACATAAACCGGTTTGAGCCAAATCAGTTCAGTCTGATACTACATTCAACCAGATTTACCTCAAACTGGTTTCAGCCATTTTCAAATTGGTTTATGTGCACTGAACATCTGTTCTGTTACAGGTTTAAACCAGTTTTACATCACTTAAACCAGTTTATGTGTAATGTCTGTCCCTAGCCCTCACTGTGTCTAAGCTAGTGAGAGCCTTCTGTCTAAGCCAGAACACACAGCTCACCTATGTGCTAGTATCCATCCATTAAAGATTACGTTTTTAAATTCAGAGGCAACCTGAACTGATGCAAAAATAAAATAGCTACCCACCCAGAAACCAGCCTGAAAAGTGTGAAGGGGACCTAAGTCAGATATAACATGATAAAAGCTGAAGTGTTATCGACCAATATTTATATTGTACAGCTTTTTGTTTATATCAGAATGGTGGCTTCTTCCCTTGGTACATTTAATCTCACATTATGTTTGAATACCAAATAATAAGCCAGAGTCCTTATATTTTTAGACCTCGTCAGACCTCTCAGATGCATGCATCCAAGCCCTGCGATTCAAAGGCTCTTTCTGTTCTAAAATGTTTGCTTTCAACAAAATAGTGCAACAATGCCCAGTAGGGGTGTGAGACGCAGGCCCTATTCACTTCGGATTTGGCCTGAATCAGGGACAGTGATTCAATTTGTTGATTTGGAGCACTGGCCCTGATTCGGGGACAGACCCAGCTTTAAAAGTTTTTTCTACGACCTTGAGGTAGCAGCACAGCTTGTGAACGCTAACAATGCTGGGGTGCATAGATTGCAGGGGGGCCCTCCACATGTTTGGCAGCAAACCCAGAGGTGGACCAGAAGTACTTCCATCCCACTTCCAGGTCTGCCAGGGAGAGTGCTGGGACCACCCCCCATGCCTCCCTGACTCAGCAATCAACCACAGGGGGACCCCAGGTGCTCCCCCAGATCCAGGAGGTACCAGTCACTGAACCAGGGGCAGTGCGGGGGGCCCCACTGTGAGCTCCCCGGCAGACCTGGAAGCAGACCGGAAATGCTTCTGGTCTGCTGCTGAGTGCCCCACCACCCCCGCTTCTGTGGGATGCTCCATCTGCCCCAGCATCACAGCATGAATCAGCCCCTGGTACCTAGAGGTATGTAGAAAAAACATTTAAAGCTGTCTGTATGTCCGAATGAATATCCAAATCTTTCTGAATCAATTCGGAAGGTTCTGATTTGATTCAGAGAAATTAAAGGGTCCTCTGATTTGATTCGGATTTGGAGATTCAGCCACTGAATCCAGCCGGATCTCCGCTGAATCAAATCAGGGACCTAATGCCCAGCACAGCCCTAATGCCCAGCTGTATCACGGTATTTTTTGTAAAATGTTTATCCCCATTTTACAGATTAGAAAACAGAGGAGCAGAGAGGTGAAGCAACTTTACCTAGAGCAGCCAGCACACCAGCAGTGTAGAGCAGTGATCTCCAAAGTGGGGTGCGCAAGACAATCCACTGGGGTGCGGGGAGAAAATATTAGAACTAGTATTTATATTTATTTTTTATCTAAAAAAATAAAAAAATTAAGCTTTACCAATATTTAATATATGGATTGACACTGGCGCCCTCACTCGGTCTGTATGTCAGACGGTCACATGTCACGTACGGTACGTGAGGTATCCTGAGGGAAGAGTGGGAGTTCCCTAAAGCGGAGGTACAGTAGTACAGTGTACAGTGGTCTCCAAACTTTGTACAGTGTTACACTGAGTAGTACATGTATATAATTTATAAATTAATAACTATACATATATTGGGGGTGCGTGCTCAAAAATTTTTACTGATAGGGGTGCGCGATCAAAAAATTTTTAGTGATAGGGATGCGCGATCAAAAAAGTTTGGAGACCACTGGCATAGAGAACCCACTTCTGCGGAGGCCTAGTCCAGCGCTGTACAGTAGAACCCACACCATTTGCATGTGGGTGATTCACAACCAGCTTAAACCACTGTGGGGTGCCAAGTTAATAACAAGCCAGTCATCTATTTCCTATGCTTTCACCTCAAAAAGCACCATTTCTCTGATCAGCTGGAGCTCATCAGCACCCCCATGCAGCCTACTGGAGAAGTAGTGCCCTTTGGAAAAAACAAAAGCAGCAAAGAGTTGGAGCATCTCAACAGTCCTGCACAGATATTTGCTGTGGCTCTGAATACCCCTAGATACTTCACAAATTTATATTCAGAGGGGGGGCCTTTGAAACCCTGAGAAGTATCTGGGGCTCTATCTACCTGATCAAATAGGTCATCATGCTTAAGAAGGCCACAGTGCTGAAGGAAATATTTGATTAAACCTGAGGTCTAATATCTAGTACAGATGCAACAGATTTGTCATGGAGTGGATTACAGGGGACCAAGAGTTAGTCAGGTGGAGGCCTCCACCAATTATTTATTAGACTGTAGCTGTTTCGAGACAGGACCAGAGTCTTCTGCATGGAAACCAGCTAGAACATTGTGCTGTTACCAGAAACCAGCAGTAATGACAACTTCAGCTGCCAGGGAATGAAGGTGGCACCCACTGTACGTAACATGGGCCAGATTGTAATCAGCCTCCAATCTATACTGAAGTAAAACCGCTGGAAAGGAAAGATCCATTTATGCTTCTGTGACACTGCTTTTGTGGGCTGCGCTTCTATATGGCTGGATTAGCAATATGGGTGGTCCAAGGACACATCATGGAACATTGCAACATGTTCATCAGCACCTTTTTTGGCATAAGAGCCCCCCCTGGGGGCCAGATTTGGCTTCCCTTTCTTACCTCCTAAACAGTTTTGTTCACTAAGCAGCTATACTGAATCCTAAAGATGACTGAGGTAATTCTGAATGCGAGTAATGGTGGCATGGTCTAACCCCAGTCACTACTCTCATGGGAAGATGTTGGTTGGGATGGGGGGCAACCAGTTAAGACCCTGGCTACTCCCTGCCAGAAGCACATAGACATTCTTCATCAGGCCTTCAAGAACCTGATAAGGCCTGACAAAAACCGTCTGACATTTGAAAGCTTGCCTAACTTTAACCCAACTGCACAGTTGGTCCAATAAAAAATATTACCCTAAGAAATCCTTGCCTCTTTCATCATTTCTGGACCATCACAGCTACATCACTCTTACACTACCATTTTTAAAGAAAAGTTCTTTTCTGCTTAAAAGTTCAAAGTGCTGCATTTCTTACAGGGCTGATGTGATGTTATGAGTGTCATTGCTTTGCTGTTATTATCTGCAGTTAATCTTGCTGCCAGCTCTTGGCGGGGGGGGGGGGAAACCACTAGGTATGAGGGTGGATGCTGTTTATAACAGAAGATATGTCTAACTTCTGTGATAAGGGAACTAACAAGCTCTCTGTAGTGGAGGAGCAGTTGGGGAGAGAGTGGGGAGCTAGAATGAAAGAGAATTGGAAAATGTTGTTTAAATGTAGTGGTTTTTAACGGAAGATTTCAGAAATGTCACAGTGGTCTTAAGGCAAATGGAACTTTTAAAAAGTGGACTGGGTTTCCTGAACTGGATCAGTGCCCCAGCTCTCTACTGGAGTGTCCTGATCCTACCTATGAATAAGCATCAGCCTCTTCAGAGGAAGAGCCCTTAGTCCTCCCTGCACGTCCCCAGCCTGGAAGTGTCAAGAACCACCTATACTTGGGGAAAGCTTCTTATCTCCTCCTTCCTCTGACACCCTAAAATGAGTCAGAAGGTAAAGATTAAAGGTTCTTCCCAGTAGGTATCACCATTAAGGTCAAGATCCATAGCTCCACCCAATCAAAGTTTTTAATTAAATGCACTAAGGACCATATTTAAAGGCCAGATCCTTAGCTGGTTCAAATCCATGTCCAAGTCTGCCCAAGGCAGACAGCCCCTCAAGACTAATATGCTGAAGGGACATTAGTTTCTTCATCCAATGGCACTTCAGGACATGACATAGCCGGCATCACTAGCATCTATTTTTGCCTCCTTAGCCTGAATGACTCAGTGCCCAGCTAGGGCTGAGCCAACTAGGGGCACCCTTCAGCACAAGTTCAAAGCAACACTTGAACTCCTGCTTTCAGAACTGTTGCAAAACACCTTCTCTACAAGCTAGTGGGCAGCATATGAGAAACTAGCCCTGCCAGTGATTAATGCCAGTATAAACACCAAGCTACTCCCACCACAGGGTAGGATGTTTAGAATAAGCCTGATTCACTAAAATGCTCACCAGGGGGAAATCTCTTCAGCAGCCCTGGTGCTCCATTCCTTATTCTATGTGTGCAATGCTACAGTTGCCAAATGCCCTCAATGCCATTGACTTCAGCTCTCCTGGGATCTCCCCAATGGCTCCAAGGGGAAGTTAAGGCACAGGGTATACCTCTCAGGAGATGATCAACACGTGGCATACAGAAGCGCATCATGCCTACCTGATATACCTGCTCTTGTCTAACAGCCTCTTGAAAAGAAAGACCATCTTGTTGGCCATTGCTCAAGATGCCCACACTCCACTCCATCATCTGCAGTAGTGAAAAGGTTAATAATAAAAAAAAGAAGATTCATGGGCCCATATTTCTTGGCCAAGACTACCAGGCGACTCATGTGTACACATTTCTCTACATAAGACCTAATTTTCTAGCATTTGCCTTGATTTGCTGTTCTTTTTCTCCCATTTCCTTGATTTAATGTCCAATTATTTCTTGTCCCGTTGCCAGTGAAACAAAATATTTCATAGGCACTCCTGCATTTTTGGACACTGTTTTTAATGCATGACTTATGCCTCGTGTTCCGCAAAATTTAGAGGATTTTAGTAAATGCCTAACAATGAATTTACCATTTTTCATAACTGACATGTCTCAAGCCTGGCATTTAGTAGCACTGTGCAGGAGTTTAAGTGAGTCCCTGGTACTCACACTCTGGCAGCTTCACTCAGTGGACTGTCAGGGAACAGCCCCCTGCTGAATTCCCTTTCAACCCTTCAAGGATTATAGTTAATGGGGATGGGAAAATAGGATGGGTGAGCGGCTACAGATGAAACCCAGTAACTAGCACACCCAACACACTCCCAAAAGATCTTTGGCCTGTGTTCACTGGGATCACATAAGGGCACAAAATGTTGGTCTTGCCCTCACGAGATGTACACAACGATAGCTCAGACAGTAGCCCACAGCTGAGTCCAAACAAACAATAGGGACAAAGAGAGCAGTTCAGGATGTCTCCAAGGTGGAGACAAAATAAAACAGGAGGCAGGGAAGATAGAAAAACCAACTGCTAGCTGTTCTCTTTTTCTCAAGCCCTCCATATCTCCTTTCCTTCCCCCCAACCCCTCACCTATCTCCACTTCCCCCCCTTCAATTATTTCCATCTCCCCAGCCCAAATGTTTTGAATGCAGTCAAATCCAACACAATATGGTCCAGCAACGAAAGCCATCATGGGCTCTGTAGCACACAGACTTAAAGGATGGGAGGGGTTTACTTCAGCATGTAGAGTGTTAGCTCTTGGGAAATGACTCCAGGCAGACTATAACCTTGCACTTCAGATTGACATTTTTTATAGCAAGTCTTAGATCTTTCCTCCCTCCCTCTGCCCAGCACTAGGTGAACATGATGCACAGCATTTCTGTGGCAGCCTGGCAGCACTCACAATAATTTCAGAATGACCCCATCCCCTCCACTCAGAAAATATTTTCTCTACAGCTGGTCAGAACACTTTGGCTAAATTGGAATAGCAGTGAAAAAAATGTTGTTTCATCAAAAACAAAAATGTTTTGCAGAGACATATTGGCTCGCACTGTTGATCAAAAAGTTTTTGTGCCCAGATACAGGTAGAAAGACTCGAGAGTTGGGCGGTTGCATGCTGGCCTCAGAGGTAGGAAGTACCCTGCTAGGAACCAGAGAGAGAAGGAGTCTAAACCTAAGGTCTCCCAGGTCCTATCTAGCAGAGCCTCCCTAAACAAAAGGGTACCCACATCATGATGTTTCCCCATCACAATTTTCTTTCTCCATTGACATTCAAAAGGCTTTATTTTCATGCTGAAGCAGAATGGAAAGAATCCAAAACTTTGAAAGCTCCCACAGAAAGGAACTGCGGTCTTCAATTTTGACTACTCTCCAGAAGACAAGAACAGCTGTTCACATTGGCAGGCTCCTGCCTCCATATTGACCAGCCTGTCATAATACAAGACGTGAAATATAATCTCTCTTCTTTACACTATGGACAGGATTGTAAATTCCACTTCCTTCTTGCAGGCCAAATACAAGGGAAAAGGTATTCAGAGAAGAGAATGAAAGCATAAGAATTGTGTGCATCTCCTTATGCAATGACTCAGAATAGACCCTTTCCATGCATCAGGCAGCCAGACAGCAAGTGCAAACTAGAATATAAGAATTGCTATTACTGAGTCAGACATTTGCCTTTTTGATGCCTTTTTGGGCACTGTGCTCATGTTTTTAGTGAACTGCCCACAATGACTCCCAAATCTTTTTCCTGTGTGGTAACAGGAAAGAGATCTGGGAGTCATATAATATACTGGGAGTCAACTAAAATACATCAATGCATTAGAAATACAAGACTGTCTATCCAGGTAGGGGTGCAAAGCTCCAGGATTTCTAGTTGATTCAGGTTCTCATCATACACTGAGAAGCTTCTGGAACTGCATAGCTTGACATGAAACATCTAGTCCATGCACACATGGCCTTTATTTCTGCACTGAACATTTCCACTGCCCTCCGTCATCCTCCTGAGTCCTCCCCTCCGTCAGCAGAACTGGCTGGATGCTTCTAGCAGGCAAAGTCATAAGCATCTGGAGAAGGAGTTTGTGCATGTATGTTTGACTGTAGCAACCCTCCTTAGCTATTGCAGAGGCAGCAACAGTGAAGCCAGGTCCATTCTCTTTGGCTAAATGGACTACTGCCACAGCACATCTGGCTGCAGGATGACTTTCAAAAGAACTTAAGGGACACATTTCTGATAGGCCTGTGTGAAGCGGCTAGTATTTGCTTCGAATTCAGCCGATTTAGGGGACAGTGATTTGGCCAAATCTGATTCGGAGATTGGGGTGCTGCCGAATCTCCAAATCACCCAGGCCCATCCCCCACCTGTCCTCCCAGCCTGGCAATGGTTGCTCTGCCCACCCCAGCTCCCGGCACTTTAAAAAAAATGCCCCAACTCACTGGGTGCTGCTGGGTGGGGGGGACGATCCCCACTGCCCCATGCTGCGAGTGGGACTCTGTATGAGCCCCCTGAAGGCCATTGCAGGAGCTGGTATGTTTGCGGGGGGGCAGTTCTTAAAGAGCTGGAGCTGGAGCTGGAGTGGGCAGGTCAGCCATGGGGGCGGTTGAGGGGCTCGTGGCAGAGCCCCCCCCAAGCAGTGTGGGGCAGCATGGGGCAGCGGGGATCACCCTCCCACCCAGGCACCCGTTGAGTGGGGCATATTTTTAAAGGGCTGGGAGCTGGGACAGGCAGGGCAGCTTTAGGGGGGGCTAGGAGAGTGGATGAGGGTCGGGGGGGCTGGGGCCTGGCGGGGGGCCCTCCATGGGCCCCTCTCCCATCCTCCAGCTTTCCCTCCCCCAGCCCCTACTTACCAGCTCAAAGTCAAGCTCCAGCTCCCTGCTGCAGCAGGTGGGGACTGCCCAAATCATCAAAGCTCTCTGAAACTTTTCAGAATCGATTCAGACCTTTTTATTGGTCTCCTGATTCAATTCGGATTTGGAGATTCAACCACTGAATCAGGCCGAATCTCCTCTGAATTGAATCAGCGCCCAAAGCTTCATGCAGCCCTAATTGCTGAGTGTTCAGTACCCACAAAACAGAGCCAGGTTTAAGAGATTTCAGCACAATGGATGCAAATTGGACACTGAGCTCTGCTGAAAATCTGGCCATAAACATCACAATGGGACTGCCTGTGAAAAGACTAGAAAAATCTGTTCTTTACTTAGGGGCTTTTGAAAATATAGCCCATAAGGGTGTTTAAAATTGGCAGAGAGTATTCCAAGGTGTAAAACTTGTTTCGAAGGCACCTGTAGCCATATCCCTGGTTCTCATTAAGAAACAAATAGATGCATGCATATGCTGGAAAGGAATATAGTCAGGTATCTAGCATCTGGATGGTTCACAGAGCTAGTGTTTTTGTAGGAAGCTGTCATTTGAGGCTCCAGAATCTATGCTTTTATCTTTTTAATTAAGTTGCTAGTACATATGGTTGAGAAGAAAACATTCAAAGAGCAAAGCAGATGCAAAGACATCTGGCCAAGTCTGCAAACAGGCTGAATAAGAGTTTTTAAGGAGGCGTGAACTACACCATTCATCTGAACAAGGTGTTAAGTCTGGAGTTGCCTGGTAATTTAAAAGATATTCACTGCTAAAGTTTGCAAGACAAGAGCGGAAGGAAGAGTCGTACAGAACAGGGGCAGCGATACCTCCTCCCAATATCATGAATGTGAGGAGCTTAGGTTGTTTTTTTCCTATATGGGAGAAAACCAACACTTTTTTTCTAGTTTGTATTTTAAGTGAGGATCGGTTATTAGAGCAAGAGACCTGGATTACAAGGCTCTGGGTTGTCCTTTTTCCAGACATTTTTCTGACCTTGAACAAGTCACTTAATTTTTCTCTGACTTGGTTTTCCCTTCTGCAAAGGAAACAGTGACACCGTCAGCTCCCAGGGAGGTTATGGCAGTCAGGACTTGTAGTAGAGATTATATTTTTATTAGACCAACAAGATTTTTGCAAAAAAAAAAATCTTTAATTGCAAGTTTTCAGGCACAAACACCCTTCATCAGGCATTGGAGAATGGATTGTAGAAGTTCTCCTGGGTAGAAATGAAAGTTCGTATTTCATAGGATTTCACAGAGGAGTCAAAAGATGGAAAACTCATCTGGGCAGTCAGTTCATAGCTGGTATGGAGTCTCTCACTTCCTGTGAGGATCTGTGATGAGTGATGATGCAGATTACCTTGAAACAAAGGCAGGAGCCAGATCTTAGGTTTCAGGTGGTCACAGTTGCTTCCTGCTTGGGAAAATATGGACCGATACAGCTCTAGACCAATATGGCTACAACCTGGATACTTGACACAGCAGGGTTATGAACATCGGTCAAGTGCTTCAAACTTTTTCATTAAAAGAGAATACATAACAGTGCACAGTGCTGGGACTGCAGCTGAACTTCCACTCTAGCTGCAGTTTTGTCCTCCCTTCTCAAGAAGACCCTTTAAAAAATTTATCCTGAAGGCCCCCAAATTGATAGGTTAGATCTTAACCCGAGATCAGATTTTTCTGCCACATGCAAAGTGAACCAGACCAGAGGCTCATGAATTATGAATTATGATATGCCTGAGAATGCTCAGAATCCAAAATATGTCCCAGGTTTTCCTTTGCCGCTGCGTTGTGGAGAGATAGAACCTAGTTCACTAGAGTCCCGCAGCTGAGATCTAGTGGCTCAGACCAAAGGTTAGTTGATTAAATTCTAATTTCAAAGGTTATTAACTCCTAGATTAGAAATACTGCTATGGCATGTTGGCTCTAGCATGCTATTTTTGGCTCAGCAGAAGCAGCTGGGGTAGAGGGAGAAGGGGTCTTTGCTTCCCTGCATTTCTGCTTGGCACCAGAGGAAACTGGGTACATCTCCCTCACTGCTGCTGCAGAACTCTTTAAAGAAAGTCAAATGAACAGAGAGGCTGTCACCCAGCTCTCAGAAAATTGCACAATGCTTTCTTCTTCCTTCTGCAGCAGCCAGAATGCTAGGGCTGTGATGCTAATTAGAGAATGAATCAGCACCTCGCTGGAGAAGCATAGGCTCCAGACTGCAGTTTTAGGCTCCCTAATATTTGTTACTGCCATTCAGAACATCTTGAAAAGCCAACCTTCTTCTGTGTGAAGCTCTGAACTGGAGCTCAGGAGAGCAGGGGTCAACATTCAACTTTTATCACCCACACCCAGTGTATCTGCAGTGCTAAAAGAAGGGGTGGCACGGGCTAGTGACTATAGCCTAGGAACCAGTAGCTCTGGATTCTCATCCACTGACCTACAATGAGACCTTGTGCAAGTCATCCAATTCTGTGCTGCAGTGCCAAACTATAAGGAGCTGCAGGGTGGGGCAGGGAGAAGGACAATGCTCTTCCTTCCATCCTTTGTGGGCACTATGGCAGGGACTATGTCTTGAGGTATGTTAATATAGTGCCTGGCCCAGAATACTGGTTGGAGCCCCCAGCCTTTGTCATAATACAGTGTAATTACACCAGTGTAATACAATGAAAACATGCCATTGGAATACAAGGAAAATGAAAGTGCTGTGTGCCTGCAACCTTGACAAAGCTTCCTACCAGGCTTGATCAAGTTTCTTTAACTGATGCAATGATCAGTCTGCATCTGAGCAGGTACTAACAAATGGGGCAACTCTGTGACCTTCAAGGAGGCCAGGCAAGGTACTGCAGCCATAGGGGACATCAGAATATCACAGATTTTTAATCTGAGGGTGGTTGAGCTCTTTGCAAAGCTCTGTGTGCGTGCCTGCATGACACAAGGCAAGGCTGAGAAACCCAGGCTAGCTGGGGTCCTGGAAGCAGTATAACCCCACTAGTGAAGGAATTTTTATTCTGCTTCTCCATAGGACCCATTAGCCTGGTGGAGCACTGCACTGATATGGCTATCCTATTAATGGTATGCACACTAGCTTGACTAGAGCTAGCTCAGATATCTCTGTAAAGCACTGTGACACATTTCATTCCATAGCTTTCACAGACATTAGGGCTGAAAGGGACCTTGCAAGATCACTGGGTCCAGCCCCCTGCCCAAAAGGCAGGAAGTCAGCTGGGTTCAGATGACCCCAAAAGATAAGCATCCAAACATTTCTTGAAGGTATCCCAGGTAGGTGCTTACACCACTTATGTGGGGAGTTTATTCCAGACTCTGGAGACTCAGGTAGTAAAGAAATTTTTTCTAATGTCCAATCTAAAATGGTCTTCCAGCAGTTTGTGACCATTAGACCTTGTCTTCCCTGGTAAGCAGATGTTTTCCCAGTACCTAATGCGCACCCTTTATATACTTATAGGCTGCAACCAAGTCCCCCCTGTACCTTCTCTTCCCCAGACTGAAGAGTACCATGCCTCTTGGCCTCTCCTCATAAGGCCTGTTCTCTTGTCTTCTGATCATGCTCTCCTCTGGACTCTCTCAAGCTTCTCCACATCCTTTCTAAAGTGTGGAGCCCAGAATTGGATGCAGTATACCAGCTGCAGTCTCATCAAGGCCAAGTACAGCAGGAGGATGACTTCCTGGGTCTTGCTCGAGATGTATTGGTAGATACAAGCCAGAATTTTATTTGCTTTGCTGGCTGCAGCATCTTATTGGTGGCTCATGTTCACCTTGTGGTCAATCATGACCCCCCAAGCCTTTTTTGGTTATGGTGCTAGTGAGTGCAGCACAACCATGCCTATAAGTATGATGTGGGTTCTTTCTCCCAAGGTGAGGCACCTTGTATTTCTCTGTGTTGAATGCCACCAGTTTTTGATCCACCTACCTTGCTAGCCTGTCTGGGTTGGCCTGAATCACCAGCCTATCCTCCAGCATGACCTTACTTCCCCATAATTTGGTCATCTGTGAACTTAGCCAGTCTACTTCTGACACCCAAATCCAGATCATTTATGAATATATTAAAGAGTACTGGTTACTCTTGGGGTCCAACCACAGAACCAGTTCCCCAGCAGTCAGAGTACAAGGTTGTCAAAGCCACAGTTCCCCAGTTTTACCATGAGGACATCATGGGAGACCAAGTCAAAGGCTTTTTTGAAATCCAAATAAGTGACATCAATCTCTTCTTCCATGTCCAGGTGATGTGTCACCTGGTCATAGAAGGAAATGAGGTTGGTCAGGCAAGACCTACCTACAACGAAGCCATGTCCCTCAGAATGCTGCCTTCTCTTAGCCTGTTGTTGATGGATCCTTTAATAGTTTTTTCCAAGATCTTTCCAGGGATTGAGGGCCAATCAATTGGCTTGTAGTTCCCTGCGTCTTCCTTTCTTCCGCTCTTAAAGACAGATACCATGTTGGCCCTCTTCCAATCTTCTGAACCTCTCCCAAGCACCACAAGTTCTCAAATACTCTCTCCATTGGTCATGCTATGATGCAAGCCAGCTCTCACATAGACAGCACCTTTAAGCACAGAGCAAGAGAAGGTCCTTTACAGAATTAATGACACTACCAGAGAGGGAACATTCTGCCGTGTCTGCCAGATGGACCTTGCTATGCAGCTTGGTATGCAACTCTGCAATTACAGCACATTGTTCACCCAGGGCTGTCTTTAACTCCAGGCACACTACAGAGCAGCTTGTCAAGAGAGATGGCTGAGGAGTACAGCTAAGCAAGCACAGTCATTGCTTGTCTTTGCAGAGCTAAGTTCAAAGACACCTTTGCTCACCAGAAAAAGTAGCATACTACTTGTGAGCTCCACCTCATCTACCTTCATGCTTCTTCTCAAGCTCTCCTCACTTGTGCACCAAGAGCTCTTCTTTTAGAAATATTAGTTTTGGATGGTGTTTCACTCACCCCTTGACAACACAGTTATGGGGGCTTAGGACACGAGAGGATTTAGTCAACTAACACCCACAGAGGATGGTGCTGTACTCTAATGCTACCGAAGACCTGCAAGTGGGGAAGCCTTCTTACTAAGCAAGCAGAATGAGGAACTCGCACAGCAGTTGTACTTCCCTGTCTGCCCTCCTACCCCAGTAGTCTCCCTCTGGGCACAGCATAGGGCAGAGGTTCCCAGCCACCAGGCCGCAGCCTGATACCGAGCCACAAAGAGTTGGCTGCCAGATTGTGGCAGGAGCCCCCTGCTTAGCCCCACATCTGTCTGCCTGGGCAAGCGGCTTCTGCTGCCAGAGGTCACGTGCAGGGTTAAAGCTGTGGGGCATGACAGTCCCAGGAGGGAGGCAGCCAGCTCCGTGTGCGCTGCCCCACTCCTATGCCAGTCCTCAGGATAAAAAAGGTTGGGAACCACTGGCTCAGGGGTTCTAGAGCCGCCCTTCACCTACCACTCTGGCCCCAAATTGTGACCAAGCTACAATCTGTTCCCTAAGAGTGATTCCCAATCCTGATTCTGGAGCAAGTGGGGCTCCCAGGCATGACAGTAATGAAGGGGTATGTAGCTCCAGTCTTGGCTGAGCCTGGGTTCACATCCAGGGGTTACATTCCATCATCCATACCAGTCAATCCCACTGTATTAGCCCTGACAATGGATCACTACTGATGCAGCAAAACAGCAGTTGCTTTTCCTGAGCAGTTTTACTGCCCTAGTTGCCTGGGTGCCATGATGTTAAACCACTGTCTAATGGTTCCACAGTAGGAGCCATTCCTGGTCCAGCCCAGGCTTCAGAGAGAGTGCCTAAGGGAGCCTTCACATACACAACCTAGTTTGCATGCTTCTAACAACACTCCCTACACCACAGCGGACACAGGAGGCAGGGAAAATTGATAGCCTGGTCATTACCCCTTGATTAATGAGCACTTAAATTACAATTCCCTCCCCCACTCCCCCCAATCACCTGGGACATTTGAGAGTAAACAAGGTGATACCTCCTCTCCACATAGCAACTTCTCTCCCCACTTCCTTGGGGAGACCAGAGAGTCAGGAAGGCTCAGTCTAGAGACCAGTCAATTTTTAGCCTGCCTGGCAACAAGGCTGAGGAACTGTGGCACCTGCAATGGTATTTATCATGAACATTAGATAAGGAACTGAACTGAAACCACCCATTAGTTCAAGATAGGTCCCTAAAGATAGCTAGGCATGTGCAGACTCCAGGAAGACTTGAGCCTTGAAACCTCAAGAGGTGGATCACATTCAGGGTCTCCTCAGATTACCCCCAAGGGCAACTGCTGTTTCCTCTTATTTAAAGTAAGCCCCTTTCTCACCTCCCCCAATCTGCACCCTACCCCACTATGTTGGCATAAAGTTTGCAAGGTACCACTGGGCAAGATTTACCTCCTGGGGGCCCCATCCAAAGGTTTAATAACCAGGCTTAGGTAGTATAACGAGGGCAGGGTGAATGGGGAAACTTCCCAGGGCACTGACTTGGTAGCTGGGGGTGGGGAGTTGTGGGAAGAGGGGAAGAAAAAATGAAAAGCAGCTGCTGGCAGCCATATGATTGCAATTGCAATAGTGCAGCAACCAGAAGTTGCCACTGCCCCTGTGCCCTGGGCACCCAGATGTATCCCTACACTACTGTCAAGCCCTTACTTTTCCCTGGGCAACCATACAAGCATCAGCCATGATACTGACAACATGATATTGCTAATGCAAGAGATATGATATTGCTAATGCAACTAGGTCCTTAACTGGAGCAGGCCTCTCTCTGAAACCTTGGACAAGAGTGATCACATCATGGTTGGAAGCACTGGAGCTCTATGTACCCAAGTGACTCTTTGTAGAGCTCAAGGGCAGAGTTTTCATGGACACAAGCTGACAGCTTTGAATAACAACATCTGAGAGTCACAAAGAAAGGCTGCATTTATGAAATTTAGCTCCAGAACGTGGGCCTCTTCCAGTGGAGTTTAAAGAACTCAGTCTCTCTCATTCAACTACGGACAGACGCAGACACACTGGTCTACGTGTGTCAGGTATCCAAGTTGTAGCCGTACTGGTCCAGAGGAAAATACAATCAAGACTCGTAGTAGAGATGGTATCTTTTATTAGACCAACAAGATTTTTGCAAAAAAATTCTTTAATTGCAAGCTTTCAGGCACAAACACCCTTCATCAGGCATTGGAGAAAAGAATGTAAAAGTTCTCCTGGGTAGAAATGAAATTCATATTTCATAGGATTTCACAGACGTCTACATGTTACACTTGGAACTCACTTCCCTGGAATATAGGACTGAGACCAGCTCTTACAACATTCACACTGAAATGTGAGAGAGCGCTCTTCAGGGAACAAAAATATCAGAAGAACAAATGACTCATCAGAAATTAGGCCAGAAGTAAAAGTTATGTGCATTTGGTAGTAGTGGAGAGAAAGAGAAACAGATAACAGGCAGACTAAAGTGCTGAAGTGTGCACTGTAGGATGTTAATGCCCTGGTACAGAAGAATGAGTAAAAGACAAACACCTCTTTGGGAAGTCCTCCGGTTGTTCTTCCTCCTCTTCTCTTCCACGTGACGGCCACCAGTCCACATGAACCACGGCAGCATCTCACAAAGTTCCTTTTAAATTTCGCAGCAATCAGTATATTACCAAAGCCCAGCTGGCCATCTTGAGTTGAATAAGCTTTCACTGAGTCAGCCAAAGGTGTGAAGTAGTCAACGGGAATGAGGCTTTGTAACCAGTCTGTAGTTTCTGATTGGCTTCTGCTTGGTCCTCCACCAACTAGAAGGGTTAGGAGAAATTGTATTAGGCTCTAATCTGATCTGACCTCTCTAAACAGCTAGTGAGGGTCTAAATTGTCTGATTACACATGCACACAATAGGACCCCTTCTTTGGGTGGGTTGCAGTAAAGCAGCAAGACTTCCAGTAGGGGAAACCAATCACCTGGTACATCTTGTTACAGAGACCAGCTCAGGAATTGCAGCCCCACAACTGGAGGAGGAACTGAATCCCTATGAAAAGGAGAGTTGCCCTTTTAAACAGGAAATCACTGCCCTTGCCAGGTCCGTTGCCACTGGCATGAATGATGCATATTACTGACAAATCAGACTCACCCATTTATCTCATCTGTATATATCTATAAATTAGTAAACCACCCAAAAAACAATGCCATGTGTTACACAGCAAGCTCTCTTACAGGAACCCTGTACTGGGTATCATAGAAAGACATATAATGACACAATCCCTGATCTAAATGGCTTACGTGAAACAGAAAAGACAATTTCCCCCATAATTTCACATGGACAACTGAGGCACAAGGAAGGGAACAGAGTCCAGGGCACAGCCAAGGACAGAATTTAGGGTTTTAAGTCCGAGTGCCATGCAGGATCTCCAAAGCCATCCTTAAGATCCACAAAAGCTACAGAACTATTATTTTGAGTAAGCTCCATTATATTAGCCAGACTGTGTGCAAGTTAAAACCCTGCTATGAAAAACCATTGAGGAGTGAGGACACCAGCAAGCCATTCAAGCAAACACTAAGGGGAAGTGACAGCAGCAACAGCAGGCTATGTTTCATAGGGGCCACCTCCTCACATCTCTTCTGTTGTATTCTACGCTTGATGCTTTCTGAATGAAAGATTTAGTTAAAAAAGCAATGGGATCAAACATAGAAGGGTTGCAAATGAAAATGGAAGAAGGCAGGAGGTGCAGATAAGGAAGCAAATGCAAACAGGGTGAGGAGGATAGTTCAGCTGAAGAAAAGTGCTGCTTCCACATGTGGGGTGGGAGGTTGGCCCTGTGGCTTACCCCTGCCTGGATACAATCACCAGTCTCCTCAGTGGCTGCTTCTCTGAAGTCATGCTCAGCACAGCTGGTAGGGGAAAAGGAAGCAGGGAAGAAGTCTTGTGGGGCATATTTCCTTCTCAGCAGTCAACATAATTTATTGCTACTCAGAGCAATAGTAGCTCTGTCGTGGTGATTCACCATGGAGGAAGAGCAGGAAGCAGCCATGCATGCAGCATAAAAGATGGAAAGGCAAAGGCATCCATGAACAGGGCTCATTTCTCTGGATCTTGACCTACCCAAAGATATGCCTGTATCTATTCTACACCAGATTCCCCCTACCTAGGGGAGAGTGCTTAAAAGATCACCTCCTTTGTGGTGGACGTGACAGTGACTATTGAACAACGCATACAGGATTTTACTCTAGTAAGGAGCGGGGGCCCAACTGTCCCCCCCAAGACAGCTGCCTAAATTGGAGCTCTTACTACATGTAGCCACTAGGTGGCATACATTCATTGAGCAAAGGTGCTACCCCTGACAAAAGTGTGCTCTGTCTGTTCCTCTCAAGGACTAACTTCACCGAGATTGAAGCAGTTTACTGGAGCCAGGCTGTACAGTGTTTGCTCCATTTCTGCTGTGTAATACACCCACCATGCATCCACACCCCTAGGCAATGTAACCCTCTTGCTGCTGTCTCCCAAAGGTACCAAGAATCAAGACTTCTCCACCTAAACCCTTTCCCTCAGTGTACATTGCTGATCACCGTCTGCTTGGCATCCTGCATCACACAAGCCTTCACAAACACAACAGCTAACCCTGGATAGCACAAGAGAGGGACACATGGAGCAGGAAAATCAAGTGTGCAGGATGCAGTCCCACTTCTCAAATTCCACTTACGCCCATATCTATTTGTTTGAGATCCCTCAGACCATTTGCATGCAATACAGCTCACCCTTCTAAAGTCTCCTCTTTCAGGAGAATCAAGTTCTCTACCCATCCATTTAATCTTTTGTAAATGCACCCATCACCATGGCATCTAGGCACTTAAATCTCCCAACCTCTCCAGATACAGCCGGTAGCTCTTTTGTAGCAAGAGCTTTGCTTGGCCTGTTGGTCTGTTTAGGTCTTAAACAATTTAGTGTCCTACGCTACTTCAACCCATTGCCTTGGCCCAAACTCTTACATCAATTCTAGGCAAGCCAGATCACGAGATGCCCAAGCCAACAAGGAAATGTCTGTATTGTCACTGGAGGGACAAAAACAAGACCTCAACTCTGAACTCATTCAAAATTTGCTGGGGGGGATGCTAAGGGAGATGGCAGAAAAGAAGGGAGTCTGTCTGAAATGTGATATTCCACATCCAGATCCTCCCCTGGATGCATAGTTCTGGGTCAGACCCAAATCTACCAGCAGCTCATTTTCTTGTTTGGATGAACACAAGCACAGAGAATGGTCAGCACTGTCAGTATCAAACTGAAAGCCCAGTCACAATGTATGCCACCTCGGGGCCTCAGTCACAGCCCCAACCCCAACCCCCAGTCCTGTCCAGTCAGATACTAGCACCCCAACCTGGATTCATACTGTAACCCCAGATCCAACCTCTAATCCAGATCATCTCTAGGCAGAATCTGAACACAACCCAAGGGTAATTAAAATCCAAATCTGTATCCAGGTTTTTCAACTTTAAGCACTGTTATAGTTTTATGATAGTACCGGCATATTAGGTGCTATTTATTATCAATATGCAAATTCACATACACACACATACACACACTCTCTCTCTCTCTCTCTCCTAACTCATGAGAAACAGGTCCGTTCCGCTTTCTTCCGCTACTGATAAAATATTGATTAGGGAATTTGAAAATTTGAAATGATTTAGGAGTTCCTGGATGGGAAACGTAATGTACTGTGCCGGCCGCATTATGAGCCATCCATCACCTGTCAGCAAGCAGCAAGAAAGTGACAGAATCAATACAAACGTGTCTGAAGATGGGTTTAACTCATTTTCCTTCCCCCTCGGGCAATGATCGGAGCAGCTTGGCAGTGGGAGAAGGGAGGCAGGGTTGCTAATGCAGGCCAAGTTCAATCTCCACAGAGTGCAGCAGGGTTAACGCCCTGCTTGGCTTTCTCCCCATTCCAGGCATTGCTGCATGCCACGAGGGTTGAAGTCACAAGCCAAGCAACTTTGATAACCTCAGCCTTGTTCACAGGGGCTGAGGCTAGGCCTGAGCAAGGACCTCCCAAGTGTTGATCTGGATGCTCACCACTACAGGGGGCCTATATTATTAAATCTCTGTTTCCCCTCATGCAGGATGGGAATAACAGCAACTGCCTCCCAGAGCGCCCTTTTCCAAGGGGTCAGTGGTGTTTGCAAATGTCACTGAAGGCTGAGGTGTTTGCAAGGGTCACAAGGGGTGTCCAGTTCTCCAAAAGCTCCAGCTCAACAGTACTATGCAAACACAAGGGATTGTTTCAGAAAAAAGCAAGCTCAACAGAGACGCAACTAGGAATTTTTGTCACAATGTAAAGGGAGAAGGCTGGTGAGTGCTGCAGAGTGGAAAAGTAGGGGGTGCTAAGCACTGGAGGGTCTTACCAAGGCCACCATTCTGGTGCCACCCCCTATTAAAAGCCCAGGGCTGGTGCCCAGCTCACCCATCCCTAGTTTTCCTCCCGGCATTCGGCAGAGGGGAGGGGATGACAAGAAAGCAAACAAAAGAAATTATACACTCAAAGGCTGAGGGACAAATCCATCCCTGGGCAAGGGACTGTAGATCAGGTACCCTATTTTACAGTAACCTTGTAAAATAGGGTACCTTATCCCATGCAACACTCAGGCACTGCAGGAGTGAGATGGGAGTACATCAGGCCTGATTCCCAGCCATTCCTTGCTATTTCCAAGTCATAGGGTCTATGACAGCTCTCAACCAGGGTACTGTGGCACAGGTGCCACCCCAGCTACTATCATGTAAGAGTGCTGTGTGTCTCAGTCAAAGCCAGACCAGGAAAGGGGGCAGACATGCCTTCACACTCCTCCTGCATAAGGGTCTCCAATAAGCCTAAAGCAGGCAGGAGTGCCCACTCATGCCACAGCCCTTCCCAGTTCAGCCCCATCACGTTCCTCCTGGAAAAAGAGATGTGTAGGGCAGTTCCACCTGCCCTGCACACCTGTCTCCATGAGACACCATGCATGGTTAGACCAGAAAGACTGGCAGGACAGGGCACTTTTGCTTGGTGTGGCAGTGGCACCTGGTTGAGAACCACTGAAGGAAGGTGAGGCAGCACAAAAGTAGTTCTCTACTGAGGAGGTCACTACATTCAAGAAAGTTGTAGAGCACTGTCATGGCTGAAAAGGATGAGGACCACTGGGCTACAAAAATGGGAAGCACAACATAGAGCAACCTCAGGGTTGCCCCTGTGTGGAATAGACTAGGAGAGGCACAAGTCTTAGCACAGAGGCGAGTCAGGTTTCCCTTAGTCTTAAAGGCTCCTTGCATGGCACCTTCCTCACATCACAGAAGCTTTATACTGCAGTAGACTCAGGGAGCATTATTCTGGTATAGAATGAAGTGCTGCAGGCTAAATGAGGGATTCTTGAACCCCTGCCTTGCACAGGGGCACGCACCAGTTGGGATATGTCTTTCACCCACTGACAACACACAGGAAAAACTCAGCCCTTGCTTACTTGCATAATACCCCTGCAGTCAATGAACTACAAGTCTATGCGGCACTTCCTTTACTACACCAACTATGCTCCATAAGAAGCTGTTTTTCTTGTCCTATCCAAGATTTTTTTAACCCATCTGGAGGGTGATATATGGGCCTTTTATATTTTGCAGATAGAGTCAATTGGCCTGTGATCCTATTTTGTAGGTTCCCTTGGAGCACTGCAATTCATCCTTCCAGACATTCCAAATGAAGCTGGACAAGGCACTGGAGAATAGACCATCCTACTTTGGTCCCTGCGGGGCTGGACTGAGTGACCATCCATCCCCTCTCTCATGTATTATTAGAATGCATTATTCATAGGGCACTGCAGGTGGCAATGGCACGACACATACAGATCAAAGATACCAAAACGAAAACCCTGATCCCAGAGCACTTACAACGAAGAACACTTCCTTCTGATTACTATGGTCCTTGTGAATGGTGCAGCTGTAGCACTGGAGCTGCAGTTTGCTGCACTGTGGGAAGGGAAGAGGGGTAGGGGGAGTACATAGCACCCACCCAAGCTACAAATCCAATTAACTTCTCCTGTGGGATGAGCAGTTTGCAAAATCTTGCTGGATCAGAGCCCCTGTCTGTATCTCCCCAGCAGTGGCAGAAGGAAGGACAGCCTGGAATCTGTTTCTGGAAGGGGCAGTACAGTCTTGTGTATCCAGTACTGAAGGCAGACATAGGACCCCTAGGTGCTATTTTCAGCTCTGATATGGACCAGCTGCATGATCAGAGGCAGTTCATTTATCCTTTCTCTCTCTCCTCTGTCCAGAATGAATCCTCTTGGACCAAGGCCTGTTTTTTACTATACGCTTGTACAGCACCTAGCACATGGGGGGCCTTGATCTCAGTTGGGTCCTCCAGGCCCCCCTAGGATGTTACAGTTTAAGGGCTACATTGCATATTACACCTAGGATGTCCTACCTGCACTTAAAAAGCCAGTATCCACACATCCAAGCAGTAAAACACATGCTAAGTACCAAAGTTAAGACTTTCTCTAGATTGTGTCAAGCTGCCCATGTTCTGCTAACATCCAGCTGCTCCATAGAAATAATACAAGCAATTTGCAGCCCTGGGGCTGGGGCCCACAATCATCTGTGTGTCAGTTCCAGCCCAGTCTCAACTGGCCCTGGGGTGGTGCTCATCAGTCTTAGCCTGAGGACTGCACCAGTCTTGTACTAGCTCTGGTGTGGTGCAAACATGAGTTTTACAAACTGCAAATGTGGGTTTGGGGTCTTAAACCAGCTCCAGTGTGGTTCCCAGACTAGGAAGGGCAATCGGGGAGCTGGAGATAATGTTAGAGATGGTATTAAATGTTGCCTTGCTCAGAACATGCTCTAACTTTTATTATCGCACAGTAATGCTTACTATGATCTAAACCAGTGTTTCTCAACCTTTTAAGTAGCAAGTACCCCCTAACTTCTGAAAATTTTATCAAGTACCCCAACACTTAATTTTCCAGGGGATATTATATTTACAGACTAATGTGTGCCATATGTTGGAAGAAGGACTGTGTATGTAAGGCCGTGATACGACAAATGTCTGATTTGGTATGGATAGGGTTGCCACCTTTTATACCCAGAGTGTGTTACAGGCCAGCTGGGCACTGTGAGTGTATCAATTCTATCACAGGCCAACTGGGCTGTTTGGTTCAGTTTCAGATTGAGGAGGCAAAGATGGGAGTGAAGTAAAGGCAAATTTATTATAGCTTACATACACACAACAGTTAACAGAAAGATAAATGCGATAAGCAGATAATGCAGTATTAAATTGTTAATAGTAGATAATAACAACAGATGATAACAACAGATAGATAGATCAATTCTGTCACAGGCCAACTGGGCACTGCAAGGGTATTAGCCACTGGGCTGTTCAAAGCAACAGATAGACAGACATGGGTTGGCAACTTACCGATAGTCCCTCGATGACTAGGTACATGTCAAGTAATTCCAGCAAAGTCAGGCGTCCCCAGTCGACGCTGTCAGAGGGATTACTGGGGAAGGTCCCTTGATCAGGATCCAATCCTCACTCACACCAGCAGTCTGGGGTCTGGGCGTGAAACAGAAATGACCGTTCTGTTCCCTCCTTCCCGCTGGTCACCTGATGCACATGCTTTTTATACCTAGTGTTATGCTAATCCTTTGGTTTTAGAGCCACTCATAATCTTGCCCTATAGCTGTTACCCCATGGGATTGAAAGGTGTTAAAAATTATCATAAAAGGTTACTACCTAGACTCAGGTTTATCCATTAAGCAAATTACAATGCAGTACCTTTAGGTCTGAAGTTGGCATTGCTCCGCCTAAGCCCCAACCCCTTTTAGGTTTTCTTTGAATATGCTTTCTTGGGACGTGCTTTCCAGGAATGTGTTGCGTGTGCCAGGCAGTTGGATCCAGTTTTTTATTGTTAAAGCTGAACCCTGAGCAGAAACCATTAGGTCAGCTAACCTTGCAGCTACAGCTTTGCCTATGGGGCCCGGTCAGTTCCACAAACACTTAATTTTATCATTTTGGTTAAACTTATGACAGACAAGTTACATTTGCGGTTTACAAACTTACAAGGTTTATATTAACTAATATTACCTGTTTAGACAAAATACCAATTGCCTCTAAGAAGCACATATTTATTGTTTATTAATCCCTCTGGTTCTGGCCGTCACAGGGGTGCCCAACTCAAGTATGTACCTGGGCTAGAGGTGATGTAGGCTAAAGCTAGGAGGGCTGAACACCAACATTTTTGCCATGGTTTTGAGAGGAATAGAGGGCAAGAGAGAGAGGAAAAGAGGGTGAGAGAGTGTTGGGGTACCTGTGTACCCGCTGCATGTGTCTCATGTACCCCCAGGGGTATATGTACCACAGGTTAAGAAACTATGATCTAAGCAAACCATGTTCTAAGGTTGCTGTGTGACAAAGCCCTAATATGCTCTCCTTCCAAATGTGGTGGAGAAAGAGGTAGAAGAGGGGCCAGAAAGTGACTCATTAATTATTAAGCTACCAGCACTCAGCCCCATGCAGAACATTTACACCCCAATTCTCACACCAGTTTCTACTTCTTTATCAACAATTTAAGAGGATCAATTCCTGTTTTAAGTGCAAGGTTCAACTCTGCCTTAATTGTGGAGCCACAACCTGGGCACACCTCATCATCATTATGACTGGAAAAGGGCCAATGTACAACTGGATAAGGGCCAATGTGGTCCCTATTTTCAAAAAAGGGAGGAAAGAGACCCAGGAAACTATAGGACTGTTAGTCTTACCTCAGTCCTGGGGAAACTCTTTGAGAAAATTATCCAGGAATACATCTGCAAAGGGGCCAGCAGGGGAGATTATACTTAGGGGCAATTAACACAAGTTCATTAGAGGCAGGCCGTGTCAGACCAACCTGGTGGCCTCCTATGACCAGGTCACAAAAGCCTTGGATGCAGGTGTCATGGTAGACATAGTCTTCCTTGACTTTAGGAAGGCCTTTGACACTGTCTCTCACCCCATGCTCATTAAAAAATTAGGTGTCTGTGGTGTCAACGTCTACACAGTCAGATGGGACGCAAATTGGCTGGAGGGCCACACCCAGAGTGGTGGTGGATGAGTCATTTTCGACCTGGAGGGATGTGGGCAGTGGGGTTCCCCAGGGCTTGGTCCTCGGACCCACACTGTTCAATATCTTCATTGGCAATTTGGACGAGGGGGTGAAAAGCACTTTGTTCAAGTTCACAGATGACACTAAGATGTGGGGAGAAGTGAGCACACTAGAAGAGAGGAATAGGCTATGACAGGTTACAGAGGTGAGCAGATGAGAACAGGATGGGATTCAACATTGACAAGTGCAAGGTGATGCACCTGGGGGGGGAGAACCAGCAGCATACCTACAGGCTGGGGAACTCCTTTCTTGTCAGTACAGAGGCAGAAAAGGATCTTGGAGTCATTATTGATTCCAAGATGAACATGGGCCGCCAATGTGAGGACGTGGTCAGGAAGGCCAACCACACCTTGTCATGCATCCATAGATGCATCACGAGCAGGACCAAGGAGGTGATCCTCCCCCTCTATGTGACATTGGTCAGGCTGCAGGTGGAGTACTGTGTCCAGTTCTAGGTGCCGCACTTCAGGAGGGATGTGGACAGCATCGAGTGGGTCCAGGGGAGGGCTACCTGCATGATCAGGGGGCAGCAAGGTAGGCCTGATGAGGAGAGAGGCTACAGGACCTGAACCTGTTCAGCCTCCACAAGAGAAGGCTGAGAGGGGATCTGGTGGCCACCTATAAGCTTGCCAAGGGGGACCAGCAGGCAATGGGAGAGTCCCTGTTCCCCCGAGCACAACCGGGGGTAACAAGGAACAATGGCCATAAGTTGACTGAGAGTAGATTCAGGCTGGACATCAGGAGGCACTACACAGTCAGGGCAGCTAGGAGCTGCAGCCAACTTCCAAGGGAAGTGGTGCTCACCCCTACCCTGGGTGCTCACTCCTACTCCTTCAAAAGAAGGCTAGACAGTCACCTAGCTGGGGTCATTTGACCCCAGCATCCTTTCCTGCCCATGGCAGGGAGTCAGACTAGATGATCTGCTTAGGTCTCTTCTGACCCTACCAACTATGAAACTATTATTTATTAGCTAGCTAGCTAGCTCAGTTAGAGCCCTCCATTAATCCTTATCCCCTCCCATCTCCTCCTGCCCTCCAAGTAAGAAATCCCAGCTCTATTGAACTCCAGTTGTCTCAGACTTCCCTGAAACCAAGATTTCACCCAGTGTATTCCTCACCCCCACATCCAGCCTCATCTCCACAGCAGTTTTCTTTTTCCAGCTGTGAGTTTCTCTTCTCCCATCAAACAATAATAGACTTTTTAGACTCAAGGCAGCCCTCAGGAAATATAGGCTCTAAGCTTTCACTTGCTTCTCGACTACAGAAATGTAAAAGGGCAATTCTTCTGCTGCAAAGAACCCAACATGTCTTTGACTTCATAGATTCTTATTTGAAATCTTAGGGTTTATATGTAGGTGTTTGTGTGGTGCCTCTGGATGGCTGCCTGAATCTAGATAACACTGCACTAGACCAAAAAAAAAAAAGCCACAACAAAACACTGCCCAAATTCAGTCCAACCCTGTGCCTGGGAAAGCAGGCTCCATCCCACAGACAGAAGGCCTGAAGAGATGGCGTGGAGCTGCACTCAGACAATTCATCAGCATCCTCTCCCCAAACTAGCTATTGGAACAGCTTCTTAATTGTGTGGGGCTCTCTTCCTTCCTTCCCCCACCCCTTATTCCTTGATTTCACACCCTTGCAAGAGCCACCTATCTACAGAGACAAAAGCCTACCTGCCGAGCCAGTCAGTCTCCATTTATTCTCCCTCCAACTCTGGCAGTGGGTGGAGGTAGAGAAGAGTGGCAGAACTAGCATGACCCAGGGGCTCTGAAAGCAGGGCACTCACCCAGTTTTCTTACCAAGACCAGTTACCTTTAAGTTTCTAACCAGTTTATTTATTCATTTAGCAATGTCTCTGCCTGGCTGCCAGCAGCAAACTACTGTGTTTATATAGTTTACCTGTGTTTTAAAATGGCCACCACCATCAGGCACCTGCTGACTGCCTGACTCAACCCTTACAATGGCAGGTACTACAAGTGCACTGCCACAGACCCCTAAGGAAAAAGGGATGGGTATGTCATCAGAGGTGTGAATCCAACCCACTTCAGCCAAGCAAAGTAATTGCATGATCTTCCCCTCCTTCCCTGACATCCAAAGGTCAAACTAGCCAGCCCAGATCCCTAGTGCTGGAAGGGGAAGGGGTCACCACCCCAGAAGCCAGTCTCAGCTGATAAAGCTGGCTCAGGCCCACACTATGATGTAACAATCCTGCTAACTAAATGGTCTGAAAGTGGCAGATTATGCTGAGGATGACAGACGCAGGAAGCAATATTTTAAAGGGACTCACCCCTCTGGAAACAGAGTCCTACTTGAATAGCGATCCCTTCATGCTGCTATTAGTGATGGGTATGGAGGGGAGGCTGACATATAATTTCCCAATTTATTTTGCTTTTAATTCTATTATTTCATGCACTGCAAAAACCAAATCTGGAAGCCTGTGCTGTGCGTATAATACACACTGAATATTTCCTTACCATCTCTAATAGATTCTATAAATGGCTTCCAAATCCAGAAGAAATGGTCTGTTTGCTGCCTAGTACAGCATGTAATCTTTTCCATAGGTGGTATTGATCTTGTTAAAGTCTCCCAGCCATGGAGTCCTCAAGTGAGCCATAGCATCCACACTCCCATGGCAAAGCAGCCTGTCTTTTCATGCCATTGGCTGATTAGCAATGCCCAGGTGGGGCTGCAGGCCTATGCTGAGCTGCAGACAACACTAACAGCATGCTTTTGAGACCAATTTAATAGCCAGTAAAGCTAAGGCTGCTGGCCACTTAATCATAATCTTAAACAGTACCCAGTTTCAAAGTGATGCATACCTGGACCATTTTCATGGTTATTGCATGCATTACAGACATGACATAAAACAGGTACTCAGGTGCCAACTTTAAGCCTATGTGTGGTTCTGTTCATTGCAGATGGACCGTCCATTGGCTCACGGAAGCTGCTTGTGACAGGGTATTGCAGTTCTGCCTCTGGGCCAAATCCATGGGCCATATGAGTCTGTTTAAGCACCACCCAGGAAAGTTTAACTCTTTAGCTAAAGTTGTAGCAGTAAAGATCCTGATTCAATCCCTGGCATGCTGGTCTAGATGGCAGTCCTCACTTAAGAGGGTCCACAATTGGAATTGTACTTGGACATCTTGCTGACTTAGGACCTTGAGAACTCCACCAAAATGTAGTGATGAAAGACGTACAAGGCTGGTGGGAAGTTCTTAATGGAGTTTCTCAAGGATCAGTCTCGGGACCGGTCTTACTTAATATTTTCATATGGACACAAAAACTAGGATGTTACTGATAAAATTTGCCAAAAACAGCAAATTGAGAGGCATTGTCAATACAGAGAAGGATTGGAATATTGCACAGAAGGAACTGGGTGACCTTGAGGACTGTAGCTATAGTTAAGGGATATAATTCAACAGCACTGAATGTGAGGGCATGCTCTTGGGGACTAATAGTAAAAACTGTTGCTATAAACTGAGACTGAGGAAGAAAAGCATTTGGAAGTACTAGTCAACCATGGGATAACTATGTGCTACCAGTGTGATACAGCTCTAAAAAAAAGCCTAGCTCAATCAAAAGATGCATCACAAGAGGTATTTCCAGTAGAGAACGGGAAGTATTAGTTTCATTGTACAAGACATCTGGGATACCACGTAGCGTTCTGGTTACCCCTGTTTAAAAAAGATGAACTCAACTGTAACAGGCACAAAGAAGCACTTGGGTGTGGAGAACCTATTCTGTGAGAGAAGACCAGAAAAGCTTGGCTTGTTTAGTCTAGGAAAACAAAGAGTTGAGAGGAGGTATGGCTACATTGGGATAAACTAAACAACACAACAGGAAAAGAACTATTTAAGTTAAAGGACAGTATTGGGACAAGAGGAAATGGGGCACAAGAAGGTAATTTATTCATTTAAGCTGGAAATTAGAAGGATGGCTCTAACGATTAGAGCAATTAGGTTCTGAAATAATCCTCCAGTGGGAGTAGTGGAGGCAAGAAACCTAAGTGGCTTTTAAGATGGAGTTTGATACATTTATGACAGGGATTACATGGACAGAGCAGCCTGGGATCCTAACTGTTCAGACACCTCAATGGTGTGTTGATGTCTGATTGTTATAATGATATGGCAATTCTCAAGCTTATGAAAAAATGGAAGGTGTCCCTGGCATGAAGCAGCAGATGGCCTTTTCTTCTACTGCAGGAATCCTTCAGCCAGTCACTGCTACTTCACCTCAGTCTTCTTTTTTAAGGACCCCCCACAAAGGAGGAAGGATGGAATAATTTATGCTCACATTATTCTGTTCACCAATAAAGCCTAACTTGTGCAAACAAATTTTGTCCACTGATTGGCAATTTCACAATTCTTGGCTAGGGACAGACATTACACATAAATCAGTTTAAGTGATGAGAAACTGATTTAAACCTGTAACAGAACAGATGTTCAGTGTACATAAACCAGTTTGAAAATGGCTGAAACTAGTTTGAGATAAACCTGGTTGAATGTAGTATCAGACTTAACTGATTTGGGTCTAACCAGTTTATGCAATTGCTGTCCCAGACCCTTTTCTGGTTTAAACTAAACCAGACACCCCCAGCATCCCAGCATGCGCTCTGGGCTGGATGGGGCTCTCTGCTTCACAGCAAAGCTGGCCCCTCCCCTCTGCTCCCTAGCCAGAGCTCTGGCAGAGACTTGCAGGTTCAGCAGGGTCTGCTGGCTTCCCTGTGCTGCCCTCCCTCCCATCTCACCATGCGCTGCTTAAGCAGAGATCCTTTCCTCCTCTCTCCCACAGCACACACTGGAGCCAGCATGTGGTGTGCTAGCTAATGCTGTGTAACGCAGATAGGACAGTGTCCGCTTAGGGTTTTTTTGGAGGTAATCAACAGCTCAGATGGTAATGTCCCTGCATTCCTTCCTTTGGAAAAAAGCTGTTTAAAAAAGAGCTTGTAATGATCAAGGCTTTGTTTTCTGATGGGGTGTTAAATGCTGATGACAGAGCTGATAAATGCTCTGTTATCAAGGGGGGGGGCCCTCCCTAACCACAGTGTCCTGGCAGGACCTGGCCACATCCCCCTCACCTCAGCCCTGGAGAAGGGAGGGCTGCTCTAGTGTCCTCCAGCTTCTAGCCTGAGTCACTGCAGACATGTGCCTGCACTTCTGGGATGTCTGTCTGGTTACAAAACTGATTTAGTCCAGTCAGGTTAGACTAACCTACAAAGATTGACTCAATTCAGGCTCAGACTTTTTGAATGTCTGTCCCTAGCCCTTTTGTTTACCAGGCATTTTTGTATGGAACAAGCATTTTTGTTTGGAATAGCTCAATCCCCTCATCTCTCTTTTTCCACCTTTCCAGCAAGATTTGTGTGTGGTGGGCTTGCCAGAGGCAGCCTGGCACGCCAGTTTTTGAACTGGTTTAAAGTGACTGGTGGGAGCATTTTCCCTCCCCACCAATCAGGCGATGGAAGGGGAGAGCCTTGCCCCACCCCTACCCAGGGGCAAGGCGAAGAAACGGAGCAGAGAGGGGACTAACTCTGCCTCTCCCTGATTGGTCCATTTTCAATCTGGGGGCAAAGCCTCCAGCGAGGATAAAAAGACAGCGTGCCCGGCACACGGGCAGCTTTGACAAGAGATGGCAAAGAGGGCTGCGAAGAGCTGGCTGAGCTGACAGCAGGGTGAAGCAGTTACCCCAGAAGCACCCGAAAGATGCTGCATCGGACAGGGAGCAGCACGAAGCTGCATCCCCAGCCCCGCCATGAAGGGAGCGCAGGTGATGGTGCACAGATTGGTGCACAGAGGGCCCGGGAGTGGGCCGAGACCTGGCATGGCACATTGTAGCTCAAGTTTCCAACCCCTGCACAAGGCAGGGCAAGCAGTCCATGGATCAGTGCATAGAGGGCCCAGGAATGGGCCAAGACCTGGCACTGCATGTGGCAGCTCGGGTCTCCAACCCCGGCATGAGGCAGGGCAAATGGCGCACAGGTCAGTGCGCAGAGATCCAGGAGCAGACCGAGACCCCAGCGCTACACATGGCAGTTCAGGTCTCCAATCCCTGCACAAGGTGAGGCGCACAGAGGATCTGGGAGTGTTGCAAGATCCCAGCACTGCACGTGGCAGCTTGGGTCTCCGACCTCTGTACAAGGTAGGGCAAGTAGTGCATGGATCAGTGCATGGAGGGTCCTGCAATGGGCCGGGACCCCGGAGTGGCACAGGGTTGCTTGGGTCTCCAACCCTCCTGCATGGGGGCAGAGGTGACAGACATCATAGATTGCTCCAGGCTGAGAGCAAGCCATCAGTGCACACAACAGTGCACAGGGCTGCAAGCAGGCTGACCAGGGGGAGAACCCCATGAAGCAACTGAGCCTCTACAGAGGGAGAAGACTCTCCACCAGGCAGATGAGGACAGCCTCAGCGGGTCCCGGGAGTTGTAAGTTGCCCAAGAAGAGGATTTCCATAGGGAGGAGGGCTCTCCCCTTGGTAGCAAGTAGCCAGGAATCATCTGGGAGAAAAAAAAGGGGGGGTTTAACAGATTAGGGCCCCAACCAACATGGTTATTTAAATAACATTAAAGGGTGCAGCTGAGATATCAGGGTGCTCCTATTTCCCCTTTTCCTCACCTGAGGGGCCATTTTCCCAAGGTACCAACACTGCATCAGTGCATCTTGCTGCCTCCTTCAATTTCTCTGGCCCTGCACCTCACGCTTTGTAAGCTTGCATCTTATTCGTGTATAGGAATGCCTAATGTTTGATGAAATCCCTGTTTTGAATACTTAATCACTCACCTGCCAGCTTTAGAGTATTATTCCTCTGCTACACCATCCCCAGGGATATTCTTAGGGACTCTCCCCCTCAAGCCTAGAAGGCGCTGAGAGGGGAGGTGAGGCCTGCCATCTAATCCAGAGGGCTCTCACAGGATCAGCCTAAGAGTGGGTTAAGGGGTAGTAGAGTATATTTGCACAGATAAATATATATACACAGATGTATATATATAATATATATATTACACACACACACACACACATAAATATATACTGTATATAGTTCCTATATTTTGTGTATATGTATATACATATGTTAATATTATAACCTTTATATCTTATTAAATGTGTATATAGTTAAGACTCAACACATGTCCTGGCTCTGCTCTGTAGGGAAAGAAGGAGAGTTGCGCACAACCGAGCAGCTATACCTGCACCCACTAACATCCCTTCATTTGAAGAGGGATTACATCGCTGAGTACCACCCAGGTCACATATGGTTACAGGTGATTGTAACAGTTCCCCGCTGTTGAGCTCACAACTGAAGTAGGCCTACTAAGCCTAACTTACAGCAACCCTCTTCTGTTGACTAGGTCTTGGTAGTGAAGAGCTGCCTAAATGGAAGAATGAGATGCAGAGTAGGCTGGCCCTGGGGTCCACACAAAAGGGCAGAAAGAAGCCAGGCGCTGTGACAGACTAGAAGCACAGCTATCTGTTAAGAGCAGGCTATGCGGTGAAACCAGACTGATTAGACAAGCCACAGGAGGAAACCAGTAAGAAGGGAACTGAGCTTTTGGGAAGATGGGAAGGTACATAGTCTGACAAGATGCTAATCTGAAACGGTGTCAGAGATGCATGTATGTCACCTATCTGATTGGTTCACACAGCCTGGTCACTAGCATCTTAGCAGCTCCAAAGAATTAAGATGCCAGTGTTAGGACAGTAACCAGCCCCTTTCTCCTGGCAGTCTTTTGTGTCTCCATGCCAGGAGCTGATAAGTGATAGCCACCTGCCCCAATAGCTCTTGAGTGCCAGGGAGAGAGAAGATAAAGATACAGCTTTCACCCCTTTGACATTCATGCTGACCCAATTGTGTCAGCGCTGCTTGTCGGCCCATCTGTCACGGTGTCGGTTCCTGCTAGGGCTCCGGGACCCACAGAGGTTGCTCTGTGTGTCGGACCATTTATCTTCTTGGGCTGCTATGCTGACGGGGCTGACAGTCCTATTTGTTACTCCACAAAGCAGGTCCATGCACATCTTCAGAAACAGAGAAACCTGGGGGGGAGGAACTGTGAGGAGTGGAGGGGGGCGCTTGGCAGGAATCAAGGAGCGGGTAAGGCCAGAGGGGCAGGTAGAGATGGGAAGAAAGGAAATTCTGGCTCCAGATGCCTTGAGGAAATGCAAAAAAGGAGGTCTGAAGTTACCATCGGAGACCTTGGTAAACACACAGGGGAAGTGTGTTGATTCTTGTGTGATATTACTTTGGTTCAGGATCACCTGATGTCTTCACCAAGCCAAGAGTAATTATCATTATTAATGTTCAGGGCACCTGGTCTTTGCAACTGTCTCCAATCTTTGTGACCCACTTAGGGTCATTTTCAAGCAGTCAGAGCTTGGAGATAGAACACTGGCTTTTAAGAGAAAGTCCAGGAAAGGCCCCAAGTGAGGCACACCACAAAAATAATAGACGAGGCAGCTGGAAAGAGGTAGGACCTGGTGACCTCAGTGCCACATTCAGGAATACAGAGGGAAATAGCACCAATTTTGGAAGCAACTGAAATATATTGATGTCTGCAATAAGCAATGTGAGGAGGAAGACTTTTTTGGGTAAGACACTGACCTGGGGCTTTGGGGAACTAGGTTCAATTTCTGGCTCAGTCATAGATTTATTATGTGACCTTGAACCAGGCACTTAATTGCTCTGGACCTCCAGTCCCTATCTGTAAAATAGAGTTAATACTGTTCTTCCCCTCATGGAAGGATAAACCTATTAAATATCTATGAGGTGCTCTGATACCAGAATGGCAGCAGCCAGGTAGACTGAGGACTTCATAAAGAAGAAGGAGAAGGAATTCTGCTCTTCTGCAAAGCAGAACTGGTGTTTGTACCAGGTCTACTGGGTGGGGGCTATTGCCACGCAAAAAAACCCCGGAAACTGGCAGTCACAACTGAATATGAGCGTTGCCATATCACACGAGTCTCCAAGGTGTGTCTATAGGGAGAGGATGCTTCAAGAACACAGACCACTCCTATTCAAAAGAGATGCAAAGCTGCAATATTTTGTAGGCTATAGGCTACACTAGCAGAGCTCTGTGCAAGAAGTTTCCATGCTCCTTGCCCTCCCTTTGGTTGGCTCAAGCCAGTAGTATAAGCTTCACAAGTGCTAAAAACAACCAGTTTTCCTCCACCACTCAAATCACAGCTATGTAGCTGTCACAACCTCTAGCTGTAGCACAAGTCTCCACATCACAGCTGCTAATCTCACAAACCAGGAGCTGTGAAGCTGCTAAGGAGGAATTGCGAGGTGCTGCCTGTTCCCATGTTTTGTTCACTTGTGGCAAAGCTGTAGACTGTCAGAAGGATGGTTTGGTCTACAAGCCAGGTACACTGCAGCCTCCACCTCCCCCCCTCCCCCGCTGTATACCCACAGTGTTGGTGCCTGCACTGAACTCAGATGATCAGTTTGAGAGCAGTGTTATGGAGCAGAAATGGGTCTGGTCATGTTCAGGGATGAGGTGGTAGTTAGGAAAAAAGACTGTTAGTGTGAATGTCAACCCCTATGACTTCCACAAAACATTCTGCACTTAACTCTGTCAGTGCTGCAGGGACATGCAGCATCTTGGGCAGACACGGACATAGATTCACCCCAAGTCCCATGATTTGTGGATGGATTTCTTAGAGCATTTACAACTGCCTTCCTGACAACAGACCTATATCAGGCCAAAAGGATGCAAATCCATTGGTATCAATGACATTGCACCAAGTGACACCAGCATTTCAGCCAGGATTTCAGTAAACTCAGACCCCGTGCACAGCACCATACAAACAAATATTTATATGACTTATAGGCTCTGCAGTGGAGACCACACTTAGCACAGCAACATGTTGCACTCTTCAAAGGAGGCAGGTGCTGTCCAACACCTGTCACACTACCCAGCCAGTTGAATTCCTCCAGCCCTCCAGAGAACCTGCAGCACAACGACACTCAGTCCAAGCTTTGCAGAGGGGCCATTTGCAAAGGGGACAGGAGTGTGAAATTACTGCCTCCTCATATTGCTCTCCAAGCTTTAACCTTTTATGCATTGCAGTGGCATGTCAAAGGCAGCCCAGACCAAAAATGCACAGAATCGTGCATGCAAATTGGCATGGATTGGCCTTTATACCATGGGAACAGTTTCATGAGGAAAATTACTTTCTTCCAGATCTTGCACAATGCATGTGAAAACAGCTGCCCCTTAGCCTCCTATAACAGAACCTTTCATATAAGTTATTCAACAAGGACTTTGCCCCATTCAGGCTCCAATCTTTACACCCTAAAGTGAAGTTAAAGTCATGGCAACAAAAATGGATGCAGGGCTCTTTAAGTGCCGTCGCTGCTGTACCAGCGAGGACCCCACTTACCTGAGATGTGAGGGACCCTGCCTTGTCTTTCTGAGAGAGATACCTGCAAGTCCCGTTGACTTTGGTTGTAGTTCTAGACTTAGCACCAGTAAAAACCAGACCTCAAAGAAACTGGGTCAAAATCAGTCTCCCAAGAGAACCTCCCCTGACGGGCATGAAGGTTTCTCATGTAAGAGTTGCACACTTTTGGCTATCTGCTGGCCCACATCCTATCCAGCACGGGCTCTGAATGTACAAGAACTGGCTCATACCCAGCAAAACCAGGATTTTCCCTACTGATTCCAGAATGAACAGAAGCCTTACAGTGACAAACTTTTTCAGTCAATTCCAGAGCCTTGAGCCCAGCACTTATTAAATCTGCCAGGAGCCATAACATACAGCATCCTCCAGATCCATATCCAACTCACTGAGGACCTTACTTTGTTCCTAAAATGTTGTGGCAGTAAGGATATCAGCTCCCTGGCAAAGATAAAAAAGGGAAAGATCTTTCCCATGTGCAGGAGCCTAGCTCTCCCTCAATGCCAGTGTGTAGCTCCCAGAGGCGTTAATTAGCTCACACGCCTACTCACAAGAAAGCTGTGCTGTTTAAACATTCACATGTGAAACTCCACTGGATAAGTTCATGGACACAGAGCTAATCCTCTGGTAGGTCTCAGTGTCATATCAATTTCCCATTCGATGTTAAATTATCTCCATCAGGGTTTTAAGCTAATGAGATGCACCAGGGCCTCCAACCCTAGGCATATCAAATGCAGTGGAATTAGATCTGCCTGGGTTTTCATTTGTTTTTCTTGGTAATTAATACCCATCAGTGAGTAACAGGTTTTTTAGCCTATCCACCCTGTACAATTTCCTCTTAAGAAATAAACATAGTAATAGCATTGTTGTTTCTCATTCTCTCCAACACCTCTGGCTTGCTGGTGTTTTGCGAAGAACCTCTATGTATTTGCATTGACAAGCCAGTCTGCAGATTCCTCACTGAGATGGTGTCTGTCCTGGGCTGGCACAGTAACCACTCCCCTCCAACCTTTATAGCATTACAAACAGTTCAGTCCTCCTCTTTAGAGCTAGTCACAACAGGAAATCTGGTCCAAAACTGGGACTGCTGGCTACCATGGTAATACACATCACAAAAGCCTTCTTCCCAGCCTGTGGTTTTGTATTTCATACTCAGGTACACACATGAACAAAAAAGGTTTGAACGAACTTCAGTTTCACTGACAACCAGCACACAGGACTCTGTATAAGGAAGGCTTTCAATGGCAAAAGGCTGTGATTTCCTGATGCTCACACAGCATGAATATATTACACCTACTAAAAAAGCCCACTGCTTTCATACCTCAGAGTGCTACAGGGAGACAATGCCCTGGGGCACAAACCGGACTGGCTGGTTGAATACCATTGTGCAATCTTTTAAAGGAAAAGAGAACCCAATGTCAAACTCAGGAGGTATTAAAGACTCCCATTGACTTCACTGAGCTTCAGATCAGGCCTTCAGCAAAATGTAATGATGACTATTTGAGCAGCATGTCACAGCATACAGACCAGGCACACATGGAGAACTCCTAGTAGTTTTTACTGCACAAGAACTTTCATGCACTCTTTCTATAAATGGGGTCTAGCATTTACTGAGCTACAATGCCTTGAACCAATATAAAATCCCACAGCACTACTACTACTGTATCTACTGGCATGCAATCCCTAGCAGAAGGGGAGATGCTGTCTTGGGTCTCAAGCACATCCCACTAGGATACTTCTTTCTCTGGCTAGTTCCCCCATTGAAATACTCATCTGAAAGCCATCTCTTTCTTTCTTGACACAAATGAGTTGTTCTCAACCACCTGAGACCAAGAGCACACTCTGAACATTGTGCTTTCGTGCTCAAAAATTTGCTAGAACTGCCACGACACCTCATGGGCAGGAGATCTAGATTTGGGAATAGCTCATCTCTTGAACAGTTATCATTACCTTTGCCACTCTTTGTTAGCAGCAGATGAAAAAGCTTAATATAAGCAAACATCGTAAAAGGAATGGGGCCCTGTGAAAGAAGGGTGTTCACAATGATGATGAGCATACCTAACAGTTTGCATCAGATATTGGAGCATGTTACTGAGGAGGTCAGTATCATCATCCCCATTTTACAAACAGAGAAATATAGACACAGGAAAGAGGAGCAATGTGCCCAAGGTCACCCAGCAGGCCAGCAGCAGAGCTGGGGCTGGAATCCAGTCCCAGGCTGATGCTCAATATATTAGACCACACACCTCTCTAGTGGGCAATGTGTGTATGTGCCTAAATCCATCAAACAGGAAAGACTATTTGGATGGGTATTTATTACATTTATTGCATTGATTCCCATGCCACCCAATTCAGGGTCCCCAGTGGCTATATGTTTCAGTAATGTCACGTTTCCTTTACTAGAGCAAGTGTCCTTCTTCTGGAGCTGGGAGTGTCTCTGCTGGCCACAAAGAACTGCTAAAGTGCTGCAACTGACTCAGCTCTTCCACTGGGTCCCTCTCCTACTAGATTCCCCCATTGCTGTGCATGCATGTGGCTCTGCAAGTTCTTCTTGCTGCTCTTGTTCCCCACTGCCAAGAGTCAGAGCGTTCAGAGCCCTGAGCAGAACCTTACCTCGCAGAGTTCATGAATGCTTTATTATGGCTCCATCAAGGAGTTCCCTGCATGCCGGGAAGCTCTGAATGAGCCCTCCATGACTAGGTGATAGATGACACCAAAGAACCAGTGAGGATTATTAATATTCATGTTCCATTGACACTTTAGCAAGAAATGGAGGTTTGTTTTCTGCAACAGATCATTAAGCAGGGAAAGTGAGTGACCTCCAGAGGCCAGCCATGTCAGAGATGTTGCATGGAGCAGAAGGGAAAGTGATGGGGTCATCACCCAGCCCATTTTTTAAAGGACTGTTCCAAATTAGCAAGGCCATTCTACACCTTGCAAAAAATTAAAACTGTTTCAAAACATCTCTGGGGCTGATGCAACAGTCAGCACCTGAATGTCACAAATTGCTAAGGCAACATCTTGGCTGACAGAGGGACACATTAGGGTCTTAGAAATCCAGCCCTGGGCAGAGCTTATGGCATTGCCATAGAACTCAGTTCATGATGTTTATGGCCTCCCTTTCCACATCCCCTTTCAAGAATCACCTTGAACCCCTAATAGGCAATTTCAGTATTATTCACCGCTCTGCTTGTGAAAACCTCTCCAATCAGCATATTCTCCTGTTAGTCTGTGGTCTATTATTATTAGAACTGTCCAAAGGCTCAGGCATCCTAGATCCATGCCAAAGTGGGGACCTGGAGTGAAAACGAGAACCTGGAGGATGTTGGGTGGGGAGACCATAGCCCCTTAGTCCAAGCTACTGAATGGCAAAGGCTTATCCAATCTTTAGTTCCCACTATGTGTATATACAGAGGCTTCCCACCTCCCCTAATCCCCAAATCATTTAGTCTCCCTGACACCAAATCTATCAGGTATGAAGCGGGTGCTGGAGGCAAGAGGGGTGTCAAACTGCCCTTGCCTCTCTGTCCTCCTTAGATAGCATGATCTGTGTGACATGGGCTGGCTGTCATTCGGGTTATACCTACAGGCACAGTCCAGTGCTAACCAGTGATAGTTCTCCAGTCCCAGATCCTAGAACTTGTTTAGCACAGTGTGCTACTGAGACCAATTCACCCTGCTTTTCAGCATCCTGCCATGTAGACACAGCTTACAAATTTAAATGGTGGCTCAAACTGTTGGGCCCCATAGGAGCTCCTGTAGTAACTGATAATATTCTGTTGTGGGATTAGCAACGACCTTGACTTAAACATTGGTATGACTGGCTGACAAACAGCTGGTCATATATTGCATATTCAATGAGCAGATTTCAATGCTGCAAGATGATGGAGTTGAATACTGGACAGGATAGAAAGCATGGGTCGGATTTTAAGGCACAAGGAAGGCCATCAAAAGATCAGGCCCTTCCTAGAAATTTACTGGATCACCTTGGGCAATTCACTCAACTACTTTCTACCTCCCCTAAACTATGCAGTGAGAAAGCCATATTCTCCTACCTTGCAGATGGCTTGGATTGTAAATTCATCAAGCTCAGACAAAGGATGCGAGATGCTTGCATTGGCCCTATGTAGGTGTGTAAGGCATTGGTCTGGATTGGCTCTTCCTGCGGCGCAGCAAACAAGAGCAGAATGTCTCTGCGAGCATGAACTTCCTTTCTGATGGAGCTCCTCCTTCTACCTAGCAATGGGATTTCTCCACCTGTCCCTGAACATGGCAGATCCTCAGCGTCTGTAGGAGGCCAAGGCTTCCTTATTGGCTCTGAGCCCAGAACTACTGGGTTCCCAGATGTGCTTCAGTTTTACTATACCTAACCAGGGACTCTCACTAGCCATAGCTCCCATAACTCTGCCCTAAGCTGCATTATCTTATTCAGGGAATCTTTGTGCCAGAAGAGAAAGCCAGAAGTGAAGGATGTGCCTCCTCTTGCATCCCCTTCCCAGATCTTCCAGCCTTTTCTCTAGGCCTTCTCAGTTTCCAGCTTCCTTAAGATACACCTGGGGAGAGGCAGGTATCTGCCTCGAGGGAGCTCAGCACGTAGGTCTGGCTGGAGGAAGGAATCTAGGCAATTCTTATTACTGTGGCTGTATAATTGTCTGACCATTAAACTGCATTTGCAGTTATGCTAACGGTAATCCAATCATATGCTTGAAGACATTACTCAATCACCGTGAGGGTCAAGGGAGAAGCTCTCCAACATTTCACTGCCCAACTGGCTGCATGCACAATGGATTGATTTTTTTTTTCCCTTTTGCCGCTCTGCACTGAAGCATTGCACATTGGCCATTCTTGGAGGCAGGCAACTCAATCTAAAGGGCATCTGGTGCATCAGTGTTTGTGTTTCCAGGCGCCTCACACAAATCTAGCTCATGTGAAATGGAAAGGTTGAGATTTTGTAAAGCCGGCTAATGGGATTCTGACATCAGCTCTGTATTCATTTTAATAGGAAGCAGGGATCCAAATCCCTCAGGAGGCTTTGAAAATCTCAACCCAGTGGTCCCCCTAGTACAGCTGGACTCTGTGCTGAGGGCTCTCTAACCAGCTTCAGAAATTCACAGCACCTGAGAGGCAAGAATCTGCAGTGACAAAACAGAGATTTTGAAAGCACCCAACTGTCCCATTTCTGCAGTGTTTCAGTCAATGGGAGGGAAAAGCCCCACCAAGTCCCCAGGGCCACCCAGCACTCCCTGCATGGTGCTGACAGCACAGCGCCTCCCCTTGATTCTCTGCTGAGAAGCCTGATTAGGAAGACTCTTCTGTCATTAAGTTTTCCCCTTTCCAAGCCTTCCCCCACCCAAGTTCTGTGCAGGTTTCTGTTTCCCTGCATAATATGTAGAGAGCCAAATCACCCTGCAGAGCTCCTCCCAAATGCTGCCACCAGGAGGGCAAAGGGGTGAGGTCTGCTCCCACACAGAAGAAAGCAGATCCCACATGGTCAGGAAGCCCAGATCAAGCGCCCTCTCCCCCAGCGCCCTGTCAGGTTCTGAGCCTCGTAGCCCTGTCCTAGCTCCTGTCAGTGGAGGTCTCTGCTTATCTGAGGCAACTCTTTCCTTGACTCCATCAACTCTCTTCTCCAGCCCCTTTCCAAGGGAGAAAGCAACAATGCTCATCCTACCCCCAGAGCCACCTCAATCTCACCCCTCCCACCTTGCTCATAGGTCCCCTGCCCTGTGGAGAGCCCTTGACCAGGCTTGGAAGAAAGAAGGCAATTTCTCATAATGCAGGTGAGTAAAAGGAGATCTATGCATAGACCCACATACACTGGCCCTCCAGGCCAGGTCACTCTTCAAATGGCTCCTGGGAGCTGCCCAAGGCTAGGAGCACTCTGGCTGCTCTTCTGATATATCGAGGACAGACAGTACCAGCTTCCCCCAGGGAGCTGTACAGCATGGCGCAGCGTGTTGCTCTCCAAAGTCATTCAGTCCTCTGGGCAGGGCCTTCTAGTCCTGGGATGAATAACCTTGAAGAGTTTTCATTTCTCTGGCAATATTTAAAGCCCCCATAATATTACAATTAGAGCTGGGCTGGAAGACCTCATTCATCTTAACTTAGGAAGCTCTCCCTGCCTCCTCTCCCCACTTGTTCTATAGAGAAGTCCTGGGGGCAGACCCAGGACTTTGCTGCTTACACATTATCCTCCACCAAGTCACTAAAACGGTGACAATGATCAGTCCTGCTAAAGAGTGGATGCAGAGGGAAGCAACCTGATACAATACAGCCTTCCCGTGCCTCAGCCAGCTCTCCTTGTGGGACAGGATCTCTTGTCTGTGGCACCCTGGCTCCCGCTCTAAGCAGATGCCTCTGTTTGCTTCCAACTTTAGGATAGACAGCATCAAGTCCATGGCAGCTGATGAAACAAGCAAGCAAAGGTATTTTTTAAACTAGAGTTATTAAGTGTTTCCAGCTTCCAAGGATTTCTGGGACCGCAGTGGGTCTCTTTTTTGGTTGGGGGAGGAAGGAAGGGCAAAGGAGGGGGAAATCTGTGCATGTGTGAGTGAAAGGCAAAGCAGGTACATCCTCTCCCTCCTTGTTTTTACAAGCTGTTTTCATTCCCAAGGCCCCAGCATTAAGCTGAGGTATGGGGGAGACACCTTGTGGCCAGAGGAAAGAGGAGGATGTTAGGGGAAGATTAGAAATGCTTTCGTGTTCAGCTGCTCATTTCTCTGATTTTTGTATAAGCTACAGGTCAGGAAGCCAGAGTCCTCCTTTCTGTATGCAAAACAGCAAACCCTCTCTGTCTCCAGCACACAAGTCCTGTGCACTAGAAGAATTAGGGTGCCCTAATCCCAGGATTCAGAGGCTTATGTTTCTGGGTGTGGACATACAACGTGATTACAACAAAATCATTGCCTCTGGATTGTACTCTGTAGTAAAGACTGGGCAGGCAACCACTTCACCCAAACTGCCTGCCATGGGCATTATTACAGGGCATGGCCACTAAGTGAGTCTGCCTGCCTTGAGCAAAGGGCTTCTTGGCATGACGTTGCCTAGGGGAGTAGTTACATGGATGGGGAAAAGTGGTAAAGTTACTACACGTTTGTCAAGGAACGAATTTACCCTGAATTCAGGTGATTGACCAAATAGTATGGATGTGTGTCATGTATCCAATCTATTTTTACTACACAGTAAAGTTCTCACCCTCACATCTATTCTGTGATCCCAAAGAGGCCTCATTCTACCACTACTATTGTGTTGTGATGTGGATTTTGCACCTCCTGCAAGTGAAAGCGGCTGTCAGTTCCTAGGACTTCAAGCTAGGAGCCAGACCCTCACATGGTGGAAAGAGGTGAAAATTCACTTGTTTATACTGGCTGAGAATCAAGCCTCCTCTGTGTTTTGGGGCAAAGATTTCCAGCTGGATATGTGCGTAGAGAAGCTGATGACCTATTTTGGTTGCTAGTCTCCCTGCCAGAAAGATGTGAAGAGAACTGAAGCAACCAATGAAGAACAGTGCCTGCTAACCCCTCTGGGCTTTTGCAATGATTTTATCCCATACCTTGCTGTACGATAGCACGGCTCTAATGCATCTCATCCCCCCAACAGGGAAAACACAACTGTGCCATACAGCCCCAGAGACAACAGCCAGCAGTGATGTTCAGGCACCTCCAAAGCAGCTGCAGGGGTTAATGGAGACCCTGCTTCATTTGTAAATAGGGCGTGAGATGAAGTTTGCATCTGAATATCTGCACACATTAAAACAGGAATTGGTAACCTGTGAAGGAGCAGTGAGCTGAAATAAGGAAGCTGGCTCTGAAGGTGAGCTGCTGTTTTCAACCCAGAAATCACTGCCACCTCTCCAAGCCATCTGCTGCTGCTTTAGCCTTCCCCACTCTGTGCCGAGGGAGCTACTTTCTTGCTCCCCTGTCCCCCTACTACAACTGCCACCTCTTACCATTCACCACTGATTCCTATTGACACCGACTGTTGCCAGTGATTAGGTTGGCAGCAGGAGAACCCAGGGTTGCAGTAAGGGGGCACAAGAGAGAGAGTGAGCAAGAAGGGCTTGGGTAGCAGCAAGTGGTGCTGCTGAAAAACTGCTCAGGGGCAAAAAACTGTTACTGCACCACTCCGCACTGCTGCAGAATTGAGGCTGACATCCACCTATAGCCCAAGACTCCTGACTCCCCCTAGAACAGCTGACCATCATGTCTTATCTGCTCCTTACTCCCATCCCCTTGCTGCCTCATGGTTTACGTTTCTTCCCAACAATGACTTCCCCCACCCAAAACTAAAAAAACCCAGGAAAACACCCTGGACCTCACATGATATTGCTCACAATGGCACATTGTTCTCTCTGCTTGCATCTTATATGCTTTCCACCTAGATTCTTGGTCCAGGACAAAAAAGCACTCAGTCCAAACCTTCGGTGCCAGGTAAAAGGATAAGAGTGATGTAACGACTTCCTAAAAGCACCATAACCAGCAAGGAAGTATTAACCCAGTACAGACAAGGTAGAAGACAAGCAAGGACTACTTTCAAAAGACACTCAATTAAGCCTTCACATACGAGATGCACAGAGGCACTGGGGCTAGGGGTGAGAAGTACACATCAGAACCAGAATGGCAGCATACAGAACTGCTTCAGTTCCAGCATCACTGTAGGTCCCAGGGCAGATTTGCGGTCTTCCTGAGGCCTTGGGGATCCAGAAAGAGCAATGCCTTCAGAGTCCTCCTACCCTGCAAACCTCAGCCTGAAGTACAAGAAATGAGAGTGTTACACCAGTAGTAGAAAGAGGAAAGAGTCAGTTTTCCAGGGAGAGAGATGGTACCTATTTCCAGCCCTGACAAGGCCCAATAGGATCACTTTAAAGTCATGTTATCGTTATGTTTTAAAATAAAAAGCTATGCATTGTCATTTTTAGAGGTGTTTTAAATGTATCCATTTTAATTTGTCTCTTGGTGCTCTTCACCGTTGTCCTCATGGTTACTAAAGCAGTTACCTTTACAAGGGCAGGGATACAAGAAACAGTCTTTCATTTTTAAAATGCTCCCTAAAATATCTCCATAATTGTTTCTCTCTTAAAATTTGTCATTTACTTGATGGCATGGGATAAAGGTTTTATTCGCACTCATTTGAGATGGCCTGCATAGTTCATGAATAATGCACTCAGCTCACACGCATGCTGATAAATCCTTTCCACAACACACCAATATGCATTTCCTGTTCTCCAGAGCTCTGACCCGAGAAGTCAAAACTCAGATCCAGAAATTTTTCCCTAAATATTGGTCGTGAGGAGAATTCGAATGTGGGGCCAGTGCTAATTGAAATGCTAGCACCCTTACCAGTAACTGAGTGATGCATAATGTGGAAGCCCATGAATGCAAACTTGTTTCTGAATAGCTTATGTCATTTTTCCCACAAGAGTAAGCCTTAGTACACCCAGCAGTCAGCTGTGCCGCTCACTCACCCACCTCTGTTAGAGCAGAATCTCTGCTCCAGAATAAAGAAGGGGAAAGGGAAGCTTTAGAATTGCAAATAAAGCTCCTGGCATTAAACTCAGCCTAATTAGGAAACTGCCACCAGATGCTGCCGCCATCAGCAATTACTTGTGTTGGAAAGGGTCACAGTACCATATCAAGCAGAGTATAATTCCTGCCAAAAAAACTGCTGCAGGTGAAATGAAGGCTTCTTTTTGCAGGATGGGACTTCTCTTGACCTCATACAGGACACAGTGCGCCTGGCAGCCTCCTCCTGAAAGCAGGAGGAAAAAACTGCTTCTCTCAAAGCTAGTGTTTTCAGTACAAGTTGTCAACAGTAAGGCAGTGACTCAAACATATAGACAGGAAGCAATACCACAGTGAAGACTCAGCCCATAATCAGTGGGCTGGCTGTCCATATTTTAGGGAAAAACCATTCATGTATTTGCTTACTCTATTCAAAATTCATCTGTTCCCCAGCACTGCACAGGCGGAGGAAAGATGAGCAGCTGCAAAAGAGAACTTCCGCTATACCCCTACATTGAGAAGACACAGGAAGGGGAGGAGAGGATAAGAAAACATTGGTCGTATCCCCATTTATGCTAAGATTCTGCATCTGCTCCTGCTGAGCTCACATTTTAAAGATGCTGGCACCTCCTGCATTGTTTTTGCTGCATGGATGTTAAGGTTAGAGAGATGCCAAGAGGTGAAATAAGCTGCTGGGTACATGTTACTATTTCCTCCCTACCACTGCAGGAATCAACATGGAACCCCCTACACTGCCCCAAACCAGGGGCATGAGTTCCCACTCAGATGCATAAGAATAAATTATTTGACAGAAGATGCCTGGGGAGGGGAACCTCTACATTCCTGAGAGGCATAGCCTAGCCATACAGTAGTATAACTGGGGGTGGGTACCAGGGTAGCAGTCCCAGGTGCCAGCTCTTGGGAGGGTGGGGTGAGGGAGGGTGTACAAAACTAGCTGCAACCACAAGAGCAGATAATTGCACCCCTGCGATTGGCACTGTTGCAGTCAGGGCTGCCCTGGGAATGGAGCTGTCCAGCTCTGCCATGAGCAACTCAGTGCACTTCAGTGCATCTTATCCTCTCCTCCCCTTCCTGTGTCTTTAAAAGAAGTGGAGACTACCAGCAGCAGTTTACCAAGGCAGCCCAGGAAAAGACATAGTGAAACTATGTGCAGTACTATCCTGTACAAAGTACACAGTGGGTGAGTAGCTGTCCAGCTCCCCTTCTAGGCAGTGCTTGGACAGCAACATGAATAGAAACAAGAATCTCTGGAGAGAGATGGGGTGATGGACCAGCCATACCCTGAGACTGGAAAAGCTCATCTGCTGCAGACACAGTAGGTACTACAATCCCAAGTCCCACTCCTGCTTCACACAAGTTGCCACCTTTGTTAATCACTGCTCACCAAGAAATGAGTCCAGGCAAACTCACCACAGCCACAGTCTGTCTACCTGGCACAGACCTGCTAAGTCTGAGGGCCTGAATGATCGTGGCACACAGCCCAAGCACCTCTTCTCTGACATACGTTCTAGTGCCCAGCATGCACAAGGACTTGCACCCCATAGGGATTGGGATGGAAAGGCTTTGGAGGTGACTGTTCCAAGAAACAGGAAAGACTTCACTCCGGCATAAGCAAACAGACCATTCAGACCTTGTGTATTATAAGAAGGAGCCTGGGAAAGGTCCCTGGAGATACTGCAATTTTGAAAAAAAAAACAATGAAAAAAGGAAGGTTTCCTACTTACCATACTTATCCTTGCAAGGCCTGCTGCTCAGCTCCTGTTTTGACCTCACCTTCTCTTCAAAATTTAACCTGTCTCCAAACCTCATATATAGCTGTTGGGACCCTCAGTTGTGTCATGAGAGGGAAGTTCACCACTAAGAACATCTTTTTATCCTTTTTTTTTTAAAGAAATGTTTTGTGTTCCAAGCCAAATCAAGTCCAAATCCATGAGTCAGTCCAGAGCCATAAGTGGCCCTACAACCAGCAGCCATCCTCCCTCCCACCAGGAGCTTCAGATAGTTTCAAAGTCTTTTGGCAGGCATCCTACATGCAGGCCTAAGGCCAGAGGCCCCCAAGTTTATAGGAGCAAGCTAGGGAAGAGCCTCCCATTTCCATTTTAAGCCCCAACACCTCAGCAAGTGCTCAACCACACCAAAAGAGCAATTATTCCCAAGAGGCTTAAGGAAAACTGCCTTCTTGGACCTAGATACTCTTGCCAAGCAAATAGTCAGTATGCTTGATCTGGGCCAAAATAAGTATCATCTGCTGAGTATTGTTCATTCTCTCTATACTGCCTCTGGAAAGGTCTGAGAGAAGAGCCAGTAGCTGCCCTTGCAAGGCACCACCTGACATGGCAAGGTGAGCTACCAGGGAGGCTCAGCCCTACTGAGGGGACATAAGAAGCCAGACTGGAAGGGGCTTCTCCACTGGCTGCTGCCCACCCCTTCTCCAGGGTCTTGGCACAGATTCATGGCTGGCACCTCTGGCTGCATCGACAATCACAGCTGTGCAGTATGTGGCACCGCAGATATGCTTGCAGCACCACATACCACACATTCATCTGTTCTCCTCGCTGCAAGGGAACAGTGTAAGGATGGGGGTTGACACCTGGATATCCAGGGGTTAAAAAGACCCATGCAAAAAAAAAAAAAAAGCAGTGGTGCATGCAGGGACAGTGCACAGTGCTCAAAACCAGCCAAGCTCTAAGCAACAAGACCACCACTGCTGCAGCCCCAAAAGCCACCCCCCCGCCCCAGACAGGCTCTGGGGCCAGCACAGTGCTGGGCCCAGCCTCTTCTACCCCACCCAGGGTAACCTGCTGCATGCCAGAGAGTTCATGGCTCAGGTGTTCCCCAGGGACAACTAGTGATGGTACAAGGTGTACTGCTGCTAATTGTCCCTGGGGGACCAACCATCCATGCACATGTGGACGCGGCCTCTGAATTCAAAGGGATGAGATGAGTTCTGTGCCCCATGCACATGATTCACAACCCAATTTACCCTACTCTACCTCTGACCCTTTTCTCCCAAGAGTCCTTCTGATTACACAAAACCACACCCTACACAACTTCCTCTACAGAACCACATCCTTAACCCAGCTTCACATGGAGCAGTGGGCTGCTCCAGACGCAACAGGTGCTAGATCTCTCTGCCTGAAGGTCTAGCTGGCAGCACTAGGAAGCATCCTACTACGCTCACACACAATTTCCCCATCACCCTTCTCCTTCCCAGACACCTCTAGAGGAAACGGACCCTCTTCCCATAGCTTATGTAACATAAATTGTCACTCACTGAAAATAACCCTCCCAAAAGGCTCGCAGCAACCACTAGCTGCTGGGCATTGACCTGCCAAGTCCAACACCCTGATGGACCATCACCCATGCAAACAAGGTGTCCATTCACGGCACTTGCTTCCCACTGCCCTGCAAGCAGAAGAACTTTCAACCCATGGGGATACAGGTGGAAAGATTGCCGGAAGCACTTCTCTTCCTGATAGAAAATGTGTCATCCAGTCGCTCGCACACAGACCCACTAGGTGTTCATGCATTCCTGGTGGACACCTTGAGAATGACCCCCACCGCGGAGACAGGGACATACCATGGGTCTCCGGCGCCCGGGGGCCAATGCTTGCATTTGTGCCTCTGTCCTTCTTGTAGCAATACTTAAAGTCACATCACTCAATAAGAACTCCAAAGGGCCCAGCCGGCACAACCTGGCCAGTGCCTGATCAGGCTTCCTGATTACCATAACCCTTGCGAGACCTTCTGGGCTGCTGCCCTTAGCTCACCCTCATCTCAAAGTCCAACCTACCCCCAAGCCTCATATACTCCCTAGAAAGCCCAGGCTTCTAGGTCAGAAGGAAGCTCACCACTGAGATCACTTGCTGAGTGCTGGTCACTCCCTTCTCTCTGCCTCTGGGAAGGTCTGAGACAAGAGCCAGCAGCTGCCCTTGCAAGGCACCCCCTGATGCAGGGGAATGAGGTACAGGGAGGCTGGGCCCTGTCTAGGGAGAGACACAAGAAGTCTGAGAGGAGGTTATTCTCCCTTGACTGATGCCCATGCCCTGTGCAGGGTCTTGAGACAGGCTTATGGCTGGCACCCTTGAGTCCAATGGGATGAGGGGAGGCTTGCTCCCCACATGCAGGACTCACAACCCAATTCAGACTACTCTCCCTCTGACCTTTTTCACACCAAAGCCGTTCTTATGACATACCCTCTGCACCCCTGCCCTGCTTCTTCCCACACAGTGACCTCACCCACATGCCAAGCACCTTTCTCCTTTCCCTTACGCACACATGCCTGCAGTCCCCGCTACCTCCACAGAAATGCCTACAACCTGCACAACTATATGGACAGCGAGGTCAGGTCCCTCCTTAATCAAGACTCCATCTCCCCCAAATCTTACACACCTGCCAATTCACCTAGGATTCTGTGAGAGCCACATTTCAACCCTGCCAGCAGCACCTGCACCCTTCCACTGTGCACCCACCAAGGCACATCCAGCTTACATACCTGCGAGGCCTCGGCCTCACAGCCCATCTTGCTCCCATTCACAGCGCCTTCGCACCTGGGAAGAAGTGAAGCTTTGATAACTCAGCCCATCTTTTGGTGGATGGAAGAAAGGGGGACTGCTGACAGAGGCTAACCAAGAGGAGGCAAAGATCTGCTACTTGGAGCCTGCATGTGGCTCCCAGCCAGTCATCATGTAGGCAATGGGTAGATTCAGTATTTGGAAAAGGAGAGCGCAGGTAATGACATTGCTGTGGGGTGTGTGCTCTGTCAGCGAGTGGAAGGGATGGGGTGGTCAGCCAAGAGTGCTGTGAGAGGGGCCTGCCACTGCGGAGCAATTCCCTCTTTTCGCCGTAGAGCGAGGCTGGGACAAACCACTTAACCTTAACTATATGCCAAGTTAAGACATCCCAAGTTAAGGCATCCCAAGTTAAGGATAACAAAAAATTGTTTTTCAGATATATAGGGAGTAAAAGGAAGGCCCAGGGTGGAATAGGACAACTACTGAATGGGCAAAAACAATTGGTGACAGACAGGGGGGACAAGGCTGAACGCAAATAATCTTTTTGAAGACTTTGCCAAGGATGGAGGTGAGACTGACTGGTCTATAGTTGCCACGTCCTCCTTCCTCTCCTTCTTGAAAATAGGGACCACACTGGCCCTTTTCCAGTCCTCCAGGACCTGGCCCGTGCACCACGAGTGCTCAAATATTCTTGCCAGTGGCTGTGCAATGACATCAGCCAGTGGCTTTAGTACCCTCAGATGGAGCTCACCCCAGCCTGCTGACTTAAATGCATCCAGTCCTTCCAAGTGACTCTGCACCATCGCTTGGTCAATGCTTGGTAGTCTAGCACCCAGCTGTTGTCTCTCTACAATCTCATTGTGAGACTTGTCTTGCCCCTCATTTAGGAACACTAAGGCAAAGAACTCAAAAAGATTATTAAGGTTCATATATGTGAGAGCCCAGCAGGAAAAATTATGCTGAGGGGAAGCCAGCACAGGTTTGTAGCAGGTAGATCATGCCTGACTAATCTAGTTTCTGTTTATGAACAGGTTACAAAACACCTGGATGCAGGAGTAGGGGTAGATATTGTTTACTTAGGCTTCAGGAAGGCCTTCGATACAGTATCCCACCCCATATTGGTGAACAAGTTAAGAGGCTGTGACTTGGATGATTACATTGGCTAGAGGGTCGTACCCAGAGAGTGGTAGTGGATGGGTTGGTATCCCCCAGAAGGACGTGGGCAGTGGGGTCCCGCAGGGCTCGGTCCTTCAGCCGACACTCTTCAATGTCTTCATCAGTAACTTGGACGAGAGAGTGAAGCGTACTCTGTCCAAGATTGCGGATGATACAAAACTGTGGGAAGAAGTGGACACACCGGAGGGCAGGGAACAACTACAGGCAGACCTGGACAGGTTGGACAAATGGGCAGAAAACAACAGAATGCAATTTAACAAGGAGAAATGCAAAGTGCTGCACCTAGGGAGGAAAAATGTCCAGCACAACTAGTGCCTAGGAAATGACCTGCTCGATACCACGGAAGCAGAAAGGGATCTCAGAGTCCTGGTGGACTGGAAGATGAACATGAGTTATTAGTGTGATGAAGTCATCAGCAAAGCTAACTGCACTTTATCGTGCATCAACAGATGCATGACAAACAGAACCAAGGAGGTGCCACACTTTAAGAGGGATGTGGATAACCTGGAGAGGGTCCAGAGAAGGGCCACTCGTATGGTTAAGGGCCTGCAGGCCAAGCCCTACGAGGAGAGACTAGGGCACCTGGACCTCTTCAGCCTCCACAAGAGAAGGCTGAGAGGCGACCTTGTGGCTGCCTATAAATTCATGATGGGGGTGCAGAAGGGAATTGATGATGCTCTGCTCACCAAGGCACCCCCAGTGGTCACAAGAAATAATGGCCATAAGCAAGCAGAGAGCAGATTTAGACTGGACATTAGGAAGAACTTCTTCACAGTTAGAGTGGCCAAGGTCTGGAATGGGCTCCCAAGGGAAGTGGTGCTCTCCCCTACCCTGGGGGTCTTCAAGAGGAGGTTGGATGGGCATCTGGCTGGGGTCATCTGAACCCTGCCTATGCAGGGGATCAGACTCAATGATCTACTGAGGTCCCTTCCAACCCTAATATCTATGAATCTATATACAAATGTATTGCTATACTAAAATAAATATAAATGAGATGTTAACTATTTACAGTAGAATTGATATGTGACACCATATACAATAACCTGCAATCAACACATTGCACCACTTCGAGGGACTGCAAAACATAGAACAGGTAAATGGGAACTCAGTACAGGTGATCCACAGCACAGGCAATAATTACCCCCTCCCCCACGCACAGATGAACATTAACACCCTGGAACAGGTAAGTCAAGGCATCAACACAGCAAATACATATAAGCATCAACTCAGATAAACCCAGGTAAATTGAGGTAGCAATGTACTAGACGTACACAGGCAACAATACAGGTATGTTCAGATAATAGGCAGTAAGCATTTTTAGGTAATGAAAACAAGTAAACCAATATAAACCCCCTTAAGGAGTACTCATAACTATATTAACATCAACTGTATGAAGCAAACATCAATCACAAAATATTAAGTGCACTAAGCACCCCAGTGGGGTGCTCAGCCCCTCCCCATTAGGACCCTGGGATGTGGACACGTCCCCACAAAATGGAGGAGGATGGAAATTGCAGACCCTCCTCCCCTGAGGGACCTGCTTCCTCAGCAACTCCCGCTCCTGCTCTAATACAGGCAAAGCTCATCCCCTGGTGGCCAGTCCTGCAAGGGCCTCTCTCCAATGGTGCCTCTGGCTCCTCTCAATGGCCTGATGCCCTGCTCTGGGTCCACCTGGCCTCCCGCCAGGGCTTCCCCGATGGCCCTGTGCCCTGCACTGGGCACCCAGGGAGCTCCTACAGGAGCCGAGCCCTTACTGGCTCCGGTTCCTTGGCCTCACACCGGGGATCTTTCCCCTTCCCAGGTCCTGCTCTGGGCACCACGGTGCTTTTAGTTTAATGTTGAGTCACACTGCGGGGCTCCAGCTACCTGGTCTAGAGCCAGAGCTAACTTGAGCAGGCTCAAGCTGGCCTCAAGGTCAGCTCTCCATGCACCAACCTGTGCACCGTGTGGGGCCCAAGCAGCCTCGAGCTCCTTCTAGCGCCAGCTCACCATCTGCCGATCCACTCACTGCCCCACGCAGCCACTTTCTGTGTTTGCAACCTCAAGCTACCTCAAGCAGCGCCCAGAGCCTGAGCACCATGTGCCAATCTGCACACCACCAAAGCTCAGGTGAGGTCTGGTTAACAGTCTTTTCCAGAGCTTCTCTCTCCTCGCCATCCCTCGCCACGTCTGCCCAGTGGTCCGAGCATGCTGGCCTTTTATTTACACTGGAGGCCCCGCCCCTCAAGTCCACCATACCTGCAAAACGCAGTCTTCAATCAGGTCCAGGGGCTCTTCGCCCCCACCCTCTGGGCCGGGATGGGGCAAGTCACTCCCAGCTGTTACTTGACTGGTGGAAATGTTCCACCAATCTAAAGTGTGCTTCTCCGCCCTGGACTTGCCGGGCAATAATGGCAAACCCACCACAACTGGTAATTCAGGTGCTGGTAGGCTTCCAAATTGCTTTAAAATTGTGAATATATTTATAAAACACTGTGTTCAACTGATCTCTATATATGTAGTGGGCTCTCATTTTAATCACAGAAAAACAATGATTTTCAGATTTGAATCAGAGAATTATGGATTTTTAACAGAGAATACCAGGATCCCTGTTTCTGATACACCTCCACAAGCCTGCTCCACTCCTCCCTTTAGGCCAACTGCAGGTGCTGCTGTCCTGGGAAGCACAGAGAGGGCAGGGGCTGAGCACTCCCCTGTGTCATTGCACACAAGGACAGTGTCTGGGCAGCTGCACTCCTACAAACAGGCACCTCAGGGGGACATGCGGCAAAGGATCACCTATACCCCAAGTCTCCTGGCTCCACTAGGACATCTGACATGCTAAAAGGCACAGTGGAGCTAGATCCTGCTGTAAAAACCCAGGAGCTCCTGCAAGGACACTACTGTGCTACTAAGCAATTCCCACTTCCCCTTCTGCTTCCCACCAGCCACTGCTGCCTGAAGCAGCCACTCCCCACTGCACCCACTGCCACGTCTATTGCCACACTGCCAAAAATGAGCCTGTACAAGGCCTAACTTTATTTCCTCTTCACTCTTCTTGTTCCAAGCCATCACACAAGCAACTGCAACTCCCCATGAATAGAAAGACCTGTCTTGTTCATTTGGCACTCAGCCAGAAATGAGCCCACCTAAGGACTTACCCTAGTTTCTGCCTACCAACCATGCACCTCCTAAGCCCAAGGCCCTGCACATCCTGGGTCCCACACCCCATAGCAGACATGCTCTCCAATGCCCAGCACGTTGGAGGACTTGCACCTCACAGGGATCGGGATGCAAAGGCTTTTGTGGGCCAGAAAGCAGGCAAGGGGGGCTTTTCCTGTTGACAAAAGAGCCTCACCTGGGTGCATGCTCACAGGAGGGCAAAAGGGAGAGGCTTCCTGATTACCATAACCCTTGCAAGACCTTCTGGGCTGCTGCCCTCAGCTCACCCTCATCTCAAAGTCCAACCTACCCCCAAGCCTCATATACTCCCTAGAAAGTCCAGGCTTCTAGGTCAGAAGGAAGCTCACCACTGAGGTCACTTGCTGAGTGCTGGTCACTCCCTTCTCTCTGCCTCTGGGAAGGTCTGAGACAAGAGCCAGCAGCTGCCCTTGCAAGGCACCCCCTGATGCAGGGGGATGAGGTACCAGGGAGGCTGGGCCCTATCAAGGGAAAGGCACAAGAAGTCTGAGAGGAGGTTATTCCTCCCTTGACTGATGCCCATGCCCTGTGCAGGGTCTTGAGACAGGCTCATGGCTGGCACCTTTGAGTCCAATGGGATGAGGTGAGGCTTGCTCCCTACATGCAGGACTCACAACCCAATTCAGACTACTCTCCCTCTGACCTTTTCCACATCAGAGCCCTTCTTATGACACACCCTCTGCACCCTTGCCCTGCTTCTTCCCACACAGTGACCTCACCCACATGCCAAGCACCTTTCTCCTTTCCCTTACGCACACATGCCTGCAGTCCCCGCTACCTCCACAGAAATGCCTACAACCTGCACAACTATATGGACAGCGAGGTCAGGTCCCTCCTTAACCAAGACTCCTTCTCCCCCAAATCTTACACACCTGCCAATTCACCTAGGATTCTGTGAGAGCCACATTTCAACCCTGCCAGCAGCACCTGCGCCCTTCCACTGTGCACCCACCAAGGCACATCCAACTTGCACTCTCACTCTTGTCTCACTCTCACTCTTGGCAGTCTCGCCAAGTTCACAGAAGACACCAAACTTTGGGGTAAAGCATCCACACCTGAGGATAGGCTGGTGATCCAAGCTGACCTTGACAGGCTTAGAAAGTGGACAGATAAAAACCTGACAACATTCAATATGGAAAAATGCAAGGTACTCCACCTCAGGAAAAAAAAACTTGGATCACATTTATAGCCTTGGCAGTGCTATGCTCGCTAGCACTGTGGCCAAAAGGGACTTGGGGGTCATGATTGACCACAAGATGAACACAAGCCTTCAATGCAATGTCACAGCAGGTAAAGTGAACAAAACTCTGGCTTGCATCCATAGATGTTTCTCAAGCAAATCCCAGGATGTCATCCTCCCTCTGTACTCGGCCTTGGTGAGGCTGCAGCTGGAGTACTGCATCCAATTCTGGGCTCTACAATTCAAAAAGGATGTGGAAAAGCTTGAGAAAGTCCAGAGGAGAGCCACGCACATGATCAGAGTGTAAGAGAACATGCCTTATGATGAGAGGCTGAGAGCCATGGGACTCTTCAGCCTGGAAAAGTGCATGCTCAGGGGTGACCTGGTAGAAGCTGATAAGTATATAAGGGTTGTACATCAGGATCTGGGGGAACATCTGTTTACCAGACCGCCCTAAGAGATGACAAGGTCAAACAGTTACAAACTCCTCCAAGACCTTTTTAGACTGGACATAAAGAAAAACTTTTTTACTGTCAAAGACCCCAAGGCATGGAATAGACTGCCTCCAGAGGTGGTGCATGCACCTCCTCTGCACTCTTTGGATGTTTAAACGTTTGGATGTTTATCTTGCTGGGATCCTTTGACCCCAGCTAACTTCCTGCCTCTGAAGCAGGGGGCTGGGCTCAATCATCGTCCAAGGTCCCTTCCAGCCCTAATGTCTATGAAGCCTATAAAATCTATGAACTCAGCCCATCTCTTGGGGGACAGGAGAAAGGGGCAGCTAACCAGATGAGACAGAGCTCTGCTACATGGAGTTGACAAGTGGCCCTGGGCCAGTCATCGTGCAAGCCATGGGTAGATCTAGGACCTGGAAAGGGAGAGCACAGCTGATGCTATTGGCACTGCCCTTCACACCATGGGGAGACAGGGGTTAGGCAGTGCAGCTCAAGTCCCCTGGCCAGCTGGGGAAACCAGAGGGAGGGGAGGCTGGGCTGGGAGTAGGGGCAGAAGCAGAGTAGCTGCCACTGCTGCTCTCCCCTTGCAGAAGGTCCCTACAGCCTGCCACCAAAGCTGGGCAGGAGCGTCTCTGGGCTCCCCCAGGCTCAGCGGGCTGTAGTGGAGGGCAGGTCCCTCCTTCCTGCCCCTGGCCCCTGCCTAACCTCACAGTGTCTCCTGTCAGCTCCAGGATGCCAGGGTGCCAGGTTCAGCCGCAGGCAATGGAAGTGGTAGGTGGGTTTCTCTTTCCTGTCCCTGCTCTCTGTCCAGCCCTGTTTGGTGACCCCTGTCACACAGGCTCCAGCTGTGGAAAGGAGCTGCGATAGAGTGCCAGGCTCAGCAAGGACCAGCAGCAGTGGCAGGCAGGTTCCCTCCCCCTGCTCAGGCATTCCCCACGGCCTGCAGCTCAAGACAGTTAAGCATGGCCCTGAGTTTCCTCCCCTTCCCCTGGGTTGCCTGGTGGCAGCAGGGAACCAAGTCCCTGCACCTGCTCTCTGCCCAGCCCTCCCAGCTGTTTTCACCAGCCCAGGGACTCCTGCAGTACCCCAGTGGTCCATCCTCAGCCGCAGCAGTGCTTCCTGACATGGCTCCCTGACAATATTCCACAATATGGTGGAATAGTGTGTGGACCCACTCAGAGCCAGAGCAGCAGTGGTACCTGGCACAACTTGGGCTCCCCACACTCCAGCTGCTGCTGTGGCGGAGCCAGTGCAGGCTCTAGCAGATGAACCTGGGGCAGAACCCCCACATCCTACTGAGGGCTCCTTCTTTAGAGTTTGGCATCCCCTCCAACTTGGCTCCTGGAGCTCTCACTCTGCTCACAACCCCTACATGCATTAGTATCCCCCAGCAGAAGCCTATACCACAGCAGCACCAGCTGGAGCATGGGGAGCCCAAGCTGTGACAGGTAACAGTATCACTGCAGCTCTCAAGTGGTCCATATAATATTCCACCCCCTCCCCACTCTGCCCAATGCAAAATGAGCCCCTACAGGGAATCACTATAACTACCAACTTTGTGGCATAGACCTCGTAAGTCCAGGGCCCTGAGTGATCATAGTCCACAAAACCTGGGCACCAATTCCCTGATAATCTTCCCACTGTCCTACATGCAGGAGAACCTTGACCCCAGAGGGATTTAGATGGAAAGGGTCTTCTGGAGGACTTTTCCTGATGGCAGAAAAGGCTTTACCTGGGTGCATGCACATAAACCCGGTAGGTGGCATTGCTAGTGGGAATGGGCATTCCCCTGGGAATGGGAATGGGAATGGCCCCAACCCTGGAGATGCCGCCATTCTGAACCGACAAGGAGTGCAAGAAAGAAAAGATTCCTGATTACTGTAACCCTTGCAAGGCCTGCTGGACCACTGCTCTCAGCTCACCCTCACCTCAGACTTCTACGTATCTCCAAGCTTCATATATTGCCCTTGAACTTACTGTCCTCAGGTCAGAGGGAAGCTCACCACTGAGGCCATGTGCTGGGTGCTAATCACTGCCTCTGGGAAGGTCTGAAACAAGAACGCTTAGATGCCTTCAGAGGGTACCACAAGGAGGTGAGATACCAGGGAGGCTGGGACCTGCCTGAGGGGCATATAAGCCAGATGGGATGGGCTTCTCCCCTGGCTAATAACCATCCCTTTTCCAGGGTCCTGAGACAGGCTCATGGCTGGAACTTCCGAGTCCTGTGTCCTTGCACGCAGGATGCCCAGCCAAAGTCAGACTATTCTCCTTCTAAGCCTGATTTCACAAAAGCACTTCTTATTACCCATATCCACACACTGCACAACCTCCACCATGGGACCACACCCTTACCCTGAGCTTCACCTGAAAAAGTGACCCACTCCAGGCAGCATCTTACTGTACTGCCATGCTATTTTCTCCTTGCCCTTCTGCTTCCCAGACATCTCTAGAGGAAACAGCCCCACTATATTCAGTCTATGTGCTATCAATTGTCACTCACCAGGAAGTAAGCCTCCAAAAGGCCTCACAGCTCCACTACCAGACTACATCCTTACTTTATCTCCACTTCGAAAAGTGGCCTGCTTCAGACACAGAAGGTGCTAAAACCCTCTGCCTGAAGGTGCCTGGGCGTATTGGCATGGACTCTACCGTGCTACCACACAATTACCCCCTCACCTTCTCTTTCCTAGACATCTCCAAAGGAAATGGTCCCTCCCTTTTATGTGCCTTCAGTTGTCACTCATCAGAAAATAAGCCTCCCAAACGGCTTGCAGCAGCCACCAGCTGCCGGGCATGGACCTACCAAGTCCAATGCCCTGATGGACCATCACCCATGCAAACAAGGTACCCATTCATGGGACTTGCTTCCCATTGCCCTGCAAGCTGAAGGACTTTTAACCCATGGGGATAGAGGTGGAAGGACTGCTGGGAGCACTTCTCTTACTGACAGGAAAGGCTTCATCCAGTCACATGCACACTAGGGGTTCATGTATTGCTGGGGGGCATCTTGAGAATGACCCTGTACCCTGGAGAAGTTGGACTACTCAAGTGGAAGAAGACAGGCTTCCTAATTATTACCAAAACTCTTGCAAGGCCTGCTGGGCTGCTGCTCTCAGCTCACCCTCACCTTACAGTTCTCCCTACCCCCAAGCCTCATATACTTCCTGGGGGCCTCAAACCCACAGGTCAGAAGGAAGCTCACCACTGAGATCACTTGCTGAGTGCTGCTCACTCCCTTCTCTCTGCCTCTGGGAAGGTCTGAGACAAGAGCCAGCAGCTGCCCTTGCAAGGCACCCCCTGATGCAGGGGGATGAGGTACCAGGGAAGGTGGGCCCTACCTTGGGAGAGGCACAAGAAACTAAAGAACAAGGGTTTTGTTCCTTCTCTGTCCATTCCCTGTGGAGTCTTTGAGAGAGGCTTGTGGCTGGCACTTCTGAGTCCAATGGCATGAGATGAGGCCTGTCTCCTCCTGCTCACAACCCAGTTCAGACTATTCTTTTTCCGACAAAAACCCTTCTGGACCACAGACTGAAGTGACAGTTTTTGAGTGGTCTGGCCCCACTCAGCTGGAAGTAAGCTTGCCAAAGGACTCACAACAACCACCAGCTGCCTGACATGGACCTGCTAAGTCCAACATCCTGACTGATCACTTACCACCATGCAAACCAGGGGCATGTTCACTGACATGTTTCCTCCTCTCCTGCAAGCAGGAACATTTTCACCCCTTGGGGTTAGCAATGGAAAGAGTATCAGGCAGATAAGGTTCTTTGGGTAACTCCGATATCTTTTATTAGACCTACTCAAATAGTTGGAAAAATTCTTCTTAGCAAGTTTTCAGGTATAAATACCCTTCATCAGGCTGAGGAAGCATCTGCATTTGGTGTGTGCTCTTTCTGGCTTCCCTTCCTCACCCTGGCCCTGCCCGTGCTGCACCACTCGGGCTGGGGGGGAAGTTGCAGCCAGATGGGTTCTACCCCAGTGCATGGGGCTCTAGCTCCAGCTCCTGGCTGCTTCTCACCCTCTACACCTGCCCAGTGTGATGAGCAGCCACCTGCAGGAAGCTGAATGAGTGGAAAGGAGCCAGGAGCTAGAGCTGGAACCCCGTGCACTGAGGCAGAAGCCACCTGGCTGCAGCTTGCTCCCAGCCAAGAGCAGTGCAGCAGGAGCAGAAGAGGGAGGAGTCATTGGAGGTGGGAGGAGCCAAACAGCACCTGGGCAGCTGCAGCCATACCAGAAGCAGCCCTGCATGCTGGTGGAGATTGGGACCGGCTGGCCGCCATGGGCAGGAATGCAGCACAGGCTGCCTTGGACAGGAGTGGGCAGAGGTCAGCACCATGCACAGCACCACAGGGGCAGCAGTGGGCCAGATCCAATCAGTTGGCGGGCCAGATACGGCCCATGGGCCAGTTTTTCCCTACCCCTGCACTAAAGGTTTATGCATTGTAGGGGGGCACTTCGGAGTGGCCGCAACCCTGGAGGCTTTGGACTAGTCAAGTGGAAAAAGAATTCCTAACTGAGGCTGTGGCACTTGCGTTCCCTCTCCATTGGCGGAGGAATGGGGGGGACGTGTCATGCTTGTAAAGGCAGTGTTGTTACTGGTGCTTCTGTACACCGCACTGGTTTTCCCCCCTTCTGAGCAGGTTGCTCACAGGATCCAGAGGGCTGTATATGTCTTCTTCTGGGGCTCCAAATGGGAAAAGGTCACCCAGAAGACCTTGTACAAGGACAAGAGGGCCAGGGACATGCCAGCCATCCTTCTGTTCCTGTGGGCCAAGTATGCAAGCATGATCTGCAAGTTGGCGACAGACGTGGAAGCTAAAACCGTTTGCCTCATAAGGTACTTTGCAGCACACATCCTTAGACACTGTAGGGTATTCACCCCAACTAACCATAGACCATGGATCATGGGCACACCATGGTTCTATGCGACCCTGAACCAGGGCTGCAGTGTGTACGGCCTGCAGAACGCAGACCCAGTGACTATGAGAAGCCACAGAAAGATCCAAGGGACAGTGAGACTAAGGGGGTCCATGTTGCCCATGGACCTGCTCCCCAGCGATGCACGCCAGGCCATGTGGGAGTGCATCCACTACAAGGATCTGTGCAAAGATCACAAAGACCTGAATTGGCTCATAGCCCACCAACCTCTACCAGTGGGGGCCCGGAGACATAGAGAGGAGCACCTGGGGAGACCCAGCTGCCCGTGGCCCAACTGCCATGGGGCCACTGAGACAATCAAGCACCTCCTCTGGCTCTGCATTTGCACCAAGGAAGTATGGAAAAGGGTGAGTTCCTGCTGTACAGACAAATGGACACAGAGGACGTAGAGGCAGAGGACGTAGAGGTAGTGGGCTGCGTGAAAATGGTGCTGAGAGAACTCTGGACCTACTACCGGAATTGGTAGCAGAGGACTGAGAAGATGCAACCAATGTCACCTGGCATGGAGACATGTGGCACAGGACCATCCAACTCCTCCCAAGTGGAGAAGGGGGCAAAAGCAGCAAAGAACAGGAAGGGACAAGAGGAACAGAGGACAACAACAGTGACAGCAGCAGCGGCTCCTCCAGTGGGAGCTGGAGTAAAGATGGAGAGGGCACTTGAACTGAGTATGTGACCCTACAAGCAGGGCAGGGGTGGAAAGCAAGTGTGGTTTAGTCAGAGGGACCAGCATGGACCTAGTTGTTTTTTGTGTGTTGTGCGCATTGTGAATATTGTAATGGGTTTGAGTGGCCAGTGGACCTTTGTATGGGTGCGCAGGTGTCTGGGAGTGCTGATGCGGTATTTGTAATGGGAAAGGTTTTTCCTTTTCTGGTGTGATATGTAAAGTGTAGCTATAGATAACCTTATATATGTATAGACATATACTTTTACAAAAAAAAAATACCATAAGCCTTGCAAAACCTGCTGGGATGCTGCTTGCAGCTCTCCCTAACCTAAAGCCTCATACCTACAACCAAGCCTCATTATAATGGTTTCAAGACTCATTACAGGACTCGAGAACATTAGAGGATGTAGAAGGATCTTGATTAACATCTGCCTTCAAAAGATACTATTTGGCAGAGGTGGGTGAAGTACCGCAAGGGCAGGGGTGGGCAATTATATTTAGTGCAGGACCACCTTACTGAGTTTTAGCAAGCTGTCAAGGGCTGCATGGGTAAGCCTTCCCCTTGACAAATGTCCTGGCTCCTGATCACTGTCTTTTGACTGGAAGTCCCACCCCCCAACCCTGCCACCAGAAGTCCCTCCCCTTGCCCCCAGAAGTACTCCTTTCAGACAGGGGTTTTTCATCTCAGAACCAGAAAAATACCAAATTATATTCTAAAAGTGAACATCTAAAACAGTCATTAATTTGATTTAAAAAAATATTTTTGTCCTGATTTACATGCGTTTGTGTAGCGTACACAGCAGTGATTGCACAACAGCATAAAATGAAGTCTTACTCTTGTATATTGTGAGAGGGAGGTGGGTATAGGTTTGTGGAGGGATGTGGGGATGTGGGGTTTGGGGGAAGGTGTAAGTGTGTGGGGTGGACAGGTGTAGGGGTATGGATATGGGTATGTGTGTGGACGTGTGTGGTGTAAGTGGGTATGCAGTTTGTGTAGGGCTATGTTGGGGGCAGGGTGGCTAGGGTGTGTGAGGGGGTGTGGGTGTGGGGGTCTGCATGTATGGCAGTGCAAGGGGGGTGTGGTTTCATGTGTATGGTGGGGTGTGCATGTGGGACTCATCCTACAAACACACGCACACCCCCCCCCCCAAAGTACTGACACAGCCTTGTGCTCCAGCAGTCCCAGGATGCAGCCAGGAGCCACGTGGTGCTGGAGCAGGGTTGGGGCAGGAAGGCAAGGAAATGGCTGGGGGTGGGGTGGGGTGGGGTGGGGCTGAGCTGCTGCATCCTACTGCTGGCTCCCCCTGGGTCCTACTGCCCCTGGCTCCTGTCATCTTTGACAGGCAGCCAGGAGCAGGCAAAAATTAATTTTCTAAATGTTTTAGGGGCCCTGCAGGCCAGATAGAATGGCCTGGTGGTCCAGATCCAGCCCATGGGCCATATTTTGCCTGCCTCTGCACTAGGGCCACCTAAAGTTAAAGAGTTGGGGCTCTTCCCCTTGCTGATGCCCATCCTCTAGGCAGTCCTGAGACAGGCTTGTGGCTGGCACCTCTGAGCCTTGATATGTTGAGGGAAGGGAGCTCTGTATTGTGACAGCATCCAATTTGGCATGCCAATGCTGGGTCCAACACTGCACACTGGCTCTGGACATGTGCAGCAGGTCTGGGATTGTGCTGGGTTGGAGCTAATGCATAAAGTACAGTTGCAGAACAACCCCAGACACCATCCTGACCTTGCACACAGCTGGAGAAGGAGGTTCCTCTGGTGCAGAAATTTGGTGCCAACTGCGGGGAGGGAGAGAGCAGTGGCCGCATTAGTTGTATGGCTCCCAGAGCTGTGCCAATTAATTCTACTACTGCTCTGCCCCACAACCAAATTTCTGGACCCATAGGGAGTCCTTTTCCTAACATATAATGTGCACTCCAATTTTCCCCAGCTGGTTTTTAGGGAAAAGGTGCAAGTTATGTGTGAGACTATACAGTACTACATCTACATTCACAGCTGCATTCATAATCAATGTAAATTTATATTACCAGAACCTGGGCCTGCAAGGTAAGCTCATATACCATATAGCACACACCAAATCGGATACAAAATACCTTTATATGAGCTGTGGGGCTCATCACCACCTATCTATCATGCATACATAATGCATCCATCTTCACTGAACCACTACCTGGAGTCTCTCAGATCACAGCACAACACCTGTTGGTATAACAGAGCTTTCAGCCTAAATCAGTCAGTACAGTGATCAGACGTTGCAGAACTTGGCCTCTTGTTTCTTAACACTACAGAAACAAGGCTTTACAGAGACTCACCACAGACACCGGGAGGCTATGTATGGTCCTTCTGTGTCCTCAGGCCTTAGTGTTCACTTCCCACACCTCTCACCAACTAGTCCAAGTGCAAACGTGTTTCCTTTTCATGGTGCTCATAACAAGAAAGTACTTTCAGATAACTTGTATTGGTTATCAATCAAGGTCTTCCTGAGGCACACCCACCGGTTTATATATTTGGTGGGAACATGTAGCTATCACCCCAACTCCTGAAAAGCTGGAGTATGATATTCACAGGTGGTGGGAAAGAAAAGGGGGGGGGAGGGGAGAGAGGATTCTAATTAGCATATCTTTGAAATGCATGCTGGGCTTGCTCACAAGCTGACTATGACCTGAAAGTTTTATATATCTCCAAGCCTCACATGCTGTCTAGGAGTTTCCTTCATTTCTTCTCTGAGTTAGAAGGAAACTCACCACTGAGGCCACTTGCTGGGTTTCATCCTCACTACCTCCTGAAAGTCTGAGACAAGAGCCCTTGTAGGACACCTCCTGATACAGGGGTGTGAGGTATTAGTGAGGTGGGCCCCTGCCTAGGGATACAGCTTGGGGAACAAGAAGCAAGGTACCTCCCCTGGCTAATGCTCACCTCCCTTCTAGGGCTTTGAGACAAATTCATGGCTGGCACCTGAGTCCGATGGGATAAGTCCTAGCCCTTATGTGAACTATTCACAGGTAATTCAAACTATTCTCCCACTGACCCTTTTGTGCAGGATTATATTACACATATTAATCTGAAGAACTCACTGCACAGGACTCAAAGCAAGGACTGGGAATTCATACTGATAATCTACAGTGGGTAGAATCAATTAAACACAAATACACAAGGGTTTGGAAGAGATGCAAAGCGTAAACCAACCTTACTGGGATGGCAAAGTACTTCTTCGCTTAGCAGATTCTTTAAAACTCATTTACAATGGGGTTTCTAGCATCCTTGTTCAAGATCCTTGGTACTAGAAACTGTCCAAGGCCAGATATTACCTTAGCTGGACCTCTACCCTCCTTCACTTTGGGCTTTGCTCTTTCTAAAATAGTTTTATTAGAAAAGGACTTAATCACTTCCTGCCATCCTTAACCCATGCACTAGTCCACACCAGCTGGAGCCCTTGCCATACATAATTATAGCTGCGCAGTGAAAAACTGTCAAGGAGAGTCATGATCAAGGGTACTAGAAAAAGAGAACCCTTTTTATAATGGCTGTGCATGTAGTCATTAGGCCAGCTGCTATACTAACTTACACAAAGACAAGGTCTCCATGCTAACAAGCATAATCTGAGATACCGATCCTACAAGACTTATCTACTTGCATAATAATTAAGCCCAAGTTGCTTCACTGATGGTAATAGAGTGATTCACATGATTACAGGTAAGGGTAGGTGTAAGTGCAGGATAAAGAACAACTGCATATCCATTTTTTATCATTTGTGTGTCTGAAGGAGGAAGAGTAGTTGCATAATTCGACATTTTTGGCATAATTACTCAGGTCTATCCTTACATCCCTCTGCATCCCCTTCCCTCAGTCATGACACACAGTTTCAAAAACCATGTAATCACCCTCACTGGCAGAGTATCTCTTAGCAGGCACAAAGTGTTCCATCTGCCTGCCTTTCCCAATGTACAATTTGTAATGAGATGCCCTTATAATGAAATATCTCATAATAATACCCCCAAGATATTAGTGTCACATTTCATAAACTGCGGGACCTTCAGACTCCCACTGTTAAGTAATGTATCATTATTGTTATTTACATAAGTACCAGTGTAGTTTCTAATTTGTAAATTGCAAACATCATCCAAATGCACAGGTCCAGAACCTCCGTATAAAGAGAAAAAGACAGATTACTGGGTATATAAATAGAGATTGGACCAACTTTATCATGGGGGATAATTGGACAGAAGTCAATGGAGTTTCACCAAGGGTGAATTTGGACCACAGTATTTTTATTCTTTAAAGCAGGTTTCCATGACAACCAGCCACTTAATTCAGATACATTCCATACAAACATTAATATCAGGGCTCATTGCCTAGATTGCTTACATCAAGAACTATGTAAATAATGGATATTTTGGTTTCCTGGCAGTTCTGAAAAATGATTTTAAATTTTTTCTTGCTGGTCAAGCTGAAAAAAAAATTTTAATGGCTCAAAAAAAAATCGTTTGAGGACAAATGAAGCATTTTGATTTTCAGCTTTATTTCGATTTTTCCTTTTTTATATATATATAAAAATATGAAAGAAGTTTCAAACAGAAAGTAATTCTGAATCAGAAACCTGAAATGTTTTAGGGTTGAAACAAAACATATTTATTTTATTGTTCCTGTTTTATTGAAGAATCCAGTGCCACAAATTCACTGAATTTGTGAAACAGCTTGGTATCACTCAATGCACATTTTTTGGCCAAAGTAAAGATTTAGACAAAAACCTTCACCCAGCTGAATTCAAATCCTTCCATATGGATTAGGGAAGAAAGGGCCAAACTGATGCCATATCTTTGACTTAGATTGAGCTTGCCTAGCAGGCAGACAGGCAAGTTGGCAGGGCTGAAAAACATTGGAATTTATTTCAAAAACATTTAATACAAATACAGCATGTATGTCACTAGAGAGACAAGACAGATATGTCCTTTACCATCAGAAATCATACACCAATTTGAAGGCGTGACATCTTTGGATTCCCCGAAGTCACCACTGAATAGTTACAACGATGAGTATTTTGTGGGAGAGGGAAGAACTCCCAGTGTCCATAGGCTTTATTGTTACGTCCAGTGTCACTCTGGTCAGGAAAGACAAGCTGCTTTTTTAAAGACAAACAACCCTTCTTGTCCAGTTGACCCAGGGAGGCATTTGAATGCCACGGGCTACTTCTACCAGAGGCTGCCTGTATTGACCACACACTTCCAGTTTCTACCACTCTGGGAGCAAGTGTGTAACCTGCACTTTGATGTCCTGCATGGCAGCTACAGAATGGCCATGCAGTCGTTCATGTCATTATTGCAATTACATATGCAACGGAAACTGGACACTGAAGCAACTGAGTTACGTTACTTGTGTCCAGCCGCCTGCCACCACAGGATTGTTCCCAGAAGTACAGATACCAGTGCATTGACCACTGAATACCAGTAAATGAGGCTCCATCACACCTCTTGGAGAGGATCCCCCACTGTTGGAGATGTCACTGTTAGGCCGCTGCTCCTGAAATCCAGCCTGAATTTTCGTTTGTTAAGTATTATTATTCCACAGTGAGTGCTTGTGTTTTGCAGCTGGGAGAATCTTTGTACATCCTCTCTCCATGACTCTCAACCTGGGCGATCACAACTAAAATGATGGATGCTCAGTCTCAGAAAGAAGAGAATCTAACCCCACCCTGCCCCCACAAGCTGATGCCATCTGCAAGGAGAAGCCTGTTCACTGGAAATACTTTTACAAAGCCCAAAGGAAGGAGCACAAGACCAGGGAGCTAAGTACAAATGTTTCTATCCCCATGGCAAGGCCACTTATGTCCTCTGCTGCATCAGAGGCTTTGGAGACAGCCCAAGGCTCACCCGTCACGGTAGGGTTGGGTAACGTCGCTGTGAAAGCCGCTTTGGTTGGCTCAGTCCAGGGGATACAGCATTGAAGAGCTGGAAAGGACAGAAATATCCTGAGTGAGACAATAGTGTGGCTGACTGACAATGGATGGCACATACAGTATTTTGGTAGGTAAACGAAAAGCCTTCTGCTCAGTGAGTCAGAAGCAGTTTGAAAACAGCCCAGTTCTATTTGCTTGATTGCATTGCTCTTGAATATGATGGATGGGCAGCACTGACTGAGGGCAGGTGCAGGGCAGACAAGGGCCCTGCTTGCTTTTCCCATAGAGCTCTGCCAGTGCAAATCAACCCCAGCCTGCAAAAACCTGTTATTCCAAAAACAGACCCACATCCAGGTCCTCACCTGCCCACCCCAGCATTCTTCATGCCCCTTGGGCCTTTAAGGACCTTTAACTGAGTTCTTTATACACCCTCAGCTATTCCAGGACTAGGCTGGTATGATTACACCACCATGTCCCCAGCACTCACAGGGAAAGACCACACTCCAGCCATTCTCACTTGTACGAGCCAGACCCAAAGTGTGACAGTGGAACTTCTTTGGGTATGTCCCCCTGACCCATCTCCCAGCTCTTTCAGAAAGCAGTGTAGATCTATCCAGTGCCTCAGGCAATTAGAGGGTCAATATTCTGAACCTGCTACATCTCCACCCTCCTGCAGCAGGCAGGAAGGCATGGCTGATGCACCTGTCTTCAGCAAGCAAATGGTCCCTGACTCTAATGTGCATCAAAACGGAAGCTGAACAGAGAACTAAGGGGCCACAGCCAGCTTCCTATGCTCTGCAGCACCTGGTGGGTTTCAGCTGTGGCACAGAAGCTGGCTGTCTGCCTGCTACCAAGACTAAAATGTTCTCTTTCCACCATGCCCAGAGTAGCTGCCTCCAGGACTCTGCTGGGAAGGAGATAAACATATAGGGCATCTATGCCCTTCCCTTGAGGGACTTAAGGTGTGACTTACCCTCAAAAGGATCCCAACCAACTAATACTAATGTTAATCCTAATCCTAGGAGTCCCTGTGTGGTGGTACCAGTCCCAGATTCCCATTCTTGTGATAGAAAAAAAGAAACATCCATACCTGAGGAACATGAGCTGGATTGAACAGTGGGACTGGGCCTTCTCTTGGAGGAGGAAGAAGACTACCTGGGCCAGACAAGGGGTCATGTGAATCATTCTGAAACAGAACACAGATAGAAACTAAACAGGTGGCACGTGCTTTGGTGAGTATAGAAGTCAAAGGAGCTTCCTTGGTTAACAGGTTCAGGCACTGGCAATTGCAGGAAGAAGCTGCTCAAGCCAGTTAGCTCCCCACTGCAGCAAACCACAAGAAAGGTACTGTCTAATCTACTTCTTCCTTGTTTACTCCCCCTCTCCAAGAACTCATAGAATCAGAGAATTATAAGGTTGAAAGGGATCTTGGGGAGCATTTGGTCCAACTCCCTACACAAATACAGAAATACTTTTCCTAGATCATCCCTGACCAATACTTATCCAGCCTCTTCTTGAGCACTTCCAATGAAGGAGATTCCACAACTTCCCTGGGAAGTCTATTCCTCAGCCTCACTGTTCTAACAGTAAAGAAGTGTTTCCTTCCCACCAAAACAATAGACAGAAGGACCAACATAGAAAAAAACAGTAATGTATCCACACACAGAGCCCACCCTTCTCTCCTCACCTGGCCTCCAACTTCAGGAAAGCCTGCCATTTTTCTGCCATCGGGGCCCGTTGTGGCTGTTGGTTCATTTTTAACTGCAGAAATGAGGACAATTATAAACTTTTCAGCCATTCTGCGTTTGTGTGACCAAAACATCCTTAAAAACAAAAGTATCCACTTCCAAGAGGCAGCCAGGGGCTGTGGCTTCAGCTATGTTTACCTGAGCTTCTGGAGACAGGTGCAGAACCACTAGCAGGAGCATGCAATGAAGGGCTTTTTCCAGCAGTGGGAGTAGCACACAGTGGTGAGGATGGCGAAGTCTGCTCCTGAGGAAGCACATGCCAATTTAAGAGGAAGAAACTGCATGAAGAGAAGGAAACTGCATCTAGTCCTGAGTTCAGGCCATGGACAGTGCAGATTCATGGTGCTCTGCTTTCATATATCCCAGAACACCCCAACAGGGATTAAAGGCTCATGATATATTTAGTAACCTATGACACAGGATATTCAGATCCAAAGACAGGCAACTGCTGGGTGCTACTGAGCAACAATTTAGCAGCTGTAATGAGATAGGTTAACCCCAACTGCTAGCAACTCTTGAATGTTGTATTGAGCCACATCATCTACCCTGCAATCCTTGCAGATCTCCCAAGCAAAGCAGGAAAAGCCCACAAGAGGCTGAGGCCACTCCAGGAAGTAGTGGAGGTAAGTCAATGGTTAGTGCTCATCCCTTGGCATTCATACTGAACAAGTATCCCAGTGTGATGCTGAGGGGTGCTATACAACAGGAGCTGCTGCCCATTGCCTGACACATAGCATTGTATTCTTGGTTTCTTGTGGTTACTTAAAAAGTGGCCACAATTTGCATAGTGAGAAGGAGCAACACCTCCTGCATCCTGCATCAAGGCCTAAGCCAGTCCCTATTAGTTTTTAGGATAGGACTTTAATGGAGAGGTAGATCCCTGCACCTCTGCCTACTCAGAGGTTTCCTGAATTTGTGTCAAGAGCTGGGTGTTGGCCACTGTCAGATCTAGGTTCATATACATATATATATACACATATATATATATACACACACACATCCCCAGGGGAGGGTGTGGTTAGGAGTGCATACTGCCTGCCTCCTGTTTCTCCTGCAATTCCAATTAGGGATGTTATCCTTCACTTCAGCCCCCGAAAACTGTCCAAGCGTTGCTGTTTGCTGCTAACAGCTGCTGCTTTCCACTTCAGCAGAGGGCAAGTAATCCCCACAGAACATCCAGGGGGCTTTGAGAGCCTTCTGCATGAAAGTTGCTTTATAAATATATAATTATTATTCATAAGAATTGCTTCCAGACTGAGACTTCAAGCTCACAGGTTCTACCCTACTTATATCTGTATATCCCTGTATACAGCATCATGTAATAAACAGACTGACAAACTGGGAACAGCTGAGAGGATGTGAGAAGGAGAAGGAGATATTGAGATGATGGATGAGGATGAAGACAGTGTCAGTTCTATCAACTCTCCTCACTTAACCCTCCTCTGGTCAGGCCTGGACTATCTGTCCACTGTGGTTTCTCCAGACATTGTAATTCTCCTTCCGTATATGATTCCTTGCCATCACCTAACTTGCATGCCCCATTACCACAGAGAACATCAAAGGTCTGTCTCTGTCTAGCAATGATTCCTGTGCTATTCAGTCTTGGCATAGGAAGGGATTAGCCTGAACAGCATGGTGGTGAGACAGATCATACCAGGATGAGGCAGAAATTTGCAAAAGGGAACATAGTTATGAAAATGAGAGTCCAGGTAAGTAATAAGGGACCACAGGATAGGTAGTCATGCAGCCTTTGTGCAAATTTTGCACACCCACACATGCATACAGACCTCTGCCAATGCACCTCAGCTCTGACCCACAGCCCCCAAACTAGCAATTCCAGTCGTACAATCCCAGACACAACTCTGACCATGCCCCCCAAACCTGACCTGCAGCACACCCCCCTGCATTCCCAGTGATGAGTAGCCACCCACAGATCTATCAGTACTGTGCTCCTCACTTCTGACCTGCTACTGCAATACTGGGACTTCCCACAGGGTTATGTCAAGATATCTCCGTTGCTCTGGAGCAGTGGTTCTCAAACTTTTTAGACTCAAGACACTCTTATTAGTGTCATGGCACTGCTCATTAGACTCAAGACAACTCTTTAGAAATGGCAGCTCCTAGTTTTCACTTGTTTTTTGACTACAGAAAAACAATAGAGCCATCCTACCATTGCAAAGACCTCAAAAAGATCACAGCAGGTCAGAATGTTTTTAACATTATGGATTCCTATTTGAAATCTCTGGGTTTGTCTTATGCATCTCGTTTGCACACTTAACAATGCTAACATTGCATGGCACTCCCATGGCACCCGTGAAAGCCTCTTAAGGTACCGCAGGGTGCTGCAGCACACTGGTTGAGAATCACTGCTCTAGAGGATCAAGGTAATGGGAGGAAGTCCCTTCTTGTGACTGAGCATGAGAGAGGAGACCATGTGCAGTTTCTGTAACAGAAAAGTGTCCTTTTTATCTTGTTACCTGGAACCCCAGTGCAGTGGAGTCTGGGGCAGTTTCAGATTGATCTCTGGAAGAAGCCACGTCCTTGCTGGGCTTGGATCGAAACCAGCTGAACCAGCCAAAGCCCGAGTCCTGGGAAACACAGACTTTTATCCTCAATGGAGTAATTTATTAATGGTGATAAATTAAAAATGCAACAGCCTGAAAATTCAAAGGCAGGGACTGGAGAATGAAGGAACTGTGGAACCCAGCCTCACTGGGCCCACATCCCACAGCTTTCTGAGAAGAAAGAAAGGATTCGTGAAAACTCAGCTTCTTCCCGCTGCTGGGAAAGGAAAGAAATCAATCCCTAAAACTCTGTATGGGCATAAAGGAGAGCAGAAAGGCTGAGAAGCCCCTACTTCCTGACAAGTCATTGAGAAGAGAACAGGGGTTTGACACAGTTTTTAGGGACAGCAGTGACAGAGAGGAAGCCAGGCTGCCCAAGTGCACTGACTATAGCTCTCCCAGCCATACAGCCACTTAAGACCTGCTGATGCCTCCCAGTAAAAGGACACATGGGGCCTGACTCATCTCTCCCTCCCCCAGTGGGATATATCAGGACAGACCCAGTAGAAGCCGGTGGAGTCCCTCTGCTGTGAGGGAGGAATCAGGCCTGCAGCCTGGGTTTGGAGACAGCACAGGATTCAACCCAGGTATGACTCAATCACCTTTGTCTCCTCTTGCTTTGCAGCCTCTGTCGAGGACTGCTCTTTGGTGGCTCCCTCACCCCCTTGCCCTGGGAGTTGGTGGGCATCATCCTCCACAGAGACAGTCGAGCACTCTGAGACAGTTCGGATTCTTGCATGCGACATGCTCTGCTGTCAGAGATAAAAAGCACAGATGTCATAAGGGAGAGAAAAGGGAAGTAGTACTGCTTTTGGATCAGCCATTCCAAGAGGCAGCAACCATCTTCCCAGCAAGAGCCAAGCTCCTCAGGGCCCCTTTTCTTTCAGGCCCTCCAAAATATGTTTGAGTCCCAGATTCTCTCTTGTGCTAGAGAGATCTCAGGGAATGGGAGAGGGGGCTCATCAGAAAGACTGATTCTTGTGGGGTGCCAGCACCAGTCCCAGTCCATCAACACAGATTTAGAGCACATCCCACCTCAGCATGCAACACAAGCCTTTGGAAACCAGCCAGTTCCTCAGCAGTTACTGTCTCATTTCCACATGGTTCAAGTGGTATCAAGAACAAGGGAAGGCTTCTGGACACAGAGAGACTGGGTTTACACCACATGGGAGGAATCAGTCGCAACCCAGTGTACCTCTACACTGCTGAAACCTTCCCATTCTGCAGCCTGTGCTCCTTCCTCAAGTGCCAGGCTAAGAAGCAGCTGAGGGAAGAAAGTCAAGTTGGGAGTCAAAGCTGGGTTCAGGGAAGAGCCAAACAGTCCACGAACAACAGCAGTGAAAGGTAGTAGGCAGCACAGGTCGGTCACACCATAGGATGGAGAGCTCTCCTGTGGTCACTGGACAGCTAGGGTAGGGCGGTACTACATTTGGCTAGAAGGAGAGAGATGGGGGCAGAGGGGTGGAGGTGCTGTGCCCAGTCTCCTACTCTTCTTGAGTGAGAGGGTAGTGACTGGGTTTCAGGGAAGTTGTCCATATGAAGAGAAGAAATCACCCAGGCTCTGTACAGGGCTTTACTAAAGGGTCCATTTGGCTGCCCTCCTCCCTCCCCACCCACCAACTTTTTACCTGCTCTTCTGTAATGTTCTTCTGAACATCAAAGGGCAGAGACTGTCCTTGTGGCTCCAATGCACCCACTAAGAGCAGAGAGAAAAACATTCAAGATTCATCCCCGGAGAGCATACTCTTCAGGGAAAACCTTTTCTCATGTATAGAGGCATTTAAATTCTACTATCACTGTATAATCTAGGAATCTGTTCAGGTGGCCTATTAACTGCATGATGCTTCTATTTGCATTATGGGCCAGATCAATTTAGGCACACGCAAGTACTTTCTGTAAGAATCCAGGCATACAAACAGAGTCCATTTCAGCTCCCAAGACACAACTGGGGCATATTCCAGCTAGACATAGAAAGCTGCTGCTTCTCCTCTCCTATTCTGACAGCTTGAATAAGGAGAAGGATCTGTTCCCTCCTCCAGTGCAAGTAAGGTAGAAAGCAGGAGTCCTGCACTGGTGAACAGGGGTTACACTCTGCTGTTTTTATACCTCTACAGCCCCAGGGTGAATGGCTAAACATCTGTTTCTCTTAACCCCAAGAATTCAGCCCTAACACTCTTTGAATTTCCATCAAGGAGGAAGTAAACTCTCTCACCTCCAGCAATGAAGGCAATGAGGAGGTACAGGTGATCCTGAGGGAAAGATATTGCCCATACTGTTTAACCATGACCTGTTCTTTTCATCCACTTCACATCATAGAAGTGGAGTCACTTCATAGATTCATAGCTGGTAAAGCCAGAAGAGACCACTGGGTCCAGCCCCCCACACCAAGCAGGAAAGACAACTGGAGGTCAGTGACCCCAGCAAGGTGACTGTCTAGTCTCCTATTGAAGATTTCCAGGGTAGGCAATTGCACCATCTCCAGAGGGAGCTTATTCCACAGTCTGGACACCATGACTGTGAAGAAGTTTTTCCTGATGTTGAGCCTGAATTGATCTTCCAGGAGTTTGTGGCCCTTACTCCAAGTTTTCCCCTCAGGTGCCCTGATGAACAGTTGCTCAGCAAGCCCTTGATATACTCCCTCAGTGTAGCAGTCAGCTGCTACCAGGTCCCCCCTCATCCTTCTTTTCTTCAGGCTGAAGAGCCCCAGATCCCGCAGCCTTTCCTTGCCTTTTAAGACTCTGATCATATGGGTGGCTCTTCTTTGGACTCTCTCAAGCTTGTCCACATCCTTGTTAAAGTGTGGTGCCCAGAACTGGACACAGTACTCCAGCTCTGGTCTCACCAGTGCTGAGTAGAGTGGAAGAATCACCTCCTTGGCTTTGCTGGAGATGCATCGATTGGTTCATGCCAGAGTATTATTTACCCTACTGGCCACAGCATCACACTGCTGGCTCATATTCATACTGTGGTCTATTATTCACCTCTCTCCTCTCCCTTAGTATTATATACCAGGTCCTGCAAAAATTAGAACTAAGGTATTAGGACTTATCAACCCACCTTGATAAGACACAGTCTAGAAATGGCAAACCCAGGGGAACCTATTCAGAAATTGCCAGATTAACATGTTGCCAGAGTATGGATTACAAGAAAACAAAATCAATCCCCTGGGAGTTCAATGTCATCAATGAACACTGAGAATTCACACAGATAAAAGTAGCAAGCCCCCAGGAGAAAAGAAACATAGAAATCCCCATGGGAAATCTCATGGAAGCAGTTATGTGCTGCTTACAGGAGCTTTTGGAGAGAAACCAGTAAAGGTACTGATCAGACATGCCTCCAGCCCACTTATTCTATGTAGAGAACGTACAGCATGCTTGAACCCCCTAATCCCCAAGTTCAGAGACTGAACATTCCAGATCCATCTTTCAAATGAAGTGAACTGTCATATACTTATCCCATAGATGATTAGTTTCCCATCTCTTCTCCCAAGAACTAGCGCAGATAGTTCTAGCATAGCATAGGTGTGCTTACCTGGTGTCTGGCCCACCTCTGGGGAATGGTCACTTGCAGTTCCTCCTAGAAAGACATCTGCCCCTGGGCTGAATGCTGTTGGATAGCTGTCTTGCCTGGCACCAGATACCACTGATGTTATGACTTGCTCATACCCGTCCACCGCAGAATGCGTGCCAGACTGCAAGGACACATGCTCCTGTAGAACTGGCTCATACTGGCTTGTTCCCTCTGAGTGGTTATTCAGTTGCTGTCTTAGGTCATGCTGGTAACCTTGGATTTGTGTGAACTCATAATGAAGATCTTTATCTGGAAAATCAATCCCAGGAATTGATTCAGGTATTTACAGTTTTATTGAACTATTCAAGCTTATGTTACTTCCTTTATTGTCACTATGCAGAAGCAGGGAGGCTGAGATACATGGCAAGAAGAAACACAAAAAGCAAAGGTGTGGGCAACAAGTGGGTACAAGACAGGTAGAAGGTGGTGGTGAGAGATAGGAAGGAAAATTTTTGAGTATATGTCGCAGGGTGCAGGGATAGCTCAGAATAGAGGTGCCACAGGGGTAGAGAAACTGAAGTAACCAAGAGAGACAACAGGAGTCTTCAGAAGTTCAGAGAGCCCTACGGCTTCCTGCTCTCTGCCCCTCCTACTTACTTACACAGAAGGAATAACAATCACTGACAGCTCTGTAGCTTTTTACATGTATCTATTAAAACTGCAGGCCTCACCCTTGCTCTATGAGTATGCTGAGCAGATCAGTAATAGAAGACATCACCAGCAAGCCACTGACTCAGTAGAACCCAGACCAGAGATAGATAGGATCTCCCTTGTGGGGCTTCAGGCTCCTCTCCAACAGTGGAAGTACAAGTAGCTCCCACATAAGCTCATACTGCTTGTTCTATGCTATTATATTCAAGCTTGGATATTACCTTTATCAGTATTGTACCTGTGCAGTTTCCATGGATGCACTGAGTAACGTGACTAACATGTTTGTTCTCTCATTCACTTCCCAGAAAGAAAAGCACGTGCAATAAAATGTCTTGTTTTAGTAGGGTTTGTTTGTTGTTGTTATCTTAAAGGAGTTCGGGAGGCAGTTTTTTTTGTAGTTTTGTTTCTTAATGAACATGCATGTTGCTCTGTATCTATGTTAGTGAAAGGAAGATAAAAAAAAAAGCAGTTTTCACTCACAGCAGGTGGTGGCAGGACCTATAACAGTCCTTGGTTCTTGGGGGAGTTCATCCCACCATCTTGGATCAAGAAACTACCTTCTCTTTCATGGAGCTTCTTACTGTAGGGAGTTCTATTCTGTCAAGAAGCACAGCTGATGACAACGATCTCCATCCAAGAGCTTCAGGTGGTCTTTTACATACCCTAATCTCAAACCATGGAGAATATGAAGAAAAGGTGACCAGGAGAGCCAGCAAATAAAAAACAGTAAACAATGGAGTTTGCATAGGACTTGCCCTTAGTGAGAAAACTGTAAGCCTTTGTTCCTCTAGAGAAAATTAATTTGTTTGCCGGTCTATCCATTGCTTGGTGGCATTTTGTGGTTTAAGGAGTCTGGAAAGATGTGGGCAGTGGGTCCCCCAAGGCTCAGTCATTGCTGAGCTGTTCAATATCTTCGCCGGTGGTGTTCAATACCTTCATCAGTGACCTGGATGAGGGCGTGGAAAGCACTCTATCCAAATTCATAGATGACACCAAACTATGGGGTGAAGTAAACACACTGATGGAAAGAAACCAAATCCAGGCAGACCTGGACAGTTTAGAGAAGTGGGCAGAGAACAATAGGATGCAGTTCAACAAGGACAAGTGCAAGGTGCTTCACCTGGGGAGAGGGAATCACCAGCAAACCTATAGGCTGGGGGAGGACCTTCTCAACAGCACAGCAGTGGAAAGAGATCTTGGAGTCGTTGTCAACTCCAAGATAAACATGTAAACATGAGTCATCAATGTGACAAAGGAATCGCACTTTGTCACACATTAGCAGGTACATCACAAACAGGTCCAGGGAGGTGATGCTTCCCCTCTATGCAGCACTGGTCAGGCCACAGCTGGAGTACTGCATCCAATTCTGGGCGCTGCAATTCAAAATGGATGTGGACAACCTTGAGAGGATCCAGAGGAGGGCCACTTGTATGGTTAGAGGCCTGCAGGGAAGGCCCTACGAGAAAAGGCTGAAGGGGGATCTTGTGGCAATATTTAAATTCACCAGGGGTAGGGGCGGGCAGCAGGAAATAGGAGATGCTCCATATTTACCAGGGCACCCCTTGGAATAACCAGGAACAATGGCCATCAGCTGATGGAGAGTAGATTGAAGTTGGACATCAGAAATAATTTCTTCACGGTCAGGGTTGCCAGAATCTTGAACGGGCTTCCCAGGGAGGTGGTGCTCTCCCCTACTTTGGGGGTCTTCAAGAAGAGACTGGACAAGCACCTAGCTGGGGTCACATGACCCCAGCATTTTTCCTGCTACTGGCAAGGGGTCAGACTGCATGATCCATTGAGGTCCCTTCTGACCCTAGCATCTATGAGTCTTTTCTAGGGTTGAGTGTTGCAGGTAGTACATACAGATGCCTCACAGCTGACATGAAGGTAGGTTCTTTGGCACTGATCACTGCTGGCAGATAATTAACTGTTGAATTTAAACAAGAGGCAGTGGAGGGTACTCAAGAACAAAGGAGATAAGTGAGAGGACTGGATGAAGGAGGTAGAGGACGTACCTTATATATGAGTATGTACCTGATGGAAGTCATTTGTGAAAGAAGAGTCACCTGATAGAGTTTGGAAAAGAAAAGACCTGAGGCCTGGAGATCGTAGTGAAACTTAGACAAAGAATTGAACACATGATATAGAAGAGAAGAGGACAGATGGTATGGACAGCTCAAGATCTGCCACTCTAGATACCCAAACAAGAGGACCCAGAGGGCAGACTGCTAGATAAGGACGATCCATGAAAGTTCATTACCTCAAGGATAAGGCAGCGGAGGAGACACACTGTGGGGAAAAAAGGCCTAAGGAACTGGTTGGCTGAAATGGAGAATAAACAGAAGAAACATGTAATTTACATGAGATGTGATGGCAAGAAGTAAGAGAAGGGCACGTAGCATCACAAGACAAGAAGAGATAAACGAGATAGCCAGCAACTGGAGTCCAAGGAGGAGAAAAGACAAAATACAGGAGACAGTGACAGAGAAAAGAAGCAGTTGGGAGTGGGGATCTGCAAACAGAAGGAAGAATGGAAGGGAAAGGACCCAGGATTCAATGCCAGGGATGGGCAGATCTGTATGCTTAAGGACTCCTCATTAAGAAGACTCAATAGTCCTGTCACCAGAGGGATCCAGAGACCACAAAGAAGTGACATTGGTCAGGAACAAAGATGCAATATATGGACCTGAAAATGATAAGGATCCTGTTGGGCATGGCTTAAGATCCACTGTTCATCCTTCTCATCACAACATACAACGTGGCTGAATTCCAGCAGGGATTCAGCAAAGGAGAGGTGCACCAGGCTGGGCAAGACGCTCAAAGAGGAGAGGTTGAGGTGACATCTAGTGGAATTCTTCAGCTCCCCAGAGAAGAAGGAAAGAACGACGATCAGCAGATGGCCCAAAGGTTGGAGCTCTAAGGCAGTGGTCTCCAAAGTGGGGTGCGTGCACCCCAGGTGGTGTGCAAGATGATCCATTGGGGTGCGGGAAGAAAATATTAGAACATCTATTTATATTTATATAAATATACATATATTGGGGGGGTGTGCTCAAACATTTTTTACTGATAAGGGTATGCGAATATAAATATACATATATTTGGGGTGCGTGCTCAAAAATTTTTTACTGATAGGGGTGCACGATCAAAAAAGTTTGGAGACCACTGCTCTAAGGAATGTTTTGGTATGCTCAACCACTAAGAGCTATTGCTAGAAAGGGGACTTTTCTCAATGGATGGGCTTCATCTGAATAAATGAGGAACACACCTTCTGGGATTAAGGGTGACATAAATGAGAAGAAGAGCTTTAAATTAAGACATACAAGTACTTTGTACCTGTGAAGACACAATATAAAATGTGCTAACACTTATTCCTCAGAACAATGCTGTGTATATCTGAATCAACTGTGGGTCATTCAAATTAATTGTGCATCATTCCAGCAGCAGGTCTCCTGGACTGTGTGTGCTCTTCTTCACCACCTACTAGCAGAGGGCCAGCAAATACAGCTTGGAAGAGCAATGTGTGTAAATGGCTGAGCCACTTGTGTTTTGCTCTGCATTAAAAAAGATAATCAGGACTGCCTCCAGTGAGATATCTGTTTATGGCCACAGGTAACAGAGTCATAGAAAAAAAACTGCCTATTGTGGCTGGGAATTTGTGGGGGCAGAGGAAAGGGATCAGCACAGAACAACTGAAATGTTTGTACATGAGGAGTATCACCAACAAAATGGAGAAAATTAAACTGCTGGTGTAGGAACCGACATTGTACATTACAAGTGACAACAAAAATAGGGTGGAATAGCAATCATGACTGGGACACAGGTATTAAAAGGTATGTGCCGTCTGGAAAAGACAGAAATACTTGTAAATGTGCTGGAGATAGCAGTAAACATTAATGATGTGATAGACTGTAAAGAAATAAGAAAAGATAGCATGGGTAAAACAGACTCTCTTGAGGTCAAAATCAATTTGGGGAAATAAGGTAAAGGAAGCTCTACTAGGGTAATACTAGAAGTCTGCTATAGATCCTCAGGGTCAGATTAGAATATGGATAGAGACCTTTGTAATGTTGTTAGAGAGAGAGAAATACCACTGGGCACTGTATCATTATGGGAAACATTAACTTTCCAGATACAGATTGCAGAAAAATGTCATTAGCAATAGTAGGACCTAGTCATTTCTGGATATGATAGCTGACAGATTTCTTTATGAACTAGTCACTGAACCAAAAAGGTGATGTTATTTTAAAGTTGTTTTTGACAGGCAATGAGGATATTATAGAAGAACTGATAGTAGAAAAATAACCTTGGCTTGAGTAAGCATATGCTGATTTGGTTAAAATTAAATTAAAAGAAGTAGGTCTATAATTGAGGTTCTCAATTTCAAAAGGGCATCTTGATGAACTAAGGAAACTACCTAGCGAAGTCAGCTGAACTGAGAAGTTCATGGACATGAATATGGAGAGAGCTTAGACTTTCTATAAGTCAAAGGTTCTTACACCATCAGAAAACTGTACAGTACTGTAAGTGAGAGCTAAAAATTGTAAGGAAGGGTTCCAGACCTAACTGAATGAATATTCACCTCAGGAAGTATAATAGAAGCAAGCAGAAAGCCTACAAATAATGGAAAAGGGTCTGGTCAGCAGAGGCTTAAGGGTCAGATAATGTAGAGATAAAGCAAGAACTGCTAAAACACCAGCTGGGTTGGACTTAACAAACAAAATTAAAACAAACAGAAAATGGTTCTTCAGCCATGTAAATAAAAAGAGAACTAGGACGGGCTGAAGTAGGGCTGCTAAGCAGTGGGGATGAGGTAGAGATGGGATAGGGATCCAAAATGCCTCAGTTTTCAGTAAGGACAACACCCCCCCCCCAGTATTACACATTGACAATATTCAGAGACAATAAATTATATTAATCAAAGGACAAAAGCTGGATGATCCAACAGGAATGAGGGCATGGAAATATAAATTGCTACAAATGATAGGGAAGCACAACTCAAAGATGCCAAGATTCAGGGCAGTAAGCCTGCTAAAATGCCCCCAGCTGGCCCTGGTTATCTAATAACTAGGTTATCTGGCCCTGGTACAATAAGACTATAAAATTTCAAACCTAGTAGTTATATTTAAGAAGAGATATAGAAATGATTCAGGCAAGTACAGTTTGACTTCAGTAGTATAGAAGCTTTAGAATAAATCTTGAATGAAAGAATGCTTACAGACATGAAAGTAAATAGAAAATGGCATGAAAATGCAACATGGTTTACCCAAGAAAAAAATCACATCATAGGAACTTGAATCTGATTAGCTTTGAATCTTTGATCAGATTTTCTACATTAAAAAAATCTGTTAGAAATCTGAAGTATCAAGCTAGATGGAGGTTACCTCTGGAGTTCCTCAAGGGACAGTTGAGGGACAAATGTTATTTAATATTTTAATTAGTGGCAATAACAAAAAAGCAGGAATATGCTTAAAGAAATGTGCCAATAACATAAATTTAGGGGGTACTGTCAATACAAAATAAGAATTTCTGCTAAAGGCTAGGAACTCATTAGCTGCAAACAAGAGAGGGGAAAAACCCAGGTGAATGAGTTGATCCCTGGATGACTGTGATAAGACCATAGAAACGGTGAATGTGAGCCTAAGCTGTACTGGGTGAGATCTTTCCAGTAGAGTCAGGGAAATACTGATGCCATTGTATAAGATGCAGTTGACAGCTCATCTGAAATATGGTGTACAATTCTGTTTACACATGTTCAAGAAAGATAAACTGAAACTGGAACAGGTGTGGAGAAGGGCTATTAGGATGATCATGGAATGAAATGTCTATTTTATGATAGGAGACTGAAAGATCTTGGCTTGCCTAGCAAACTAAAGGCTGAGAGGGAATGTAATAGCCTTCTATAAATACATGATGGAGGTAAAAACAAGGAAGCAAGACAAGCTATTTAAAACAAAGAAGAAAAGTGGCACAAGAACAAACAAGTATAAACAGGACATAAGTAGATTTAGCTGGAAAATTAGGTGAAGGTTTCTAACAATAAAAGAAGTGAGATCCTGGAACAGTAGTGGAGACAAAAATGCTAACCAGTTTTAGAATGGAGCTTGATCAGTGTACAAGATTGTATAACATGGTTAACTGTAAGAGGAGAGAACTGGACTTGACCCGGGAAGACCCTTCCAAGAGAGCATTCCTGTGAAGGAAGGGTCAAGACCTTTGAATTCAGTTCAGTAAGTCCTTGGTAACCAGTGTAGGGAACAGAGGAACTGTTTAATGTACTTGCAGTAATCTGTCCAGCTAAGGCCATATGCTGTATTCTGTACCACATGGAGTTTCCTAAACTCTAACAGCTTCATGCTTGGGTATACTCCAATTTGGTATGGTACAGTCAAACAGTAACAGAAGCAGGAATAACAGGGTGGATTGGAGTCACTTAGCAAACTGGCTATTGTTGGCATGTGAGACCATGCTGTTTCACCACTTCTGCTAATGGTTGATGTAGATATTGAAAAGGACCAGAGAGAGAACATATCCTTGTGAGTAAGGGTTTTAAGTTTCAAGATGCAGTTTCCAATTGTCGCCCATTGCAAATCCCCTCCAGGGAGTACTCAGATCTTCTCAGTGCATTACCTGGGGTGCCTGCCACTTCTTTCTGGTAAGACATTGGTACCTCATGGTTACAAGTGTTGAATGCTGCAGAACTGAAGAAAATTCCAGGATGAGGAGTATGAACGTCTCTCCTCTGAATATTGATAGAAGGAGATCATCCATCAGTGCCACTAGAGATGGTTTTTCTGCCACGTGGTGGCCTGAATCCAGAGGGCACTGGGTCTAATATTCTAAGTATTAGTTATGATTGGATGTGATTGTAATTGGCCCTTGGCTGGCTTCTCCGTAAGCTTGTTAGGAATTGGAGGTTTGATACTGGGCAGTAGGAAACATCCCTTCTCTCAATGATGAGCTTATTATTTTGGTTACAACTGCCACTAGTTGGTTATGGCTCTTTCACAGTCCAGTAAGGGCATGGGTCAGATTCACAAGTCTTGGATCCATTACAGTATCTAGAACTTTGTGATAAAAGATTATGATGAATGCTGGGAAAGCAGGCAGGCTCCGGGTCACTGCTGGTCCATAGTTTGCCGGTCTGCAGCCACTTTCAGTCCGCGGTTTGCCAGTTCTCAGCACAAAAAGGTTGGGAACCCCTGCTTTAGTGGACTTTAGGCTTTGTTGGAGTCCCTCTGTCTTCGAGGTCAAACTGGGATCTGCTGTCTGTCTTGTAGTCTGAGAACGAGAAAAAATCTGACCACTGCTTTAACGAGGTAATGGTTTATCCAAGACAGTGGCTGGGTTGTAAATCCTTAAATCTTGACATCCAGGCAACAGATCAGGTCCAGAATGCGACTAGCTGTATGGACTGACCACTGGTCCTAGGGAAGCAAGTAAGGAGCTACATTTTGGGGGTTAGGGGACTTGTAAATATGTGTTGAAATCTCTCAGGATGACAATCCTGGGGCATCATGACCATCATTGTCAAGACATCAGTGATTTCCTTTATGAATCCTCTAGTCCAGAGTCAGCAATCTACATCCTATAGAGCCATTGGGCCCAACCTGTGATGCCACGGGGCTCCAATGGCTTTCAGTGGCAGCCCTCTACACCCACATCACACTGCACTGCAGCCAGGGGGCTAGGAGCTTTGCCAACGTCATATTGTGGCTGGACAGTGGTGAGAAACAGCAGTGGCTGGCTCCTACAGCTGACCTGCCTCAGACCCAGACTGGGTCATTTCAATCCAGCAGTGGAAAATATTACCAACCACTGCTTTAGTCTGTGGTGGTCTTCAAATTAATTTAAGATCAGTCCATCTCTTTGACCCTGCCTTGGGACTGGGGGATGAACTAGATCATGGGTGGATCTAGGCTTTTTGTAAGTGGGGGTGCAAAAGCAGCAACCTGTGCTTGTCTTCCCCCCCACACACATATATACAAGCGCAGCATAAATTAACTTCTTTTTAAGTTTCTTGAGCAGGTAAAAATCTTCCCTCCTTTCCTCCCCCCCATGTTCAGTGGAACATTCCCTCCCCTTCCGCACCTGTCCACTACTGCTACTATCCCCAACTGACCTAGGGCTGGTGGGGTGGGAAGTACTAAAAAACTGTTCCTACCCTGCTCCAGTTGGGCTGCATGTGGAGCTATTCTTGGCTAGAGAGTGGCAGCAGTGCATGGGTTCCCTTCCTTCACACCTGGCAGTGAACACCCAAGAAACCAGGAAGGTTTGTTGATGCTGTCCCTGGCTGAGCCCAGATCTGCATGCAGCCTGGCTGCAGCAGGCAGGAATGCCTCTGGAGTTCCCCCAATGCTCTTTCATCAGGACAGCCAGAGAGAGAAGCAGTGGTAGGCAGGGAAGGGGCGAGAAGGGAAGTGCCACTCAGCATGGAGGGGAAAGAAGGAAGGATTCATACTTGCTTCAGGGATTTAAGAAAAAGTTCCTGGCTCCTGCTTCCAGCATGGTTAACTAAAAGAGGAGTGTGTCTGTGCCCCTGCACCCCCTTGGATCTGCCCCTGGACTAGATGATTTCTTCAGGTCCCTCCCAGCCCTGCTTTCTATGATTCAGTATTTGCTTTGGCTCTGGTTCCTGTTGTCGGATGAATGAATCTGAATGAAGTTGTCTTACCTGGGGCATCACACTTGGATTTGATGTTTGATGAGAAGAGGAGTGCAATGCCACCTGCTTTCTTGTCCTACTGGCTGCCAGCCAGTCCTGTGCTCTGACACCCCCCACGGGCCTCACAAAACATTAGTTCAGGCTATTTAAACAGCATTAACTAGGCACATTTATTTTTGTAGATTCCAGTCTGTGCTGGAGGGATAATGCATCACCTGCAGCAGCTGTCCCCTGATTCCCACCACCCCCTCCCCACACACACACACATTCTAGCCATGCCTTTTTATTCACTAGATTTGTTGGGCACAGAGACAGTTTGTGGAAGGAAGAAAGGCAGGTGAACAACTTGCAGTTTCCTTTCTCCTTGCATTGGCCACCCATAGCAGCTTGTCTGGAGGATGATGATTTTGCTCCCCTCTTCTACCCAACAGCAGAAGGAAGTAGATTAGCCAATGAGTGTCATAAAAAAAGAGGGCTGGGGAGAGAATTCAGTCCATCCACTAGTCTGGGAAAGTGACACAAGGGGGCAAGGAAGCAGTTTGCAGTGTATCCCTGGTAGAACCCCTTGTAAGTGGAATGTTTCCCCACGGGATTCATAGTGTGTATTAATTCTATTTCTTCCACAGAAATAATGGGAAAGGGACAACTGAGATATCCGCCCAGCTGAACAAGTAGGCAACAAAGTCGGGAGTCAGCCTTTTTCAACTGATTCATAATATATATCAATATGGTCCTTGTTTGGAAAGCTTTCTCAGTATATGCACAATGCACCGGTTCACTCTTTTTACCTGATGTTGATCTGTTGACCCTGGAAAAGTCTGGCTGAGTGGATGTCAAATCAGGAAGCTCTCCCTCTACCTGAAATGATTCAAAAGGTGAATGTTACATAAGAAAAGGAAAACCTGGCATGTTGGGAACTGGGAAGACAAGCACTGTCACCATGGTGATAATCATGATAATAGAGCTATCACCAAAGGAAAAGCCATGTGGACCCTGCATGTCACAGCCATGCTCTGAATGGCAATCTCTTCTGTGTTTCCACTCTTCCATTCTCCAGCTGTTTGTCAGATGCCAGTAATATAGTCCAAGTCACTCATAAAGAGGGTGTAGCGACTACATTTACCATGATACTCATACACTCCAATACTACTAATGCATCCCAAGACAAGAAAATGACCAAAGAGTGACTCCTGGGATGCTCTTTACCTATTAAGGGACATAAATAACTCCACTCAACTTAATGGGAATTATCCAGAACCCATGGAACATGAATCAGGCCCGAAACACTATCAACAGCTACTTCTGTTCAGAATACAGCTGTCCGATCTGAGTCTCTTCTCAGAATAGTGTATCTCCATTGACTTTAGGAAGGTAACAGCTGATTTATAGCAGGGAAAGACCACCAAAGTATAACTGCTAGTTCTGTCAGAGTGGACAAGATAAAGAGCCAGAGAATGGAGAAAAAAGACAATGGAGTCAAACATTAAATCTCAAGGGAATATGCTAATGGGAAACGAAGCAGCTCAGAACAGAAAGGGAAGAGAAGTTCTCTAGAGTATATGCACAAGGTAGAGGGCAGAGATCAGAAGAGAGAAATACAAGTCCCCTTGGCACTCTCTTGATGGCATTCAGATGCTAGCACCTGCAATATCCTTATAGAAAAACAAACTGTTTCAGTTGGGACCATCCCAAATTCTCAAGTTCCTGCAGGCAAGACCTGGAGAAGTGCTCATAATCCAGCACAATGCTCATTGCCCCATAGTACTTAGACCTGGGAGCAGCTGCACATTGTAAGTTCCCTTCCACTCCCACCAAGACCTTGAGTATAAGAGGAGAGAGTTCACAATTTCAGCAATCAGTCTGCACCATGCCAAACGTGAATTCCCAAAATAAAAGGGGAAAGAAGAAGTCTTCCCAAACCCAGCTAATAGAAATCCCCTTGACACCTTCACATCTTTGCAAATAATCACCTAAGATCTGGTATGTAGGGGAAGAAAGCATCCACAGATACTTCTGCAGATAGATCACACAGCAACGACTAAGCTTCCAGAATGCAGCCTACTTTACCCATTCCAGAGGACTGCAGTAGACAGAAAACATAGTGGAAAGACCCATTCTGCTTGCCACCATTCTCACCTCCCACTGCTGTCTTTGGGCTCGGAGCTGGACAAGCCAGTCAGGTTCCAGGTCTTGCTCCTCATCAGGTCTCTCCAGGAGCAATGGGTCTGAGAACTTCAGTCGCTCAGCTAGCTGCATATTTTGGGGAAAGAAGGCAGAATGGAACAGGTGTCGTAATTCAGGATCCATAGAACATAGATTGAAAGTCCTAGCAGTTAATAAGCTGCTAGACACACAGGCCAGGAAAAGACTCAGGGAATGCTGCACTTCCTCATAATGATGATATAAAAATAACACTCGACACATACATGGCCGCTGTATTATTTCTAATATGTTACCATCAAGAGGCCCCAATCACAGATCAGGGCATTGTACAAACAAACTTTTCAAAAGAGGATCTTAGAAGCATTTGATAAACACCACTGCTCTGAGGGAGGTAAGTGCTGTTATCCTCATTTTACCCATGGGCAAACCAAAGGCACAGATAAATTAATACAAGTCCCCAAAGCACTAGGAAAAGAACCCAGGCACTGTCCACACAGTAAAGTTACCATGCTCGCATCAGTGCCTCCAGGCATGCTGCAGTAACCAAAAGCATCTGTGCAGCACTGCAGACAGCACTCATTAGCCCTCCTGAAAAAGACAGAGCTAGTTAGCCCATCCCCAGACTCATTAGTCCAGCCATCATGCTGCACAGACATGACCACACAGGTTCTGGTTTAGGGGACAGCCCACTCAGAGCAGCGTAGCATGCTTGAGGGCTCAGCTAGTGGGCATGGGAAATGCATCATATAGACATGGCCCCAGAGTCTCTGACTCCTAGCCCTGTGCTTCAATCCCATGATTATACTTCCTCTTGGATGGGGACAGACAATAATTTGAATAGATAAAACCTGGGACTCTGGAGTCATGTTTCTTCTCCTAGCCCTGACATTGGTTCAATTCATGACCTAATTAGCACATCTCTCTGGACACCCATTAGGCCAGTTATCCTGCTGGGGAAGGGAATCAGATTGGCTGAACAAACTTTGGTCTTGAAAAAAATCAACATTTGCTTCTTGCCACTTTATTATTGTCTAGGTGTTTATGCATTAATTAACATAGAGTGCAAACCCCAAAGAACTTACAGCCAAAAAATGTGAAAAACATAAATCGCCTACAAGCAGGAACAGTTAACAGAAGGATGTGCTAGGAGAGATTACTGGCACATGAACCAATTGAAATGCATTCAAGAAGTGTGTATGTCCAGCTGCAGATCTTGCAAGAAACAGACATACAGTGTGTTCTTTCTAAACCAATGCCAAGGAAGAAGTTATAAGCATGATTGTTCCTAAATGGGGCAAATGTTAACATGCTCTTTGATCCAGTATTAATGAACCAATACCTGGTTGTATATTGTCCATGGCTTCAAAAGAGAGGAAATCTTAATCAAACACTAATGTGTATAATAATTTGTAACACAGTCTAAAACATCAAAGACAACAGAGCAACAATAAATGCATTCATTTTTTTCAGATGAAAGTGTGTTCTCCAAGGAGATGTATAATCCCCAGCAGCACAGTGGAGCTGTTGGAGAGTAAATAGGTATTTTCAACAGGGGATCTAGGTAGACTTTGCAATATAACATAACTCAAAGGTCAGAGCTTTTGGGACAGGTGCCTGTTTCAGGCATGAATTAACTAGGTACCCTTTTTATTTATTTTTTCTCTGTATTCTGGCATTGCAAATAAATGCTTCTTCTGCTTAATCTCAGAAAAATTAGACTGTGATTGTATTTTTGCCTTAGCTCTACTCACCAGAGCTTTTCAAGGAATTATAAATTCAGAGGCAAGTGAATATTACAGCTTGTATATGGGACAAGGGCAGTGCAAAGGCTGTGGAGGAGAGGTACTAACAGGTGCCCTGCTGTTATCTGTATCACATGAGCCTTATCTATAAGCACAAAGGCAAGATGCTCTAACGGACAGTATACAGGGCTAGATTTTAGACCTGGATTGTATTCCTGGTTCTAACTATCTCATTGGGTGACCTTAGGTAAGCCATTCCAATGCTCTGTGCCTCCCCCTCCCATCTTCAAAATGCAGATAACTTCATTTACCTCCTTTTAAAACCAGGTTTTGAAATCCCTGGACAAGTAGCACTCTCTGGGTGTGGACATATATATTTGGAGCCCCTTCAAAAGGGAAACATTTCAAAAGGGCAGCAGCTGGTATGTTCTAATCCCTACGTGTGAACAAGTTGAACATGATTCAAATATAGCAAAACCGCTCCAGCGTGAAACCTGGCTGAAGCAGTATTATAGTTGGAGCAGTTTTGCTATATTTGAATCATTCTCAGCTCATTCACACCTAACAGTTAGAACATACCAGCTGCTCCCCTTTTTCAAACCTACCTCTTTTGAAAGAGTTTCAAATGTATGCATGTCCACACCCTGACAGCGAGGCAGTGGTATTTACTCTTCTGCTTTTGGAGAATGAAGGTTTTGGCTTAGTTTTTTTAACACTCTCCCAAGCATGATCAAATGAGACATTTTTAGTTGAAAACACTCTCATCACTAAAGTAGATGTGAAAATTGCAACATTTTATAAGTACAATAAACACGCTCCAAATCCTGCAGTTATTGGAAGATTATTACTCCTTGTGGAATATTCCTTCTAATGCAAGTCCAACTAGACCTAATATTAAATAGCTAGTAGCTGTCTATGTACATGCTTGTATTCAGTTACCACCCAGAATTTGCAATATCCCAAGCAAATATTATCACAAAATGATTTACTGGAGAGGAAATGCCAAATAACTTTTTATAGATTTTAGCTTTTAAAACCACCACCATATTTAACTTCTAAGAAACTTCAAAATGAAATGTCTTCCTTCTGCAGTTTTGTGTCTCTTCCTATTTGGCAAATGCAGTTTCCATTCCCTCCCTCCTCTTTCTATAAAATTGGCTTTGATATTAAATTTGGCTTTTGCATATTTTTTTCTGCACCACTGATAAGACCAACACAACTCTCATTTAAGGCAGCTGCCACAGCAGAGTCCCCACAGGGAGCAAGAAGGCACAGATCATTGCATTTTGTAGGACCCATGGACACACTGGGTTTATTTTACTTGTCACACTTCAGCAAATAGATGTTTTGGGGGCTGATTTGAGAAGAGTTGAGCCCCTGAGAGCTGCGTGGGCTCACATCTCTGAAAAATCAGGCTACAGGAAGGCAAAGTACATGTCCTACAACATAAACAAAATCAAAGCTAGGGACTACCTGAATGCCTTTTACTGTTAATGGTCTCACTGCAATTTGCGATATCTCCCCAGTAGAGCCACAATTCCACCCATCAGCCAGTCCAGACACACACAATCCTCCATAGCTAAAGCAAAAAAGGAACTGGAGTTAGAGACTCACCTGGATCACCTGTGCTAACAGCACAGGGTGCCTGGTCTGGGGCTGGTCTAGTAGAGCTGTGCCAATCCTTTCACAATAGTATAAGGCCTGGGAAGCAAGACCATAATCCGCCAGGCGTGACGCATAAATGAGTTTATACACCTTGGAAAAGCAAGGAGAAAGATGATTGTCCAGATTGGGGAAGGAGTAGCCAAGGCCCTAGCAAAAGTGAGGGCTCGCTACAGTGCCCTAAACAAAGACCAGCTGAAAGGTACAAGTTTAGTAACTAGGGCCCAGGACTGGGATTCAATACACCTACTCTTTTTGGCTTTGCCAGCCACCAGCTATGTGACTTGAAGGAGATCACTTCAGCTCTCATGCTTCTCTATCCCCGTGCCAGATGTAACCACTCTGGGCAGAGGCTGTTTCTATAAGGCCACTGGCACAATGGGGTTCTGATCTGACTTGGAGTGTCTAGGTGCTGCAGCAAAAGAAAAAACTCAGGACAAGGACAGACAATCACATGCCTTCAGTGTAATTTACTTCAGTTCTGTAAAGAGAGGTATCTTATGCTAGAATTAGGAAGGGATAGATATGCAGCTATTCTGGGTTAGCTGCACACAGTAGGCAATTATTACTGTGTCTTGCCATTTGGGACAAAGGAGCAGCTAACATAGTGTTTTCCTTGTCCCTGGAAATGGTTATGGACAGAAGAAACCTAAGCCTGAGTCACTTACCCTGCTGGGTATCTACCGCTGCTTCTTTCAAGCATAATTCTTTACCAGGATGGGTAAGCCTAGCCTCACTTAGAGATTTGTATCACCTATCTGCTAATTTTTTCCACTTTTGTGGTGCCAGTTAACCAATTTAACCATGTCACTTATCCATGACTTCAGGCTCCCTCTTAGCATCATGCCTTCTCTTAACATTCAGCATTGACACATCAGAGAGAGGCACAAAATAGTGACGCTCCCCAGCTCACAGGTGCAATGGGGCTGCAGGTCACATTCCTCTCTTTTGGGGCAAGCATCCATTTCACATATCCACTGCCTGGCTGGCTCTGTTCACTACAGGCTTTTGGCTAGAAGTGCTGAGAGGCTAGTTTTGAAGTCAGTGCAGAGATGCTCTGACAGATCCATGAGGGAAGATTCAAGCCTGGAACGTTCATTTATCTACCTGATTTGTCTAGCGCCTCAGGCACCAGCAGCTGGGTGCTTATTTACAATGCTAAAAGTACATCAATTACACAGAGCTATTCTAGAAGGGGAAGCCATACAAAAACGGAAGCAGATAAATACATATGGCATAGTGCCCTGAAACTTGCTGAACTCATGCTCTGATGAGCTGTGAAGGGGAGTGAATTACAAAGGCCCTCAATTGAGAAAGCCTTGCTGAGCCCAGGGATGGCCTGACTCCCCCCTCACTCTGCATCTGGGCAGAGAGTGTGGCTGTAACTGTTCTGCTTTGCACTTGCTCCACACCAGTGGAAACGGCGAGATGAGCTAAAAGGCAGTGAAGCAGCTAGCCCTCCAGGTGGATTTCAAGGGCAACATCTAACACAGCACTTGACTGTCAGCGAGAAGGCAGAGGCCTAGAGGACTGGTGGGTTTTGCATTAGAGGGCAATAGTGGCAACATCCTGGATTGCTGTGAAAGAGAGAAAGACCCTGCAGGTCACCGCTGCTCCTTGCTGAGAATCCAGGTGCAGCCAGACAATATGCAGGACTCTCAGGCTATGAATCACCCAGACAAAAAGCAGTAACACACAATCTGCTGACAGTGATGGCACTGCCCGCACCCCTTGCTTTCCCTTGCCAGAGAATGTAGAGAAGGACTGGAAGTGAAGGGCACTGACACTGCCATGTGGTAATGCCAAGTGAGACAAGCAGGGCAAGATCATGAGGCAAAGCTCTGGTTTAAGACTTGGAATAGCAGAAGTACTGGAGACAAGGTAGGAGGTTTGCTGACAGCAACAACACTCAGCAATAACACTGATCCTTGGCATTTCCAGAGTTCCTCCCAACTGCAAAAGGTTTTACACACAATCTCACAGTGACACAGATTAATATTAGCACACCCATGCAGATGCAAAGAATGAGATGCAGACTATGGCAAGTGCCAGATCTGGTCTAGAACCCAGGAATCCACCCCTTTGTTCTAAAAGACTAGATAACATTACCATGACAAGGCAATGCGTCAGTGCCTAGGACTGAGGTACACTGGCAAAGTTAGGGATAGGACTGACAGAACACCAGCACAGAAGGGATGGCACTGGAATGCATTTGCAGTTCTTGGTGGGCAAGCCTACACAGTGCCTTCCTGTACTTTACCGGTACACGCATGCTCCACACCTTCATATGCTCCCAGACTCTCTGCCCAGACTAAGAAGGGAAGAAAATCTCCCTCACCCACAGATCTGTCACAGAAACTGAGACTTTGTCTTGAGTAATTTACACTGAGCAAGGAGACACACAGCCATGCCCTTCCCAGTCAAGGAAAGGTGAGGCTGAGGATGTGCTTACATGGGAAAAGGGAAAAAAAGTAGAAGTATTTGTAAATAACCCTGGATGAAGCAACTCATGCAGGAGAGCACAGCCCTGTGGGGACAACTTGAATGCAAAGCTTAATGTTATACCAGCACTTAGAGATTGTGGTAATGAGCGTATTAGAAATGCATTAGATTGTGATTTATAGAGAAGTTATATTGCATCACACAGAGCTCTGGGAGCTCTGTGCATCTAACGTGTTAGTTCTGCCTGAGGCTTTCTGTTACCTGGAAAGTGAAGATGAAAGATTTGGGATGTCCCAGCAACTGACAGTACTCAAAGATTTCAGTCCTCTGGATAGACTCTGTCATGGCAAACTGTACAAATGTCTGACTGAAAAGAGAAGGAGAGGTGTGAGGGCAGGGATGAAAAACAAAACTCTTTCTCTACATGAGAAACCCAGATACTAGGTGCCTCTTCTGCCACCTTCCCTGCCAACCTTCAGACAGTGAAACTAATGTGGAGTGAAACTAAAATTCGGGTCTAAGTCCTGGAAAATTCCACCAAAAGGTTTCCTTACAAAGCAGGTAAAACAACCTACATCGGGGTGGGCAAAATACGGCCTGCGGGCTGCATCTGGCCCACCAGGACATTCTATATGGACCCTAAAAAATTTAGAAAATTAATATTTTTCTGCCCCTGGTTCCTGTCAAAGATACTAGGAGCAGTAGGACCCAGAGGAAGCCCTGGCAGGCTCCTGTCACAGCAGGGCCCACCGGGCCCCATCCCCCATCCCAGCCAGAAGCCCATGCCCAGGGGCTTCTGGCCCAGGACCAGGGGGCTGTTTGTGGCTGCACCAGTGCAGGAAATTCAGGCAAGAAGTGGGGCAGGGGGAAGCAGGGGCAGACCGCAGGGATCGTCCCAATCCTCAGGGCCGGGCCAGCTCCTGCTGAGCCCCACAGTCCAGCCATGCAGCTGGGAGCCGGCAGGAAGGCAGCAGGGGCAGGGGGAAGTGGAAACAAGTGGGAGCATGGAGCCTTCGCTGGTGTCCTGGGGCCAGCGCTGGCAGGGCCCAGGGTGGGACAGTAGGAGCGCGGGGCCTGGGCTGACAGGGGTCTCTGGAGCCAGGCTGGGCTGTACCAGCAGGGAGAGGCCCCTGCTGGCTGGGCCCCGCGCTCCTGCTGCCCTGCTCTGGGCTCCGCCAGCGCTGGCCCCGCACCCGTGCCTGGTGTCCACTGGCTTCTTCACACCTGTTCACTGCCAGTGCCCCCGCCCCAGCCCCACAGTACAGGCGAGGAACAGCGCGCAGCCCTGACCCCACACTCACTTGCAGGGAACGAGCTGGTGCTCAGCATGGGGGAAAAGTGGATGCTCCCCTTCTCCGTGACCAGCGCCCCGGGCTGTAGCCGCTCAGAGCCCACGCGGGGCTGCCTGTGCCTGCTCTCCGTTGCCACCGTGATGACTTTTCCCCCGCACTGAGCACCAGCTCATTCCTCACAGGTGAGCACAGGGTCAGGGCTGTGTGCTACTCTGCACCTGTACTGTGGGGCTGGGGTGGGGGCACTGGGAGTAAACAGGTGCACAGGAGCCAGCGGCAGCTAGGTGGGAGCATGGGGCCTGCGCCGGTGTCCTGGGGCCAGTGCCAGAAGGGCTCAGAGCAGGGCAGCAGGAGCACAGGGTCCCAGCCAGCAGGGTCATGATGGAGCTGGCCAGCTCCCCCCTCTCCTTGCTGGTGCAGCCCCGCCCAGCTCCACAGACCCTCGCCAGCCTGTACCCTGGGCTCCTACTGCCCCGCTTTAGGCCCCGCCGGCGCTGGCCCTGGGACATTGGTGCAGGCCCTGCGCTCCTGCTCCTGCCACTTTCCCTGCTTTCCTGCCCGGCCACTCTGCACTACATAGCTCCCATACCTACATCCATACCCACACATACACCTCCCCACAAACCCCCACATGCAATCACTTCTGCATATACCCCACAAACACCCACAAATCAGGACAAAAATACATTTTTAATTAAATTAAAATATATTATTATGGGTGTTTGATTTTTTGTTTGCAATTTGTTTTTTTTCCCCTAAGATGGCAAACCCTCTTCCCCAAAGGAGTACTTCCAGGGGTAAGGGGAGGGGCTTTCAGTGGCAAAGGTCAGAGGTTAGGGGTGGGACTTCCAGCCCCAAGATGGTGGCCAGGGGGTGGGGCACCTGTCAAGGGGCGGGGCTATGTATGCAGCCCTCAACAGCTTGCCAAAACTCCGTAAACGGCCCTCCACCCAAAATAATTGCCCGCCCCTGGCCTACATGCCAAACCCATCCACACAAACCTCTAGACGCAGGAAAGCAATGAGGTAAGGGAACCTTTTTATCCTCCCACAATGCCCATCCCACTCACCACCATGCTTCACAAGGAATTTCCTGCAACTTAACAGAACCACAGAGCATACATCAAATCCCCTTAAATCAGAGCTTGCCCTGCAAGGGACCTTTGGTCACCGTGGCTGCACTGGCACAGTTATGTTGGAAGACATCCTTAGTAGAGCCATGACATACGGCAACAAGAGGGGTTTTTCTGCCAGCTTAGCTACTCCATCTCCCCAACATGGCTCAAACTAAGCTGGCAGGAGCCATCCTCTGCCTATGTAACAATGTCCACACCAGGTTTCTGCCAGCATAGCTCCACTGACAAGGAGCCTCCATTAACAAGGGGGATGCAATTTTTTCAAAGGATTAACCAACATAGTTATGCCAGCAAAACTATGCGGTGGAAACTGGAGTTCACACTGCAGCAAAACACTTCAGCCACTTTAACAAGGATTTACTACCACTGTCTGTGCTTGCGCTAAGCATGTGACATGGTATTTATTAATGGGGAAAGTCTGAGATTTCTGTAATGCCAAAAATGAGCAAACAGTATGAACAGAACAAAGCAAATTGGCTCTGGGCAAACATACTTTTTAATCACTTTAGGAGTAGGGAAGCAGCCACTTCAGAGCACACACTAGCTGTTACAAGGTAACTTACATCCGCCTGCTTCTGTAATGATGTGTTGGCTAAACTGCTGTAATTTTAACCCTGAATAAAACAGGGTTAAAACTGGAATGGTTTTCCTATGCTGGTATGGGTGCAGAAGCATACAGATGTAACAGTGCCATTGGAAGAGCTTACCTTAGCATAATTTGATATCAGTACAAATATTAGATCTCCCTATAATCTTAGACTCTTAAAGTCCTTTTCTCATTAGTAATCTTGAGAGCTAATAGCATGCAAGGAATTGTTTCTCAGGTAAGTTTTCTAGCTGAGCTTTCTGCAGGAACCCACAGGTGTTAGGCACCACCCCTTGCGGTACCTAATACTTTTAGGTTTTATTAAAACCCCAGTCTAAGTTATAATGTCCCTTTAAAATAAGCTACGACATTACCATCATGGGGCTCTCTTATAGGCTATGGGCCTGGTCTGCCACTGGTTGGCCCCACCCCATGTGCAGTCACTTACACCTATGCACCATGAATGGAAAACACTCCCATCCTGATGATAACCCACCCATTCTACCAGTATAAATGATAACATAGGATTCAGGGCAGCTGTGAATCAAACCCAGAAACATGAGAGAGCTGACAAGCAACCCTCATTTGGAGACTGGGAACAAAGAGCCTCTCCAAATTAACTAAATTATCATTCTTTCCCAGGGACACAATGAGACTGCACCTGAATTACTTCAATTCCTAGCCTGGACTTCAACACCTCACTGGTCCCCCTGGAATGGAGTGGAGCCACAGTGACATCCAGTGGACAACTGGGTTAATCACAAGTCCAGCCTCTCCACTGACTTACTTGGCATAGGCAGCCTGCAGTTTCTAGTAATTGATATCGGAAGCATGGGAAAAGATAGTTATGACCTTGGTGTTAAAGGTAAGGCAGGGGGTGACTGTGAATGTTCCCATGGAACTGTATTAGAAGATCTTCCCATTTTACCAAAAGTAATGCTGCCCAAATATAATTAACCCTTTGACTGCTGGACACTGCAGCTGCTTGGGTGTTGTGCTGTTCGTATGAATTCTCATTCTTCTGACTAGAATAAAGGGATCAATAAGCCTATCCAGAAGACAATGCTGGTGCCAGTGTGCTTGGCATGACCCCCATCGGTATTGTATGAGACCAAGGGGTGGCCCTTCTTTCAGTCTTTTTTCAGTGACGTGCTGTGCAGCCTTGGGGACATCCTTATACCTTTCTATGTCCAAAGCTGTAGATATACATAACTTTCAACTGCCTTAAACGAGGAAGAGAATTGCTACTATGAAGTACAATGAAACAAGGTTAAAGTTATAACAGTTTGGGTATATTTATATCACCCTATGAAGATGCATATGTAACAGTTACCGCTTATACCCTTATAATTCAATACTGGTATAATTGGTATTTCTTTCTACGTCATTCCTGTAGAATGGGTATTAAATAGGCCTCCGTTCATAACTAGGATTAAGCCTCCATAATTAGAATCAGGTAGCACAATACAACAGATCAAATATCCAGCATCAGAACTTTATATGACCTATAGCCTGCTATAGCATCTGCATGTGATGCCATTACTCCCACTATGCCTTTTATCACTAACATTAGTCTATACCAGTGAAGGAAGGCTCTAGAGCAGTGATTTTCAGCCCGTGGTCCATGGACCCCTAGGGATGTGCAGACTATGTCTAAGGGGTCCACAAAAGATGACTACAATAAATTAAAATGATGTGAATACCCACACTTACCATTCAAAGGGGTCTGTACCTCCATTCAAAAAATTTTAGGGGTCAGTAGGCAAATGATGCAAACCCCAAAATGGGATAACTTTGCCCTGAAAGAATCAGAGGCAGGTGGTACACTTTACACCATTTTAAGGTTTGTCTGTCCACATCCAGTTCCAGGGAAGTATTTGCTAAAGGCAAATGGGCCATTACTCACTCCCTCATCATATACAGTACAGTGACAAGGTACAGTAATACCTGCTTGTTGTGTGCCAAGGTACAGTAATACCTGCTTGTTGTGTGCAGCTGCCCTGAGAAAACTGCACCACTTACCTGTTCCTAATCCTGGTGCCTTTTCACCACTACAATTACACTGGGGTATGTGCTTGTCCAGCCATGCCCTTGCACAGCTAACAGAAAGAAGGGATTCTACTACTTTCGGAGCCTTGGGTGAGAAGAACTTTCAGAACAACAGCTGTCTATATTGGCAGGGTGCTGTCTGCTTCAACTTTACTTACCGGTGACTACTGCCCAGCAGGGCCATGCGGTCTGTTTTAACCCCATAATGACCAAAAGGGACATCAGCCATCAGATAGCAGAAGTGAGCAGCTTCTATTAGCCCTTTCCCAGCTGGACAGAGAGAAAAAGAGATAAAAGCTAAACAGACCAAAAACTATGAGTGCAATGAACATTACGGTGAATACTTTTACACCTGCATTTGAGAAAACAGCTGAGTTAACTTGCCCCTTCTGCCCATTGAGCACTTCAGTCCTTTCCCCAACATCCCCCTTCACTGCTGCTGTTCTTCCAACTAATAAGTGTTGTTTTCAATTAGGGAAACCTGACTGGGTAAGAAGTACATGTGCCATCAGCTTCCTACTTAGGTATGGTGCCAGTAAGCGTACAACTCCAATTTCAGTCTATCAGAAGATGGTAGTTGTGGCAAAATGTGGTGTCACCATTTAATTGGCCCTAGGAATGAGCAGAGTAAGTTGTTATTCTCAGTCAGTCACATCTGCCACTTGTGCTCTGAGATAGTTTGGAGTTTCTAAGAGGGAAGTGAGTATAAATTTCAAAGTCTGCAATGATGCCATATACCTGCAGGATTTTGCAGCTATGGGTGCCTACAGATGAGCCAAGAGGCTGCTCCAATGTGCTATAATTACAGTGTGTCAGAGCAGACTCGATTAATCAAGTCTGCTGGAGCATGATAATTACTGCACTCCAGCTAGTGTCAGCATCTTATACATCAGTGTCCCCATGCTTCAAAATGGTGGTGGGGGCACTTGAACTAAAGCTCGTTTGATCGAGCACCTCTGCCACCATTTTAAAGCGCAGAACACCGATACATGAGGCACTCCCAGTGCTTTAATTAGAGTGGCTTTCAGAGCTAGTCTAATTAAAGCACACACACCCCCAACACACTCACAGGGAACATGTAAAAACAGCCTATGTCAGTGATCCCCAACCCACAGTTCACAAGCAGCATGTTGCCCATGAAACCTTCTCATGTTGCTCATGGCCACAGATAATTATAAAGTTTAAACTGAGACTGATAGAAAAACAAAGCATGATATTGCCCGCAACATGTTACTCGCTCAGTGTTGTCTCCCATGGGTCAGCAAAACTTGGAGACCACCGGTATGTATTGTCTGTGAATGTGTACATGAAAGACAGCAATACCTTCTCTCATTTCTGCCCCACTATGAGGAGTGAAACACTGCAGTTAGAAATGTACATATGTCCATGCCCATATAAAAACATATACCAGTGAACTTCTGCACACACACATGCAAATACAAGTGTGTGCATACACATGTGCATACACAGACATGAGCTCCCTGTTGCAGTGGAACATGTAGATCACTTTATCAAAGGAAACCAGGCCCACAAGTTCACAGGCTGGGATTTGTAAACTGGCAGAGGTGTTTAGGCACAAACACATGATTACATGCACTACAAAATCACATGAAAAGAAGGTACACAAGGCTCACAAATATGTACACATCTGTTCACAACAACTGAGAGCCCCATATGCTTCTGAGATATCACAAAGCATTTTAAGAGAAGCTCAGCAGTAATTTAATAATACAGCTGTGGTGTCCAGCTGAAGAGAGAACAAGCATTCAGCCTGGAGGTAAAGTAGCATAAGCTGTCCTGACACCATTGTGTAAGGAATTCAAGAGAGAAAAGACAGAAGCAATAGCCCCACCCCAGCCTGGTCCATTCAAGCACTAGAGAGATTAACGGGATGGTATCTGATGGTTCAGCTGTGACCAGGAGGCTGGAAACAGTGTGTGAACAGGCACCACTCCCCACTCCCCAGCTCCAATTTCTTCCTGATATTTCTGAGTTCATATGAAATGCAAAAGCACCCTCCCTGTTTACAAGAGCACTCAGCAAATATCCCAGATCATCACAATTTCAAGAAACAAGCATCAATCCCCTACCACACCACTCCCAAACACAGGCAGGAGCCAGGTAAGAAAACTGAGTTGGTGTCCAGTCACTCCCCAAGTCCCCAGTCCAGACAAGCATACCTGTGAGTGCTCAGGTCACACTGCAGGCACAGCAATGACTGCCCCATTATCACAGTTTTAAAAATGTTGGCCTGTTTTTTCTGGGTGGTCTCTCAATTTTAGTGGTCATCTTGTGGCAGCAAAGGTTATTGCAACTGAAACTGTAAATAAGCCCTACCTTTGTCTTCCCTTTTCCTAAGTGTCCCAGCTATACACCAGCAGAAACCTCAGTAGCTGACCCAGAGAGACCATTTTAGCTAGAGGCAAAATGATATTTAGCCTACCACCTGGAGAGCTAGGCCTAGCTGCTGTGGTGGTGGAGGTGATATGGGTGTCTTTACAGTTGAGATGAACTGAGACTAAACAGTTTTCACTCAGGGCCCCAGGCAGGTTTTGTACTTTAGCCATTCAAGCCCTTACTCTCCTGCTTCCTGGAATAGATTGCATTGAATCTGTGAGCACAGTAAGGCACCTTATCGGATGCTGCATGTGGACTTCTGATCTGGAGACAATATCTGCCTCTGCTCACCTAAAGAGTCTCCCATTGTGACAATAGCTCGATGGTTCAGCTCAGCCTCTCCGACATGGTTGGACAATATCACAGCTAGATGGGGTCTCCAGTCTCCCCATTTGCTGTCTCCACAGCACTGGGAAGGAAAAGAAAGGAGGAAAAGGAAGATAAACACATAGTTCACCATCTTGACATAGCCTTTACCTGACTTCAGTTGAAAGCTACTAAATCTCACAGACAGAAGAACCATATACACTAAAGAAATGGGGATGTAAAGAGGGAGAAAGGGGAAATCCACAAGAAATGAATGCTACAACTTCTCCTGCTGCTCACTGGAAGTTCACCAGTGCTGCCCAATGGCTGTGCTTCTTGAAAGAAGCCACCTTAATGGTAGATACTCATGCAAAGTAGCAAAAAACATTCATCCAACTTCATCCCTCTGTATCAGCATCTGCTCCAGTCATCAGGTGCCTCACCCCATGCTTTTCCTCCATGCCACCATCAGCCAGCAACTCCTACCATCCATGCACTTCTAAAGATCAGCTTCATGTTTCCCCAGGTCAACTTCACACCTTCCGCCTCCTCATAGCACCACTGAACACTGGCACACGAACCCGCATAGAGATAGTGGTTATTATACTTCACCCAACCCAAATTCCTATAGAAGAAAAAAGCTGTTCTGGTCCTGTCATCCTATAGAAACTCAGGAAGCCCAGTATTCCTATTCCAAATCTATGCCAGGCACTGAAGGAGGAAGTAGCAGGCCACATGTGATAAGTACCAAAGCTGCTTGGGGTATTCTTCCTGACATGAGCTGGAAGAGAGTCTGCAGGGGATCATTGGCAGCCAATGTGCTGGTGAACCTGTAAACAGAGAGAGGAGAAGCAGGGACATTATGCTCATGGCTCTCCAAGGCCTCAATCTCCAATACAAGGAAGAAATAGCAATCCACCTCCCAAAAAATGCTCCATGAAAAGGTTAAATAAAAGCTGTTGGTGAGAGTATGACACAAGAAGGAAAGAAGAATAAATCCCAGAAGGCTGGTGATCTCTATGTTATTTGCAGGCCAGAGAGCTGCACAGGAGAACTCCTCAATTCTGGGAAACATCTCCCTGGAAAGGGTTCAGGTTGTTTGAAGTACAGAAAAAGAGATTACACAGGGATGTCACACAATTGTAAATGGAAAGGGAAGGGAGCTGCCTAAGCCATACTGTGAACGGAGGATTTTCATTCAGTTTAAAGGAAGATGTGAAGCAGAATAGCTATTCTTAATTAATTCCCTATGTGGGCACTTACAAAATAGATTGGGCAAACTCAGGTCAAAGATTCATTTATTCTGGAATTAAAGCATCCTCATTGCAAGTTAACTGGAAAAAGTTCATCGGAATAGTTCTTCTAAAAAAACCTCCCCTTGCAGACAAACCTTGAGATGTTTTCTATATTACAATATGGTCAATTGTACAAAGGTGAGATTCTCTGAAATAGTTAAAGTTGGGGCATTAGGGCTGTAGCCCTAGCCTAAAGACTTAACTTTCTGGTGAAGGAGGGGAGAAGTTAAGTAAGTTGCCCTATTAAATTTCAAAGAATTGTGAAACATTGGAACAACAGGCATGCCTGTAAGTGCAAGAAGAATACTGGATCCTTTCAAACACTGCATATTCACCCTTTTCTCACTCAGCCAGCTTCTAACTCATGTAAGGATTTTCACATGGACCCCCCTCAGTTAACCCTCCCAGTGCAGCAGCTAGTCAAGGAATTAGTGTCTAAGATGCTGCTTCTTTTCCTCCTTTAAGGCTGGATTTTATGAGATGCCAGATTACAGCATTATTGTAAGTACAGATGTGAACTACCCCCCACCCAAGGCAAGCCAAGCCACGCCACGCCACACCACGCCACGCCACGCCAATACAGTGAGCTTGCTCCTCTTTATCCAATCAGCCCAATGTGGTCATGTTCCCCTTATCTCACAGCCCTCTCTCCATGCCCAGATTGTCTTACCAGCTGAACAGCACAAGTCATGTTATTTTCATTCACATGGCTGGGGTGTTTTAGGCTACTCCATCCCACATCTCAGAACCTCTAGTAGCAGCTTCCCCCTGCTTCCTAGCCACCAGATTGGTTTTTCTTGCCAAGCTGGAGACATGTATGCCTGAGGAGACTAGCCAGATCTGTACAGGTTCCTCCACATGCCTGTTCAGCTGACTGACAAAGTAATGGAGCATGAAGGGCTTGACTGGAACCTGTGCATTGTTTTTGCTTTGTAGCATGGCTACCGTGAAAACAATGAGTGACACCTCAATGGTTAGCTGTGCCCAGCAAAACCAGTCACCTGAAAGCTGCCCTCTGGCCACTCCTACCCACCCAGTCAGCACCCAGCTGTAAGTCCGTGAGTCCATCTTGCTTGACAGAAACAGGGCATGACCCCACAGCTGGTTTCTCATGGCCCAGTCCAAAGCTTCCTGCAGCCAAAATAATAATTAAAAAATCATTTTATTACCATCTGTTACTATTTCACTCTTCTACAGCTATGAAGAAAATGCCCAATTCCACACCTAGTCTGGGACCAACAGCTCTGGCTCCCCAGCCTGACTTCTCTGGAGATTTTTGGGTTGAAGCTTGTCTTGCTAGGAAATCTCTGCATCTATGGCAGGCTGGTCTCATGTGAAATTAATTTTTTTTCCTGCAGATGTGATTCTTCATCCCAGACACTGAGCTAGCTCAGGCCTGAGAGAGCTATATAATTCAACCCCCACCCCCAGCCCCCATCAACTACAGATAGAGGTTAACGGACTTGGAAAGGCAAAGGGAAACTCAGCCACTTCTCTCCAAACAGGGCAATGCTGGCGGGGGTCAATGGCTGAGGAGGCACTGAAATGTACATCAGCCACTTACTTTCTTCCTGCCATAGTAAAGGAGCTTGGTGAACTTCTCCACTATCTGTTCTTGTGTATCCATGATGGGTGGGATCTCCCCAGTGAGGAGATCTGGTGTTCCAGAGCCATATGATGACCACTCATCATCTGTCAGGTTGATCAGGTTGGCTGCTGGGTTTTGCCTTCTGTACTTCTCCAAGCGCTTGCAGTCTTGCATCAGAAGTTCAGCTGTGTCTGAGCCTACCATGGACTATAAAGAGACAGGGAAGAATATATGATTTGCCATATCAAACCAAGCCAATGACCTATGCAGTCTGGTATCTAGAACAAGACTGAATATTATGAGCGATTCCTTTTGGACCTTCCACTCATCATCAGTTTCCCACTTCCATTGCTGGCTTTTATGATTTTTATCCTGCCAACTGTCACCAGTGAGTCTCTTTTAACCATGTATATGTACTGTTAGTGGAAAACGGTCATGGCAACTAGCTGTCAATAAGTAAAATTCAAATGTTGGTGATTTTACTGTTGTATTTTTTTCTAACGACCCAGAGCAGACCCCCTGCAGATTAGGTCTGAATAATTATTCACCTTTTCAGTATAAATCTAGCTCTTAAACCAAGCTGACAGTGCCCCTGTAAGTGGTGCTATTGTACAGGAACATTGGTACCCCCTTGGTACAAGCAGCAGCCCTGAACCAGCATTTCTTCTATATACCCAGTATTTTGGGCAACGGGACTGAGAGAGTGTGATGCATTTAAGATTCCATATTAGCAATACTTGGTTGCTTCACATTTACTCTAGGGACCCCCACTAGAAGCTCTCCATAACATAATCAAAGGGACTCAAAAGCTTTGGCACATCTCTATAACAGCACCTTGCAGTGCAGGCACGTACCCCATTCTGACGGCAAAGCAGAATCAAGAGTTTCCAAAGTAGGGCTGAATCTCTGCCTCTCTGAGTTGTCAGGTCACAGCTCATGGCCACTCTGTGATGGCAAAATGTCATCACATCCACCTTGTGCAAATCTTCCCTGCAGAAACAATCACAGAAGCAAAAGTGTGGGAGGTGTCAGCAAGTATAGAAGATGGCATCCCCAGGGACATCAAGGAGGAATCTGTGAATCATGTGGAGGACTCCAGAGGCTCAAGGGGGCAGGAGGTGGGGAAAAAAAAGCTCTTCATATGCAAATCAATAACAACTGTACCCATATGCACAGCTTGCAAAATATAAGAGCATAGGGCTGGAAGGGACGTCTTGGGTCATCAAGTCCAGTCTTCTGCACCCGCAGGTATCTATATAATAAATAGGTGGTCCACAGGAACATCTGCTCCAGCCACTCTTACACACCTCATACACAAAGCACCCCATAACAACGCAAAGATAGCAGCTGGTTATTCTTATTCCCATTTTCCAGATGGCTCAACTAGAATGATTCACAATATATCTGAAATCCCTTCTTAGTGCCCTTAGGACATTTTTACCTGATTAATCTGTATACAGAGAATGTCAAATATACTTAGAATTGTTGGGTTCTAGCAATCTTAATGCTGCTCTGGTGTCTCTTTCTGTTGCTCTACTATCTTCTGATTTTCACATTTCTTACCAACTTCTATACTTCCTCAGTTCTCCTTTTGTAATTTCATCGCTCTCCTTCCTTTAAACAGGCTGTTTCCTCTCTCATGAGCTTTGCCCATGAGCTACTGAATGCCATATCAAGATAACCAATGTAAAAGAGAACACATTTAATGTATCAAAAGGGAAACACCCACCAGGGCTTTCACTTAATTAACCTCAACTCCTAAGGGCCTCAAAATCAGGCCTTAGTACTTCATAGCTTAAGAGCTTGTCAAGACTGAATATTCTGGTTGTATAGATCACTGATTGTACAAAGATTTTGGATGTCCAGGAGACCTTTCTAAAACCAGGTTTGCTGGGACATAACTCCAAAATAGGGCCAAATATTCAAGCCAAATCTTCAAGCCAAATCTTCAAGCAATGGTGGATGGATATTCTCAAAAAAACAAAAACCTTAAATCCCAAATCTGAGGTCAGAGGAAGTCCTGAATATAAGCCTAGTTTGGAACTTTACAAATGAGCCTTATCTTCAAAATAAGCCTAACAAAAAATACCTGGATCTAAATACTTCAAATCTATTCATCTTTGAAATTTGAATCAAAGTGCCCTGGCTAGGGCTTATCTCCAATTCTTTAAGTAATTATACTACTCAGATGGTCAAGCTGGTACAAAATACTACAGTGCAGCCTGAAAGGGGGCTGTGTTTCTAGGCAGCAAGAAATACAGAGAAGTATGGTTTACTATGCTCCTTTGATGACTTTGTACCTGACAAGAGGCCCAGGGAAAGCTTGCAGTTCCTCTTGCTCTTTTGTGTTATCAAAGATGACCTAGAAAACAAGAGCAGATTCAGTGACTGGCTTCTTCCTGCCTGGTTAAAGCTCCATCTGAACATGCAGAAAGCTGAGGTGCTTCAGCAAATGGCCTGACAATCTGGGTAAAAGTCCTCCAGGTAACTTTAGCGAATCCATACTGTTACAGAGCAGATGTACTAAGATATTGTGTTGGTTAGATGGTGAACTTTAAGAAACAATTGTCCTTTAGGATGGCATTTGGGTCATATACTTCTTGCCTCTGGAAGGAAGAAGACTCAGTTTAATGTTTATAGCAGGAAGAAAACAGGCTGACTTTATGGAGACAACCTTCCAGTTAGGAGTACAGTCTACTTGAGGCACTTGTTTGGAATCCCATACCACACCCACTGAGCCCCTTACAATCATCAATGTATTTCTCCTTTCTGCATTTTCAGAAAGGGCTAACATACCCATTTTGCAGATGAGAAGTAGAGGCACAGAGCAGCTAAGTAAAGGTGACAAGGAAGTCTGTGCCAAAGCCAGGACTAGAACCAAAGTCCCCCAAATCCAAGGGAGACTAGTGTCATAACCAGCAGGCCATCCTTCCCCCCAGTCACTCCCCAACCTCTCCTAAGATGACAGCTGTAACACCAAAACATCTCATCAGAACGGACCAGCCACCTGGTATAAGAACCAGTCCAAGTGACTCCTGCAGGACTTGAATGATGGTAATCAACTAACAAAAACAACCTGTATCACACTCAAGAAACTGTAAGAACTAGAATGGCCTGAGCCCTGAGTCAGATCTCTTCCACTGGGTCAAGGTTGCCTACCTGCAGAGCAGAGTTCAGCCAGAGCTTTGGGTGGGGGCAAGGAGCTGCAAAATATACAGCTTTATTTGAAGTTTCACAGTGGAAGAGGCTGTGTGGGTATGGTACCTGAGGCTCTGAGGATTAATGGGGCTGTGTGGATTAATTGGAAAGTAGTTAGTCTCCATTTGAGGGGCTCAGCTGATTGCTTACCTCCAGGCTGTGCAATTCCACAAGGGCAGGCTGCCCCTCAGCTGGGAAATTAGGGCACACTCGGACCAGGTGGCCTCCTGCTCCAAAGCACACGGGCACATGAGGGAGTGAATACTTGAGGGGTGCCACATGGTGCAGGGTGGCCAATGAGGCCTCCTCTAAAAAATAAACATAGACACAGGCCAAAATCAGCTCTCTGGTTTTTACTCAGCACTGTTCATATTTGCAGAGAGAGTGAGGGAAAGCACCCAACTTTCTCTTCCAGGGATGACTTCACTGAATTCTCCGCAAATGACAAGGAGCCAGTGCCACAGGATTGCAGGTCTCTCCTGGGCCTTCTGACATATTTGCATAGTAGTGGGTCCAGTGTTGCCAGAGACAAGAATTATTGTATTTGTATGGTAGCTTTGACTCTTGCACAGCCCTTGCAAAAGTAACCCCAAAATGCTATAATTTAGGAAGATCCAAAGAGCATTTGCACTTGAAAAAAAATTAAATCAAGTTTTCACTTCTAGATAACTTTAAATGGTCTCTGTGTCAACCCTCATGTGCACAGAGTCACTCAGAAGCTCCTTACATATGTGACTATGCTTCTAAAAGCAGGGCCATGGCAACAGAGGCCAGTGACACTAAAATACAATTCAACCGACATAGCAAAGTTCTAAGAGGTGACGGTGATCAGAATAGCTCTGTTTAGGGCAATGTGATCATCTATTAAAGACAAAGAGAATACATACACATACCCTAAATTTTTGCAAGGTATGATATTTTTCTATTTACGATAATTATTCCAGTTTTCAAATCTGGCAACAGGTTCTATATGTCCATCCATAGACAAACCCCCAGTAGGTGGCCAATAAACAGCATCACTCTTCACATTCCAAGCTCCTCAAATAAAGGCCACTCATCCCCCTCTGAATCTTTTTAGTTTCGTGAGCAAGGTCAATGGCATATCCTGAACTTGTCCCCTGTCTCCCTAACTACAGCTCGTGCATAATCCTGGCCTCACCTGAGGTCTTTGGTGGTTTCATGGTTACCCACCTGTATGAATTGGACTCCAAGCTTCAGATGGAGCAGGGTCATACTGATTGGAAGAGTCAAAAATGTACTGACTGAGTTCATAACTGCTGGAGCTGAGGCCAGATTCCTTGTACTGCTGGAGCAGACTGGACTCACCAGTACCTGAGAGCTAAGAGAAAAGACAAGCCAAGATGACACAAAGAAAGTGAAAGGGAAAAGGATAGGAGAGAAAAGGAAAGTGGAAGTGAAGACAGGGAAGACGGGAAAACATGAAATATGGTATAAATGAAATTAAACCAGTTTGCAGTGAGAGTGCCACAGCTTTCACCAAAATTGGGATTGAAAAAATTGCTTTAGAGCTAACAGCAAAAGCCTCCACTGCTTGCACTATAGAGCTATGCTCTCAGACTGAGACACAACTACCTCATCTCTATGGTGAATCCGGCACAGAGGGAGACAGGCAGCATGCACCACTGCTGAGGGTAACGATGCCTTCCCTCAGATAACATCAAGAAGTTTAGAGTCCAAGACAGTTTCAGTTGTACCTGGTCATTCCCAAAAGTTTTGCTAAATGCAATTCAGCTATTTGGCTGGCATAATTCAACAGAGCTCCACTGACTTTCGTGGAGCTATGCCAATTTAAAACAGCTGTGGATCTATCCTACTACCTCAAACAGACATGATGTGATCACTTCAGTGTGGTCACCAGCTGGGTCGCAGGAACCAAAAGAGCATCTTTTATCAGGAAAAAAATTGCCCTGGAGGGATTTGTTCACAAAACACAGTAAATCTGGATAGGGTCTCCTCTCTGTAGTCTGGATAAGCAATGCTGTGCCGCATGCAGAGCTTCCACCTACCTACCCTGGTAACAGAGTGCTATGCTGCTAGGCAGCAACCTGGGGAAGATACATGAAGTAAGCAGAGGAAAATGGATACCCTAGAAGAACCAAGGGTGAAATAACCCAATAAGATCAGCCTTTCAACCAATATCAGGCACAACAAGGGAGGCTTCTGTATTCAGATGCCTGTGAAGTATAAGTGAAAGCCCAGCAGGAGATTTTATAATCACAACAGTATTAACCAAGGCTCTGCATGAAAGTATCAAAGTACTATCCAAACAGTACTGAACTAACCTTCAAAATAACCCTGTAAGACAGGGACATAGTGTTTTCCCCCACTTTACAGACTGCAAAACTGAGGCACTAGGCAGCATAGGAATTTGCTCGAGGTCATGTAAAAAGGTTGAGGGAAGCACCAGGGATAAGGCCCAGGTCTTCCGATTGCCTGGCTTTTCTCTAACAACTACACAATGCTCCTCCTGCCTGAGGATGAACAGGCAGATCTTCTCCCAAACCTCCCAATCATCACTCTCAGGTGGTTACCTCATGTGGCTGGATGCTGGCCTCCTCCAAGGAGCTCCTTTGGGGTGCCTCCCCAGTCCACTCCTGCCTGGAGTTAGAGATGTAACTCTCCTCATAGGAGTCATAGTTCTTTGATCTATGGAAGGGAACTGAGTCAAGACCCAACATGAAGGCAGAGATGCCATAAACCATTGCAAGTCCACAGAATCCACTGCAAATGGGCTCAGTGCCAGTGCCATAAAGTGTCAGTACTGGCAGCTCCCCACGAGGTGCAAAGTATTGGACAGTGGCATATATATGGGTGCTAGACAAAGACACAGGTGATAAGAAGAAACAGGACAGGTCTCTGCAACTTCTGGAGTAGACTCTGGCTCCTGCCAAACACACCAGGATTGTAGCATTGCCAACCTGCTATACCCAGTGAGATGAAAAGTGACTTTAAAGTAAAAAGGGTCATATTTCTAAAGATATTTAGTGTCCTGTCTGCTTTATAAACTACTGATAGGTTTTGAAAAAAACTTGTCTGTAAGCCTCAGACCCCTTCTAGCTGCAACCATGCAGGCCACACCATCAAAACTTAACTCATCATCATCATATCTATTTCCTTAGTGGGTTTTTTTGTTTTGTTTTGTTTTGTTCGTTGGCGGGGGGGGAAGGCAGACACAGTACTTCTCCAATACAGTTTATAATCTAGGAGACTGAGCTAAAAGTCTTGATATCAATGGGAGTTTTTCTGTTGACTTCAATAGGGACTGGCTCAGATCCTAAGGTCTACATTAATCCTAGCTGCACAGCCCACCTGTGGTTCTTTATTCCTTGGGCACACTGGCACGAGGCAGGTATAACTTAGCTGGCTGAAATTCAGGGTGGGGCATCATTACTGTTGCCAGGGAGCTCTGCACAGGAGCTTCATGAGGAATGAGTATTCCTGTTTGCAGGGAACTCTGAGATCAGCAGCTAGAATGTGCAGTAGAAGCACGTGTTGCAAGCATTAGAATGAATCTAGAAATTCTTCCCATCAGCTCAACTTTGCAGCTGAAGTACTGTTCTGTGATTCTCCACATGCTAACCTGCTCCACACACTCTCTACCTAACCCTGGGGATAAACGCAGCTCCAATGTAGCAGCTGGGGTTAGTGAACCTACCTGTACAGTATACCTATACACCTCTTAGCCAGTTTTCCAGCATGGTTAACTGAAGCAATAGGAGGCTACCCTGTTTACAGTGCTGTTATCACGTGGAATGTGGACTCCAGGTCCATTTGTTTCTACAGCTCTTTGTTCTGCACAGCATCCAGAGCCCTCCTGATCTACAGAGGTGTAAAGACAATGTGCCATAGATTCTGCTAACTGCTAAATAGGATGGGTGGGGGCAAAGTTTGCACACATTTGATGGGCATTCCCTTCCTAATCCTCCTTACCTGTACTGTCTTGTATCCATTTGCACAAATGGGCTGTTGGCCTGGTCATGACCAAAGTCTCTGCTATAGCTCTGATCCAAGTAATCTGCCTGTCTGCCATAAGGATCTCCTTGACTTGGATCTGCATGCTCAAGAGAAAACAACAGTGAAGCTGTAGCATTTCTACTTCAGTGCAATTAGCATTAGTTAGATTTAAAAAGAGACAACGAGTCACAGGCACTGATCAGGATTTGCTATTCATAATTCATTGTCTCTAAATTATTCTGGCTTGTTATGTGAAGACAAATCAGAAGATACATCATAGCTCTATGTCTGTATGCACAATACGTGCACATGCACAAGCATACACACACACACACACACACACAGACTTCTTTCTTCCTTCCATCCTTTTATGTCAGAAATATCATAAAACTAGTAGAATGGGCCTTCTACCAAAAAATCAGAATTATCCCATTCCATTTGGGACTGATGGTAAGTACTCTGGGCTTTGCCTGGTATATCAAACTTAGGGTATGGACACAAATACATTTCAGCCCCTGGCATGCAGGGTTGTGTTATACTATCCACACGGCTTCTCATAGGTCCAGAAATTTGGCAGTGAGGTAGCAGTGGCAATGTTAATTGCAACAATTCTGGAAGCCATGACAATTAATGCTGGCATTGCTTTCCCGCTGCCAAATTTCCAGACCTGTAGGGAAGCCCATAAGCTAAATGACATGGCTCTGCACGCCAAATTTGGCCCATGGACTAGAGGTTGAGCACCTATCAGTATAACTCCTTACCTCTCAGTATAACTCCTTACATGACCCTGCATGTAAAGGCTGCTGCTGAAAACACCTTTCAACTGCAAGCCAAAGTCAACGTGGCATCAAGGGTCCATGACCCAGGGACTGGAAATGTGGGCAGCAAGTTGTGGTCTTCAGGAGAAGGAGAATACTTTTGGATGCCCTGCAGCAAGCCCTTCTGCTCAATACAGAAGAGGTGCTTGAGGAGGCAACTGTAGGCCTTGCTGGAACATTAATTGATTTATACCGCTTACACAAAGGCTTTGCTAAAGAATTGGTGAGAGTAGGCCTGACTAGCAAAGTTGACCAATGCATGAACTCCTTATACAAACAAAACGTGGTATGTGGGAAAGATGGGAACTCTTGCCAGAAGATGGGAGCAGAAGATGGCTGTACAAGGTGTAGGATAGTCCTGTGCCTGCATGATAAGACTAAAACAGGAACACCCAGGTCAGGATGTGAAACAAGCCCATGATACAGGACAGTTTGAGACATTCAAAATACAGATGGAATGCAATACATAATTTGTTTTGATAATTATATAAAAGGAGGGTTGGAAAGTATGGGAATTTTGTAGCGGCCCAGGGGAACCTGTGCAGTATTGTGCTCATTACCTTGTCGTACATACAAATGCCTTAACTCCTGTTCTGATGTACTTGTTAAGCCAAAACGTATTAGGGCTGTACTTGTAGACAATAAACCTGGCCAAATGTTTGTCACCAAACCAAATCTGTGGTCATTCTTTAAAACAAGATTGATGGTGGAATCTCTAAGCTGTGACTTCATCAACACCACAATTCCTAAGATGTCAGCACTGACAATACATCAATAACACCCAACAAGGACAACAGCAACAGCAACACTAATCAAACCCAATGGCAGCAACAAGCAGTTCTCCTCTTCTAACAGGGATGGCCACCATGACAAACAGGTATGTGTCTATCAGGCCAGGCACACATCAGACAGGATTAATGCTAAAGGTTTTGCCAGGCCAGTGTAACAGCTCATTGGACTACCCATGCCAGGAATGAACAGCAAGCAGAATAGCCTTAATTCCTATGGAAATATACAATACCTCTGTCATCCTGCACTGCTGGTGGGTGTCTGTAATAATCTTTATAAGAATAATCCTCCCCAGAGCTTGGTGCTGGGTAGTTCCAGTGTGGATCCTCATGACCTTGCCTGAAATGTAACAAAGCAAGTGATGAATACAAAGGAGGATAAAAGAATGAGAAACCATCTCAGAACCATGTCAATACTGGGCTGCTGAGGAGCTGTTCTCACTTCCTCAGTTCATGGGAATATACAATTCCAGAGCTAAAGACACACATTACATCATAAGTAGTTCCAGGGTCAGGAGACCAGGAAACAAGCAGGACCTATTTTAAGATGGAAGTTCAAGGATCAAAAGATCAGGTCTTAAGTTTAGGGTTGAATTCACCTCCCCATCTGAGAGATAGACTTTGTTGTGAAAGTAGTTCGATAAAATAAAGATTCAAGTCACAAAGAACCATTAGCCTGAGCAATTTAATTGTATTGAGTGCCTGGCAGGATGGTGCCCAGGAGAAAGAACAGATGGGTTTTGCTGGGATCCTTTGACCCTAGCTGACTTCCTGCCCCTTAGGCAGGGGGCTGGACCTGATGATCTTATGAGGTCCCTTCCAGCCCTAATGTCTATGAAATCTATTAAATCTATGTATGTGGGCATCTTAGGGAGCTCTTGGAAAAACACAGCCTTTTTCTCCAAAGCTTTGAAGCTACCATGTTCCTCAGGTACCTCAGATCAACCTTTGTACAATTTTCTTGGGAGGGGATTTAGCCCCATGCACATGCGCCATTGTCCTTAGCTGAGCATTCCACAAGCTTAGCAGAAAAAGTGTGCAAAGTGGACTATGCAGGCATAACATGAGGACCATAACCTGATCAAATCAAAACCTATCCATGCCATAACATTTAAATTCATTTCTACGTGATGAAGGATGTCTCCTTCCAACATTTTATCCTTCTACCCACAGCTATTCCAGCAAGAAAGTTACCAAGGTTGCCATAATTTTGTGCTATATTATTGCTTATTGATCTCCTTAATTTCAAACAAAGAAACCAATGATTTACTCCAACAAATTATTTACTCAAACTTTCAAAAGAAATTCATTTTTTTGATGACAACAATTTAGAAATGTTTGGTCCCAGTATTAAAAGATTTAGAAAGTTATGCATGACCATAAAAAGGGGATTAGAATGGAAACGAGGATGCAACCATAGGCATAGCAGTGACTACAATTCTTTCTTTAGTAACTGGTTATCCAGGAGAACATGGAAGAATAAAAAGCAGAAGAGAACAGTTTGAGCTATATGGTTAGTTCATTTTATTCATACTTTACCTTGAATATGGTCTAGGAGGATAACTACTTTCATAATACTCTGCCCTGGAATCCGGCCTAATCTGGTCCCCTGGCCTCCAAGGATAGCTGTAGTGATAGTACTCTTCCCAGGAATCTTGCCAAGGTTGAGGCCCTGTTTGTGGGCCTTGTCGTTGGTGGTAGTACCTCTCACCATTGGGCCTGGATTGAGGGGGCAGTCTGTGGTAGACTTGCCTCCATTGACCCCTGTCCTGGCCCTTCACTGGGGCTATATGCCTCTCCCATGGTTGAGGTGGCCATGGGGGTGTCCAAGGCTCCATCTGGGACTTGCTGTGGAGTCTCTTCCTGGCTTGCCTTCTTTCAGTTCCAAATCTAATTTAGTTTCCTGCAAACATAAGAGTAAATCCCAAAGCATGTGATTAAATGAGCTCTGAACCACGTCAGGGCAACCTACAAAGTGCGCTGCCATTTTTCCAGTGTCATAATATCCATCAGCCTCTCTGTCAATCTACTGCTCTTTAATACTCTTCAGGGAGCCAGCAGGAAAGCATGGAAAATCCACTTGTCCACTCACCAGTCAGAAGCTGGAAATCTTCCTTGGCAAGTGTGGAGGCCTAAAACATGAATTTCTGCAGAATTTTATTTTCCATCTTAGAAAACAAAAAGCTCCCATATTTTTGCAGTTTCAGTGATTACCTGCCAAGTATAAACTAGGCTAGTGTTGCCTTCCTGAATCTCCAGTCAGCCAGTGGTACCTGGATTGCTGCTAAGTGTTCAGTTTGCAGAACAAGATTAATCAGTTTCACTCCTGTAATTCACAATCCAGTGAGAGCAGTAAAACTGTCAAAATCTCATCTGCTTCAAAGAGCTGCTGCTAGAGATGGTTGGGAAACTATGGGTAGCATCAAAAGCAAGAGATAAAGCTATTTCTCAAAAGAATAATTTAAGAAAATAAACAGGAGCAAGAGGGAAACTGAATAGCTGAACTGCTGCTTAACAGTGGGGTCAAGAGACCAGAATAGAGAAGAGAGAGAAAGTTCTACCTGCCTTTCAGTAGCTGGAACATTTTAAATTAGGCATCGGATGACACAAGAGCTCCATGTGGCCTCTCTAGGCAGCCAGTAGCTGCCAAGCTGCTGTGCTTTCTCATCAGGGCACTGCCCCTGAACCTTTTTGGTTGACTATCTTTGACTAGCTGAATTAGTCCTATGGCGAGCAGGTGTTTTTCAAGCCTTGGTCAGTGTGCTCTGAGCTGGGAGGGAGAGAGATGAGCCAGCAAATTAGGTCACCCTCACAGGTGCAAGGAGCTGAGGCAATGTGCTCTCAACCACCCCAAAATACCAAATATGTTTCTGGAGTAGGAGGCTCTGGCACAGGGGTCTTCATGACCTCCTCCAGCACACTACTTGAGTCTTTACCAGTTATCTGTTTGCCAGCTAGACTACAACATCACCCAGGCCCTGTAAGGGGAAGATGGACCTTAAATAATTGTCTGTCTTGAAACACCACACCCTTCAGTAGGGGATCTTGTCTCCCAGGGGTGCGTCTTCATGTGCATTAATGTGCTGTTGCTACAGCACATTAAGTTTAGTACCTCTAATATGAGGTACTACATAAATGTGCTGTAGCTGACAATAATGTGCAGTAGCAACAGCGCACAGTCTTTTTGTGATACTTAATGCACAGTAGACTAATCTGACTGTGCATTAGCAGATTAACATGGTTTTTGCCATGTAGAGGCGCCCCAGAAGTATCACCAGCTGAGTGGACAATCTGACAGCACAATGACTTCTGAGCTATCTTTGCTTCTGCCTGCTTGCCCCCTGTCCCTATCACCTTGCCATGTGCAGCATAATGCCAAAATTCCTAGCAGAATAAACAACACAGAAGTATTGCAGGGCAGAAAGGAGCCACCACTGTGTGTTCACTTTATCACAGTGTTCCAGGCCTCACCAGATCCAGAGGTCCCATTCAGAGCAGACAGTTCCTCGAACATTCAGAAACAGCCAAATGTTTGCTAGATATAATACTCAAGAAATAGGCCCTCCTCACAAAACTGGGATCTAGATCTCCAGGCTGTGCAGATCAGGGTATATGACCTGTTATAAACAGAAAGACATGCTCACCCTTGTGCAGCCATATAGGGGCTTGGAACAACATCAGCCCTTGCAATCCCCTGAGTGTTAGAACCTGTAAGCCTTGCCCTGCTGGTCAGCGCTCCCCTCCCCAAAGTGGGCAGTGACTCAACCCTGCAGTCCCATGACTTGGCAGGCACAGAAGTGAATGTATCCTGCATTCTTAGAAATGGTAGCACAGAAGCTATGCCCCTCAGAGACTCTTAGACCTCCTGGTAGAGCACTGCACCTCCAAACTCCTCCTGAAAAAGGACAGAAGCCTCATGGAGTTCAAAAGCCTTCCAGGCTCATGGGTGTGTGGAATCAAGGTTTGATTTGGAATAAACTGGCTCTCCTCCTCCCACTCCAAAAATTAATCTCCCCCTCTCTCTCATAACCTTGACCAATTTATTCTGGGCTGTCCTCAAGGTGGACATTTACACTGCTTACTACTGTGACTTCAGCCTGAGGTCCACCTACACAATACAAAGTATAACCACCCAAGTAAACACCAGTCTAGTAAACACACTTGTGGGTAAATAAATCTGTTCCAAGTACAGGCCATTCCACCACCCAGAACTAAGTGAAACAGGTTTAAATGACCATTTCCCAGGGGTCAAAGGACAACCAGCACCTGGCAAAAGCAGAGCGAGCAGTGAGATACCCCTCAGCACATACACACACCTGCTTGAATGAGACCACCGCCAGCAACTCTGCAGACCTGGACTGAGCTCCCCGGGTTCCTGTAAACAGCTGTCAAAGTCCACCTGCCACATCAGCGGAGGCCTGTCTGAACCTCTGCCTGCTCCGGATCAGTCCTGCCAGCTCGCTTCCAGCTCAGGGGCCTCACCAGCGTGACTAAGCAGAGCAAAGTGCGGCCCTCACATGCCTCAGGACAAACCCATCTTTTGACTACTTGCTCAGTGCTGCAAGGGTTTGCTCTCCTGTTTATATTTAGGCTTCCTGAAACATTAAGATGCAGGCAGCCTGCGACATATGGAATTTAAAACTAAAACAGCCAAAGAAAAGAGAAAGACAAACTTCCCAAGTTAACTTGTTAATCAGTGAGGACTTTTCCTCTCCTCCTTACAATAAAAGTGGATCATATTTTAGTTTGTTTTCACTTTTTCTTTCCACTTGTCTCATTCACTTGTCTCTCAACAGGAATCCATCATGCAAGTCCAAAAATCACTAATCTTTTCCTTTTATTACCTAATAACTACTGGATCTATTCTATTCTACATATGTTCCTATATATCACCACAATATCTGATCTCAACATGTGGCCAAGATGCCGAGATATAAATGGAACAAGCTAATTAAGGTTCTTTGTTTAGTTGGTCTGCAGATGCTTCCTCAGCCTGACGAAGGGTATTTGTACCCAAAAGCTTGCAAAGAAGAAATTTTCCAACTATTTCAGTTGGTTTAATAAAAGATACCAGATTTACCTAAAGAATCTTGTCTGCCTATGTCCTTAGACCAACATGGCTACAACCTATACCCCTGAATACTCTACTGTAACATTCAAAAGTCTCAATCACACAGATGAGTACAAATGTTAGTCACCTCCTACAGCACTCTGAAAAAATTTAAAATGCAGGTCTCAGGAAAATAAGAGAAAGCCCTGTAAAAGCAAGTAAATGTCCAGATACAAAGCACCTTATGTTATTGGTTTAGTGATCCTCAACTGTTTCCCAGCCATGGATACAGAAAACCCTTACAGTTTCCTGCCACAGCCCTTACTTGAGAAGTTTTCTCTCTTCTCTTCTGTAGTTAGAATAGGCACAGGTCCTCCAGAACTTACTGGGTATGTCTACACAAGACGCTTAATGAGCAGTAGACTAAAGCTGTGCTAATGTACTAATGGCTAATAGAATTAGTCTACTGCACATTAAGCATCAGGAAAAGACGGTGTACCTTTGCTATTACACAGTAGTACCAGCTACTGCACATTTAGTTAGTACCTCATATTAGAGGTATTCAACTTAATGCGCAGTAGCAATGCACATTAATGCACATGTAGGTGCACCCACTGAGTACCATAGGGCCCATCTAACCTACAACAATTGCCGCTCTGCAACCTGAACAGCACGTGCCCCCAGTGGCTGGTGGGGCATGGCTGTGATGAGAGTGCAGCGGCGGCAGCCTGGTGGTGGTGACTGGGGAGCTCTCAAAGATGCCGCTGGCACTGTCGGTGGTAGGCAGTGGCGGGTGGCAAGTGCCTACCGGGGTTGGCAACCACCCACAGGCCAACACTGCCGGCAGCAGCCAGGGGCAATCTTGGACCGCCTGCAGACTGGCAGCGGGGTGGTGAGTGGTGACTGCCCACAGGTGCCAGCAACGCCTTTTTGCAGGGGGTGGACCACCATGCACAGGGGGTGCACATGCACCCATGTGCACCTCCTATACAGCACCCCTGCTCTGCAACATGAAATTAACCATCGGCTTTAATAATTAAACATATTTTTTTCCTATTGCAGTAATGAGATAAGATCCTGATCAGTTTGGGGTAATGGTGCAATAAGGTGGAGCACTGCAGCATTAAGTACCATATATGAGAACACTAAAAATGGTTGAACCACAATGTGGCCTTGCACTGTAGATTGGCGTGAACCACATTTTTTAAAAAATATGGGATGGTGCTATAGACCTGGACTTCAGCGGGATTTTTATAGCAGTCAGGAACATAGCTAAAACATGGCTTAAACCTGTATACATAGCAAGGTAAAACTATGTTTTAAAATTTTGGAAAATAAGTATATTATAGCTTAAAATTTGAAAAAAAGTTCTTTCCCATTGTCAGATGGGAAGCTTTCCCTGGTGAACCCAGGGACGTAAGCCATTCATTTCTTCAGAAGTCAACATTTCATGTTAAAAATATGTTTGTAGCCTTTTATGATCATGCAGATAATCTATGGAACATGAAATGTATGTAAGCCAAGATAGCACTGTCTTCTTCAGCCTGTCACTAAACTATTCCAGAGCCTCTGCTGTTCCCTTAGCATAGGGAAATCAACTGTCCCATGTCAAGTTTCACAACTGTTGTTCATAACTTTGTGCACTCCTGAAACAGCCAACAATCCTATCAGTTATACACTGCCCTTGACTATTGGGAAAGCTGCAACCATCAGAAGCCACTGATGTTGTTACTCCTTCAGATGTCTTTTTTCTTTTTTAACTACCCTCCATCTTTCTTAATGGTTTCTGGCTGATAAGTTTAGGCCTCTAACTAGTAGCTGAATGCTGGATTTTTCAAAGATGTGCTCAGGCAACCCCACTCCAAATGCCCCCTCCCTCCTGCCGTTCTGCCTCCCCACCTGCCTCTGCCTGCAGCAGAGCTGCTAAGTTGGGGCGGGGGGGAAGGGAAGGGGTGTCACCAAAATACAAGTTCACCCAGGGTGCCATTTTTGCTAAGGCTGGCTCTGGTCCCCACTTGCTTTAACTGTGTACTGTGTTAAGTCCCTGATTCTATTTATACTTCACATGACCAGCAATCCAACATTATTCAGCTTATGCAAGGAAGGATGACGTGGAGAGACACTATCAGCAACATCAGGCTTTGAGCAAGAACAGCCTAAACCACTGGAAAACAGCTGTGAAGAAAACTAGATGACAGAAAAGCTTAAAACAAGATTTGGCTGGGATGGAGGGGGAAAGGAAGAGGGAGAAGCAGGACTGAAAACTACAGAAGGAAGGAAAGAAACCTAGAAATAGAGAGACCGGTGAATAGCAGAACAGTGATAAAGAATGCACCCGCAAGCAACAGCAAAAATTAAATTCATAAAAAAAATAATTAATTACATCCCTGCCACTTAATGTTTTAGACTGATATAATTTATAACATTTGCTAAGCAAATTTTAAGAGCGTTCTTCACACAGGTGAAAAAAGGAAAACAATAGGAACTTTTGATTAGAAAAAATTAAATTCATGGGGAAAACGTGGGGTAGGTGGAACAGCTGGAAGCACTTGTAGTTTTTTTTTGTTTAAGCTGACTTTGACTTCAAGTTAATGGCATCCTTTTAGCAACAGCATCATGGAATCACTTAAGAGATAAAAAAGATCTCCAAATTCTAGATTCTTGTGCACATACTTTCTGTTTCTGTGTAGGACACCCACACACTGGCAGTAGTTGACAAGAATCTGGAAGACCTAGGAACTGAATAGAGACAAAATTGAAAAAAACTACCATATTTACTTAAATATAAAATGACCCTGAGTATGACAACTCCCCAATAATTAGATTCTAAACATGGAAAATTTATAAATGTTATAATTTTCCAGGTATCGAATCTAATTTTTGGAGATTTGCCTAGAATTTCCCCCTCTCCCATTGCTACAGCAGGAAAAAATAAATTGGGGGGGGCAGAAAACACCCTTGCCCTCTGCTCCCCCACCAACTTTGCCCTCTTTACTGTCAGACCATGCTCTGCCTGACCATATCAAAGTAAGAAACAAATTCAAAAACACTGGCTTTGAAAGCAATAAGCAACAATGGATATCCATAGACTTAGTTCATCCAAAATTAATCCATTTTACCTTTTTTGAAACTATTGCAAGTTTTAGCACAGGTATTCCATAAACACACATTTAAGCAGCACTTTTGTATTTACTTATACTAACCATACATGGCATTAGTCCAAAACCAAAAGGCTCATGATTCACCATATAGTTCACTGGGCTGGGCCCTGGCAGAAACAACAGTGTTTCAAGCCATGGTGACCCCATAGCTCAGCACTGGTCAGTGTGAGCTATGGGGTACTCCACATACCTCCCCAACAAAGGATCCATGTATTAATTAGCACCCACCCACCCCCATTCATGCCTGGAACTGGGTGTTCTTGTCATTAATCCTGGGATGCTCCAAAAATTTATATGCAGATGATGCACAGGACAACCTGGTCTGACTCCACCTCATGGTGGGCAGGGCCGCACTAATTATATGCAACAGGCTGAAAGAGGGGGCGACACAGGGATTCTGGGTGAACTGTTTGGGGGTCCATTTCATGATGTGCTGCACTAGTGTATCCTTGTAGGTAGCCCCAGCAATCCTGACAAATGACTGTAAGATACAGCCATTCTAATGGCTAGTAGAATTAGTCTACTGCACATTAAGCATCAGGAAAAGACCGTGCACCTTTGCTATTACACAGTAGTACCAGCTACTGCACATTTAGTTAGTACCTCATATCAGAGGTACTCAACTTAATGCACAGTAGCAACAGCACATTAATGCACATGTAGATGCACCCACTGAGTACCATAGGGCCCATCTAACCTATAACAATTGCCGCTCTGCAACCTGAACGGCAGGTGCCCCCGGTGGCTGGGGGCGCATGGCTGTGATGGGAGTGCAGCAGCGGGAGCCTGGTGGTGGTAACTGGGGAGCTCTGACAGATGCCGCTGGCACTGTCGGTGGTAGGCAGTGGTGGGGGGTGGCAAGTGCCTACCAGGTGGTAAGGGCAAAAGACATCAGGTTGCCTACGGACCTACTACTCAGAGACAGCTGGCAGACCATGTGGGAATGAATCTTCCACAAGGACCTGCAGAAGGAGTACAGACTTGAACTGGCAGGTAGCCCATCAGGCACTCCTTGTGAGGGCATGGAGAAACAGTGCAGAGCAGAGAGGCCCAATCACTACCCCAGGCAATCCTGCTGGTGGGAGGCAGAAACAACTGACCACCTCCTTTGGGACTTCCCATGCGCCAGAGAGGTGTGAAAGAGCACACGTACTCCTCCTGGTGGTGACAGGGTTCATAACCCTGACCAGAGAAGCAGTGCTGTATGGACACTTGGACTAAGCAGCAAAGGACCCCAACAGCCCACTCTGACCACTTCATCTCCTGCTTCAGGAATGCCCTGTGGAAGACCAGGAGCTTGTTCATAAACAGACACACAAACCTCCCAGTTGAAGGCTGCATTAAAATGGGACTGAGATGTACAGGAGAATAGTAGAAGATGATGAGCAAAAGATGTACCTCATGATGTACCTCATGATGAGCAAAAGATGCACCTCAAGATGAGCCCTCCACTGCTAAGTAGCAGACGGTCACCTCCCGTGCCAGGGCTGCTCGAGACACGGCAGCACCAGTTCCTACAGTCTGGCTGGAGAACAGGTACGAAGTCCTGGCAGCCCTGGAGGAGGAGGACGGAGAGGACAAAACCAGGGAGGCAGCAACTCCATGCTCACCACGTCCTGTGCAAGCTGAAGGAGGCAAGAAGGCCAGGAGGAAGAAGCATCGCGTGATCGTCATTGGTGACTCCATCCTGAGAGGTACGGAGGGCCCCATCTGTCGCCTCGGCATGCGAGGTATACTGCCTACCTGGAGCAAGGATTCAGGATGTGAAAGGGATGCTCCAGACCGTAATCCAGCCCACCGATTATTACCACATGGTCCTAGTCCATGTGGGCACTAACGATACGGCCAGGAAGAGCCCTGATCGCCTGATGGAGGACTACCAAGCTCTGGGGTGCATGCTGAAGGAGATGGGCGCACAGGTGGTTTTCTTTTCTATCCTGCCAGTGAGTGGACAAGACAGATGGCATGAAACGTGCATCGCGGAGAACAACTGGCGGCTACAGGAATGGTGCTTCGAGGAGGGCTTTGGCTTCCTCAGCCACGACTGGCACATCACGACGAGAGACATGCTGGGATGGGATGGGATGGGCTCCACCTTTCCCCTAAAGGTAAGCGTGTGTTCTCTTCTAGGTTGGCGGACCTCCTCCGGCGGGCTTTAAACTAGGCTTGTTGGTGGAAGGGGAAGATGAGGCCAGAGGAAACATCAGACTGCCAGACCAAACAGCACCCACAAATACAGCCCGGCCCAGACCAACGAGCAAAGCAAATAAACAGGTAAGAGATAGGGGCCAGGGTAATGCTGGGACTAGGGGGTAAGTACACACACCCACAGGAGGCTTCAAACGCCTCTACACAAATGCTCGTAGTATGGGCAACAAGCAGGAAGAACTCACCCTCCTGCTGGCTGACACCAGCCCCGACATAGTGGGGATTACGGAAACGTGGTGGGACGCAATGCATGATTAGGCGGTGCATGTCAAGGGCTATAGGCTGTAAAGGAGGGACAGGATAGGAAACAGAGGTGGGGGCGTGGCACTCTACATTAAGGAGGAATACACATCCTCGTTAATTAGCAAGGAGTCAGGGGAGGGGCACTCTGAAGTGCTTTGGGTTAGAGTACAAGGCAGTTGAGGGGAAAGGGACTTAACGGTGGGAGTCTACTACAGACCTCCCAAGCAGGGAGGTCATTAAGAAACTGGGGGGCTGTGGTGTAGACACCCACACAGTCAAATGGGTCGCCAACTGGCTGGAGGGCCGCACCCAGAGGGTGGTAGTGGATGGGTCCTTCTCAACCTGGAAGGACGCGGGCAGTGGGGTTCTGCACAGCTCGGTCCTCGGGCCCGCACTGTTCAACATCTTCATCGGTGATTTGGATGAGGGAGTAAAAAGCACCCTGTTCAAATTTGCTGATGACACTAAGATGTGGGGGGACGTGGGCACACCGGAAGGATGCAACAGGCTACAATCAGACCTAGACAGGTTACAAGGGTGGGCGGACGAGAATAGGATGGGTTTCAACACAGACAAGTGCAAGGTGATGCACCTCGGGAGGAACAACCAGCACCATACCTACAGGTTAGGGAACTCCCCTCTTGTCAGCACGGAGGCGGAAAGGGATCAGGGGATCATCATTGACTCCAAGATGAACATGGGTCAGCAGTGTGGGGAGGCAGTTAGGAAGGCCAACCGCACCTTGGCATGCATCCACAGATGCATCTCGATCAGGTCCAAAGAGGTGATCCTCCCCCTCTGTGCGGCACTGGTCAGGCCGCAGCTGGAGTATTGCGTCCAGTTCTGGGCACCACACTTCAAGAGGGATGTCGACAGCATGGAGAGGATCCAGAGGAGGGCCACTCGTATGATCAGGGGACAACAGGGCAGGCCCTATGAGGAGAGGCTACGGGACCTGAACCTGTTCAGCCTCCAAAAGAGAAGGCTGAGGGGGGATCTTGTGGCCTGTTATAAACTAGTCAGGGGGGATCAGCAGGCATTGGGGGAGTCACTGTTCCCCTGAGCACCGCCAGGAGTGACCAGAAATAACGGTCACAAGCTGGCAGAGGGTAGGTTTAAGTTAGATATCAGGAGGCGCTACTTCACAGTCAGGGTGGCTAGGGTCTGGAACCAGCTTCCAAGAGAAGTGGTGCAGGCTCTTACCCTGGGGGTGTTTAAGAGGAGGTTAGATGAACATCTTGCTGGGGTCATTTGACCCCAGTATTCTTTCCTGCCATGGCAGGGGGTCAGACTAGATGATCTGCTCAGGTCCCTTCTGACCCTAGAAACTATGAAACTATGTAGGACTTCATATAGAAGAGAGGGGACTGGCATAGACAGTTCAGAGGCGAGCCCTCTGAAGAGAGAAACAATGAGGATGATGATGATGACAACGATGACAATGAAGACAACAATTAACACAGTGACGAGTGAAAGGACAGGGCAAACACGTGGGGGAGTTGGGTAGGGGGAGAAGAGAAGGGAGTGGGGGTGGGAGAAAGGCACTAAGGTAGTCCTTTGCCTAACTGTGATGGTTAAAGGCAAAAGTGATGGGTGCGTGGGCACATGGGAATGCAGGCGTGGTTTTTGTAATGGGACTAAGAGCGGTGTAACTGTAAAAGTGTGTTTTTTGGACTGTTGGGTGAACCCGAGCAGTCACAAGATAGGCTGGTAGAAGTATAGTTATAAATATAAATATTTTTGCAAAAAAAAAAGTAGGTTGCCTGGCAGAGGAAACACCATGATGATGGTGTTGGTCCAGGGGGTTTTACTGTACGTGGAAGGGTAGATCCCATTCTTCCTGACCTTGAATGACTTGGTGTACTTTGGGAGTGGTGGTCTGTCCATTGCACTATAGGCAGGCATCCGTACAAGCGTCTACTGAAACTATAGACTTCCAATGTGAGGATATTGGCTACACATTTTATGGCAATGGGGGGTTGTTCTTGGGCTTTTCCTCTAGCTTGCTCCTATAGTCTTTTGGCTAGGGGCAAGTAAGACTAAGGGGTATCTGAACCCCAAGGCTCCGGGCTTGGGTTTTGCATGTAGGATGTCTGCCATGGATTTGGGAGCATCTGAAACGCAAGGCTGATGAGTCTGGAAGGTAGGATACTTGCCAGTGGTAGCACCGTACAGACCTGAACAACTGAATTCTGCTCAGTTGATGGAACTTAGAACTGATTTTGCTAATTTGGTCTGAGACACAAAATTAAAAAAAGTAAGTTCCAATCAGTATGTTTGCCCAATATGAGCCATGTGTTTTATAGTCATGCTCAGTGTTAGCTGCATTTCATCAACTTCCTAGTTGATTTCCCTTACTGAGGACATGCTGGTTTTGGCAGCAGTTTAATGATGGACAATATAATGAATGAGATTTCCTTGTATGCAATTATAAAGAAAAACATCATCTTCTATTCAAGTAAATACAGTAATCAAAAGTCATTATCTGAGCCAAGAGACATTCCAAAATTAAACAAACTGCAGAGTGGAAAAAGTAACATTGACCTTTAATTCTCAGCTGGTTGCAATAAAAAGTGCAACTTGAAATGCGCTGGCAAGATTTTTACCTCCACAGTGTATGTTTCATTATCTTGCCAGATACATAATGAACTAAGAAAAACCCTGTCAAAGGTTGGACAAGTACTTGCTAGTGGCAAAAGCCCTTATCTCCAGTTGATATGAGCCTGCAATGTGATGCAGCGGCTGCTAAAGCAACCAAACCGCTGGCTTGCATCCATAGATGCTTCTCAAGCAAATCCCGGGACAACATTCTCCCCTTGTACTCGGCCTTGGTGAGGCCACAGCTGGAGTACTATGTCCAATTTTGGGCTCCACAATTCAACAAGGATATGGAGAAGCTTGAGAGAGTCTAGAGAAGAGCCACGCACATGATCATAGGTCAGGAAAATAGATCTTACGATGACAGGCTGAGAGCCATGGGGCTCTTTAGCCTGGAAAAGCGCAGGCTCAGGGGTGATCTGATGGCCACCTATAAGCTTATCAGGGGTGGTGTGCGAGAGCGGCGGGGCAGGCAAGCCCCGAGACCCGCGAAGCGGAAGGCTCCGCAGCTACCATCCGCCCACAACCCTGGGAGGCGCGGTGGGCAAGCCCCGAGACCCGCGGAGCAGAAGGCTCCGCAGCTACTGTCCACCCACAACCCCAGGAGGCGCGGTGGGCGAGCCCCGAGACCCGTGGGGTGGAAGGCGCCGCAGCCACCGCCTACCAGCAGCCCCGGGAGGCAGGGCACTTACTTACCTGTTGCAGGTGGGAAGAGAAGCCGCCGGGCTTAAAGGCGAGCCCGGGACCAAGGAGCGGCAGACCGGAAGTGCCAGTGCGGGAGCAGACTGCCGGCAGAAGCGCAGCGCGGGGAAGACGCTCCGACCCGTGGCCGTCCCGGATGTTCTGGGGCAAGGGTAAGGCCCCGGAAGGGGCGAGACGATGAGGGTTGTAGACCCTGAAGTTGGTGGTGGAGACTGTGGTGGTTGGGAGCACCCGACCACGGCGGGTTTGGGCACGCCAGGCAGCTTAACCTTCAGGGTGGCTAGTATACCTGTGCGAGGGAAGGATTCCTCCAGAGAAGAGAGGACTCTTAGGGGAATGAAAGAGGTTCCCGGTGACACGGACTTTGAGGAACTCTATGTGGGCCGGCGGACATAGGAAGCCGGGATTCGGTGCCCGTGAGAGAACTGAGTGTAACCCTAGACAGGGTGATTTTCAGGACTCGCGTATCTCAGGCGTTGGCCTGCACTCCCACCCTAAGGAAAGAAGGGGGGGCATTGAGAGACTGATTACGAACTGTCAAGGAGGCCCGGGTGAGGGTGTAGGGGAGGAAGGAGCCCTGAAGGACCACCCCTCTGAGGTGACGGGAAGTCTCATTTCTGGCTCGGCGCACACTAGAAAGAATTCACTGAACCTAGTAACCATCCAAGTCGTGGCAGGCGGTTCTGGCGTATGCCGCTCCGGGAACGGCACCCTTCCGGCCGGAGGTGGGGACAGAACAAAAAGAGACAGTACCATAATCGGGCACGTTGTCACTTTTGGTGCATTGGCCGGGAAATCGGCAGCGGCCATCCCGAGGGCAATTTATTATAACAATGGAGCACCAGGCAAGTGGGCAGACGATGGAACCCATGCACCAGTTAATGAATATGATGGTGCAGATATTGCAGCAACAACAACAATCGATGCGACAGACCACCTTGCAGGAGCATCTGATGTAGCAGCAGGCGAGGACTCCTAGGGAGTATGCAGAGTGGCGGATGCCGAAGATGACACAGGAGGATGACCCAGAGGCCTTCCTGGAGATCTTCGAGAGAGCGGCCTTGGCGGCAGGGGTTGAGAAGGCAAAATGGGCAGGACAGTTGGGCACCTTGCTAATTGGGCAAGCTCAGGCCGCCTACAGAGCCCTGTCTAGAGTGGACGCGATGGACTACGATAAGGTAAAGGGGGAGATACTCCACCGGATAGACATCACCCCAGAGAGGCGTAGGCAGGCCTTCCGGGAAAGAAAGGCTAGCGATGTCAGGTCCCCCCGGATTTTGTGGCAGACCCTGGTGGACTTGTTAGCCAGATGGCTGAGGCCTGAAGTCACCTCTAAAGAACAGATAGTGGACCAAATCCTTATGGAACAGTTTATTAACGACCTAGAGGAAAAAACCCGGAAGTGGGTAAGGTGCCACTGCCCTGCCTCCTCCCGAGAGGCCCTCCAGTGGGCTGAACAATTTGACGCAGCTCAGGGGGAGCAGCACAGAGCTAAAGGGATGAAAGGGACAGACCTCACACCCAGGTAGACGGGGGAATGTAGAGGAAGTAGGAAAGCAAGTGTACCGGGACCCTCCGGCTTTACGTGTGGAAGGATGGGGCATTTCGCTCGGAATTGCTCCCAGGAGATGCGAGAGAGTTCCCCTAGAGACAGGTACCAGCAAGATAACCGCCCAGCACTGGAGGTCTTGCCGGAGGCAGAAGCAATGGACTGTGGGGTAGGCAGCTTCAGTCCGGCCCATGTCCAACCTTTACCTAGGGTTCAAGCTTGGGTGGAAGGCACGCCTATTTCAGCGGTGGTAGACACTGGCTGCGCCCAATCCATAGTTAGACCCTCACTTATCCAGTGGGAACGAGCCCCCCGATGTGAGGGAGTCAGTATGCTGTGCCTTCATAAGGAAAGGGGTTATGTTGAACGCCGCTGGTTGACGGTCCGGATAGGAAAGGTCCAAAGAAGACTCCCAGTCGGGTTGAAGGAAGGGATATTATATTCAATGATCCTGGGCCGCGATTGGCCGGAGATCTTTGATATTCTGGCACCAAGGAGAAGGCACAAGGATGAAACAGGCGGTCTAGTAGGCGCTAGAACCCAGGAGACTGATGACTTGCCGATCAATGACGTGACCCAGGCAGAGCAGTTTCGGAAAGAACAGGAGGCAGACCCGGAGCTGCGCGCCTTCTGGGAGGTGGATGCCCTGGAAGACAACCCTCAGGTAGGCTCCCCAGGCCAGGTAAAACCCCTCCCTTGGATAGAAGTAAGGAGTGGTTTACTTTATAGGGTGGTACGGGGAAGGCGCGAAGGAGAAGAGGTGACGCAGTTGATAATCCCATGCTCCTTTCGGGAACAGCTCCTATGGCTGGCCCACAAACACCCTCTCGGAGGGCACCTGGGGAGGGATAAAACGGAGGCGCGTTTGACCCGCTGGTGTTTCTGGCCTCACCTTTATGAGGATGTGGACAAGTATTGCCGTACTTGCGAAGCGTGCCAGAAAGTAAGCTCCCATAAGCCGCAGAAGGCACCGCTTCAACCCATGCCCCTGGTGCGGGAGGCGTTTTCCCGCATAGCGTTAGACATAGTGGGACCATTACCCAGGAGTGTAGCTGGGCATCAGTTCATCCTGGTGTTAATAGATTATACCACCAGGTTTCCGGAGGCCATCCCGTTGAGGGTGGTGACTGCCAATAAGATAGCCGCCGCACTTATGAGTTGGGTATCCAAGTTTGGGATCCCACGAGAAATAGTGACTGATCAGGGGTCCAATTTTATGTCCACGGTTATGAAGGTATTTTGTAAAGCCCTGTGCATTAAGCACCTGCGGACGGCGGTGTACCACCCACAGACCAATGGGTTGGTGGAGCGATTTAATGGGACGCTGAAGGGGATGTTGAGGCGATGCACTCAAGCAGAACCCCAAAAATGGAATATGATGATCGCACCCCTTTTATTCGTGGTGAGGGATGCCCCGCAAGCCTCCTTAGGCTTCTCACCGTTTGAGCTAACATTCGGACATCGGCCTCGTAGCCTGTTGGACGTAAAGCGGGAAGGGTGGGCAGTAGCACCTGAGCACGGGGAAAGAACGACCGAGTATGTCCGAGAATTAAGAGACCAGCTTCAGGTGGTCCAAGACATCGCGCTTACCAACTTAGGGCAGGCACAGGCCAGACAAAAGAGACATTATGATAGCAAGGCGCAGGCGCAGGAGTTAAGTATAGGGCAGAAGGTACTGGTGCTGCTACCTGACTCAACTAGCAAGTTCTCAACACAGTGGCAAGGGCCATTCACAGTCGTGAGGAAGTTAGGGCCAGTCGATTATGAAGTTCTGCGCCCGGGAGCTAGGTGAGAGCGACAAGTGTTCCACATTAACCTGCTTAAAGAGTGGCGGGAACCGGAGGGGCTCGTGATCTCCACCGAATCGGAGGCAAAGGCGGGCACGGGTCAGAGGATAAGGGGTCCAAGTAGGGACTATGGCCCGGAAATAGTACCCATGGGGAAGCAACTTAGAGGTCGCAGAGACAGCAGCTGATGGGATTGGTCCAAGAGTTCCGTGATGTCTTCTCGGAACAACCGGGAGAGGCAAGAGGCGTAGAACATCAAATTGTCACCAAAGAGGGGCAGATAGCCCGAGGAAGGTGGCGACGAATCCCGTATCATAAATGCCCATTAGTAAAGGAGGAGATCAGAATGATGCTGAAACAGGGGATCATAACACCCTCCCGGAGTCCCTGGCGCAGCCCAATTGTACCGGTGGACAAGCCCGATGGAGGCCTGAGACTGTGTATAGATTTCAAGAAATTGAACGAACTGACTCAGTTTGATGCATTCCCGATGCCCCACGTAAACGAGTTGGTGGAATGCATAGGGCAGGCCAAAGTCATCTCGACACTGGATTTATCCAAGGGTTACTGGCAGATTCCCCTCCGGAAAGAGGATCAAGCCAGAACCGCCTTTGGTACACCGTGGGGGCTATTTGAATTTAAGAGAATGCCTTTCGGGCTGAATGGGGCGGCAGCCACCTTCCAGAGGTTAATGGACAGGGTGCTGGCACCCCACCAGGAGTATGCAGCGGCCTATATAGATGACACCATAGTCTATACAGACACTTGGGAGCAGCACTTGCGAGCCCTCAAGGCAGTGCTGTCCGAATTGAGACAAATAGGCCTGACAGCTAATCCCAAGAAGTGTGCGCTGGGGAAACAAGAAACCAGATATCTAGGTTTCTTGGTGGGGCAGGGCCGGGTATGGCCATTAGTAGACAAGGTGGCGACAATCAAGAACTATCGGGCTCCAGCAACCAAGAGACAGATGAGAGCATTCCTAGGGTTAGCCAGTTATTACAGGCATTTTATTCCTCGATTTGCGGAGATAGCGGCACCCTTGACGGAAACTACCAAGGGCCGTCGGACTGGAATAGTTGAATGGACGGAGGAGCGGCAGGCAGCCTTTGAAAAGGTAAAAAGGGCCCTGTGCCAAGAGGTGGTCCTGCATACCCCCAACTTTACCATTCCCTTCACTCTACAGACGGACACCTCGGCATATGCTCTGGGAGCGGTACTGTCTCAGGCAGTGGACGGGGAGGAGCGTCCAGTTGCGTATGCCAGCCGCAGGCTGAGCGATCAGGAGACCAGGTATTCTACTGTTGAGAGAGAGTGTTTAGCCATTAGATGGGGGGTTGAATATTTTCGATATTATCTCCTGGGTCGGGAGTTTACCCTCATAACGGACCATGCTCCACTCAGATGGCTACACACGGCTAAAACTGATAATGCGCGCATAATGCGCTGAACGTTAGCCCTTCAGCCGTATCGCTTTAAGGTAATCTACCGACCGGGTAAGACAAACACGGTTGCGGACTTTTTGTCTCGTTGTGAAGGGGAAGAAGTGAGAGAACCGGAGGGGCAGCTAACAGAAGGTGTACGAATAGGAAGACCGCCTGTCGGCGTCTTGAGGGGTAGGAAGTGTGCGTGCACGGCAGGGCAGACAAGCCCCGAGACCCGCAGAGTGGAAGGCTCCGCAGCTACCGTCCGCCCACAACCCCGGGAGGCGCGGTGGGCGAGACCCGAGACCCGCGGGGCGGAAGGCGCCACGGCCACCGCCCACCAGCAGCCCCAGGAGGCAGGGCACTTACTTACCTGTTGCAGGTGGGAAGAGAAGCCGGCGGGCTTAAAGGCGAGCCCGGGACCAAGGAGCGGCGGACCGGAAGTGCCGGTGTGGGAGCAGACTGCTGGCAGAAGCGCAGTGCGGGGAAGACGCTCTGACCCGTGGCCGTCCCGGATGTTCTGGGGCAAGGGTAAGACCCCGGAAGGGGCGAGACGACGAGGGTTGTAGACCCTGAAGTTGGTGGTGGAGACTGTGGTGGTCGGGAGCACCCGACCACGGTGGGTTTGGGCACAGCAGGCAGCTTAACCTTCAGGGTGGCTAGTAGCCCCAGCATACCTGTGCGAGGGAAGGATTCCTCCAGAGAGGAGAGGACTCTTAGGGGAACGAAAGAGGTTCCCGGTGACACGGACTTTGAGGAACTCTACGCGGGCCGGCGGACATAGAAAGCCAGGATTCGGTGCCCGCGAGTGAACTGAGTGTAACCCTAGACAGGGTGATTTTCGGGACTCGCGTATCTCAGGCGTTGGCCTGCACTCCCACCCTAAGGAAAGAAGGGGGGGCATTGAGAGACTGATTATGAACTGTCAAGGAGGCCCAGGCGAGGGTGTAGGGGAGGAAGGAGCCCTCAAGGACCACCCCTCTGAGGTGACAGGAAGTCTCATTTCTGGCCTGGCACACACTAGAAAGAATTCACTGAACCTAGTAAACATCCAAGTCGTGGCAGGCGGTTCTGGCATATGCCGCTCCAGGAACGGCACCCTTCCGGCCAGAGGTGGGGACGGAACAAAAAAAGACAGTGCCATAATCGGGCATGTTGACAGGTGACCACCAGGATCTGGGGGAATGTTTGTTCACCAGAGCGCCCCAAGGGATGATGAGCTCTAACGGTCATAAACTACTATGAGATCGTTTCAGGCTGGACATAAGGAAGAATTTCTTTACTCTCCGAGCCCCCAAGGTCTGGAACAGCCTGCCACTGGAGGTGGTTCAAGCACCTACATTGAACACCTTCAAGAGCATATTGGATGCTTATCTTGCTGGGATCCTATGACCCCAGCTGACTTCCTGTCCTTTGGGTGGGGGGCTGGACTCGATGATCTTCCAAGGTCCCTTCCAGCCCTAAAGTCTATGAAATCTATTAAATCTATGATATCAGTAGTCGCTGGTGGTCACATCCTCACAGGCTTAAATCTAAAGCTTCTATTTCTGACCCTAATACCTGAGTTACAGCATGTGTTTATCTGTGTAGTTTAATATGGAACATAAATCATAAAACGGACGTTATACCCGGCAAATAAACAAAATATCAGACAAGAAAAGCCTCCAAAATAGCAGAAACTAACAGTGCAATCTGAAACAGCACCATGAGTAGTATGATATGGATTTGTTCCAAGCTATTTGTCACTGTTTGGCAGGCAGTTTCCCATTGCTGGTTACACAGTCAAATGTGTCTAACTTTTCCTCTAAGTTTCTAAGTCTCCCTTTTCCATTATTCAACTTAAACCGTCAACCCAGTGAGACATGCCCACCTTCCCCACTGAATTATATACAGTGATACCTATAATAACATCCAAACATTCCTGTTCATTATTTCTGGCAATTTTAAGAAGGTTAAATTAACTGCAAACAGAGTCATGCTCCGGTATTTAGCATACAGCAAAGGAAGTGAAAGGCATTCCACGTTCAGCACATATGCTTTCCAATACAGACAGAGAGTGGGGAATATCTGGCATTCATTAAAATCAAAGTTTGTTTTTATAAGGACTGTCAAGTTCTCGGTTTGGCAGTAACAAAAGTTGTCCCATTCTTCTTTCCACATCCCATTTTAAAGCAAGTTCTAAGAACTCTGTCACTTCCCCCTTTATTCTCTTTTGAATAAAACTTACTATTTTTTATTGTGAATACTAAAATGTAGCTACTTACATTGTCTACCCCTACAGCAAAGGCTGTGCTGCTGCATCCCATTCTGACAGGCTCTGTCCCTGGCTCACTTGCAAGGATGCAAACTCACATAGGCTCTGCCACGTCAGCTACCCGGTACTTTATTCTGAAGCTACTCCCGCAAGTCGGAATGGTTAGACTGACACACAGAGGCCAGGAAGGGATTATCTACAGCACATACATTCTACCATTTTGAGAAGGTCAAAATGAAAAAAGATCATTCAGTATTTTGGTACCATCTGCTATGCTGTGGGTTTCTGTATTACACCTTTAATGCTCCCCCTTTCCATTCCAAGACATAAAATCAACATTAATCTTACTGTGAACTGCATGCAGAAATTATTAAACATTGCAAATTTAAGCAGCTGCAGACACAACAGGAACAGACTGCCTAGGTTTTGTTGTACATTCAGGGCTCTACTGCCACCTCTCTGACTGTGCAATGTTACAATATTTATATGGTGAATTAGCAAATAATGCTGCAACTGTGGGAATAATTCACAGCTGAAATGGCCTGATCCAAGCTACAGTTACCCCTGCAATAACAACGCTGGCCTCTTGCTGCCCAAACACGACAAACGTAATCCAATATATGATTCAATACATTTTAAAGATTCTTTTTTGCCTGTTTCCAATCGTATAAGACTGGCTCCTATTAATAATAACATGAGAAAGTATAGGATGTATACCAATTGGAATCTGTGTCATTAAATTATGCTAAACCCCTATTATTCATATAATTACATGTTTGATTTCACACACTTCTTATTATACTGGCAATGTTACGGATATAAACTAGTTCATATGCTATTAATATTTACAGGTTAGATTATATTTCCTTAGAACAGGGACTTCCTTTTATGATAGGTTGTTACAGAACCTACTACAGTGGGTTTTAATCCTGATTGGTGACTCTGGGACAACAATAATAACAATAATTATAACAACACATGAATACTATTAACTCATAGCTATGTGAATGCTGCACTAAAGGCGTACAGGGTAAGGCCTATATTTTGAAATGTAGCCTGGGTGCACAACAAAGCAGCTTCAGACTATATCATAGAATGCAGCATTGATCACACTGCCAGCTATCCCAGTTACAGAGATGTGTTTTTCCTTCAGAAAAGAGGTACTAGAACTAAGAATCCTACTGCATTTGTTTCCACTTTTGTTGTTGCTCTCACATCCTTTCTGATGGGAATGTGTGTATATTTAAATAGTGTGACTAGGTCATCAAGTCTCCATTAAGAATTGCTAGTCACTGTTAGAATGGAATATTTTAGAATGAAAATATATGCTTTGGCAGGAGTTAAGCAAGTTCACCTTGCTAGTTAAAAGTAGTTTAAAACTTTAAGATAGCTGAAAAGCGGCATCAGAATGGGCAAGAACAGAGCCAATAGGGAAATTTCCCTGTGCTCTCCAAGCCCTTCTTCCTTTCCCAGCCCCTAGGGTGTTGTTCTTTTTTTCCCAGCCCCTATCCCCTATCTCAAATTGCTTTTGGACCAACTGTACCAACCTGCATTCACACAGGCTGCTGATAGATGTTATATTAAAGATGTGATGGGAACAGATGCACATCCCAACAATTACACTTCCTGCCATGCATGGCAGGAGGTATGACTGTGGAATCCAGCATCAGATCCCATCACACCATATTACTGGTATCGGAGAAGCCCAGGATCATGTTCCCAGGGCCATTGTGGAAGTAAGCCCAAAAGAAAAAGAACCTGTCATCTTTAATGAAGATGCAACACGCAGGAGTACTGATATGGGAAGCTGGTCACTAGTGCCTTGCAACAGTCATATGGTGGAGGTCAAGGTTACTAAAACTATATCCCTTCTTATGACATGAGCCAGTCAATATCCAGCTCCCCAGCAGTTGCTCTTACAAGTTTCCTGACAAGCACATTAAGCTAGCAAGCAGGAAATTAGGACTTCTTTTGATCGCAGGGCGAGCCTTAGGCCAACCAATAAAATCTGTCAGCAACGGGTTTATGTTGCTAGCCACTGTTAGAATGGTTGTCAACAGGCCACTGTTGATGCCAGCAAGCATGCCAATAAAATGTGTACTCTCTTTCAAATACCAGCAGGTAAAAGAATATTTTTAAGAGCCCTCCATTTTCATCACATCATCTGAGTTTCCTTTGACCACCATTTCTGACAACAAGTTTATTTTGGTATTTTAAGCTATGCTAATGAAACTTGCACATCAGAGCTTGGTTTACAGTAAACCTCCAGCACTGAGCTCTTCTACAATGTCTTACTAATAGAGTTCCTCATCTCCCCACAAATCATCCTTTTCAAGCAACTGACCATGCTTCCTAAGTCACTATGAACCTTCCTGGGGGAGACTCCTGGTCATAACTCGTTCCTGTGGACAAGTGCTTAAACCTCTAAGACCTTAAATGGTCTAGGCCCTATGTTCCTAAGACACTGCCTTCTCCCTTACAGCCCATCACAATCCCTAAGGTCAGCAGAGAGAAACTTCCTGCAGGTAACATCAATACATCAAGTCCACTCAGCAAAAGAAAAATAATGTATATAGCCCTGAAAAGCAAAGATGATTAGCCTATATGTAATAAGGCACTAATGCAGCTATACTGTTTCTGGGGCTGGCACCAGGATGCACAGATCCAGTGCAGCCCCTCTCTACACAGGCGTGCCCTGCATCCTACAGACCTACCATCTAGTGCAGCTCACCAGCCAGGGATGCTCTGCAAAAAAAAAAAAAAAAAAAAAAAAGCAGTGACAACTGCTTTGACTGACTTGGGAAAGTGTACAAGGTAGGACAGGAACCTTTGGGCATGATTCAGCACTGGCTTGCATAGGTGATGGGAGAGAGATGGAGTAGACAACCTAGCAGGTCTTTCCCTTGCCTCATAGCAGATTACACTGGCAACCAAAACAATAGGACTGCTCACAGGACAGAGAAAACTGTTCTCTTAAAACAATAGCAGGCAGGGCAGGAGGGAAGGTAAGAGAGGTATGAGTAAACCTGGATCCCCTAAAAGCTTAGTTTTACTGAGAACCAGCCAACAAGCTCAGCTTTCTCATGCCAGCTCCCTGAAACACCCATATCAGCACAGGCCTGGAAGCAGTTCTGGTCCACAAAAGCAGAAGTCTGTTCTGGTAAATGGAAAATAGTTAAGAGTCCAGCCAACATGTTCCTCCTTCATTGTGTGATTAAGCATTAACTCCCTGGAGAATGGAAGGCCCAACAAAGCAAGCTGCCTCAGACCACCTCAGAACACCTGTAACCTTTTAAATGGCAGAGGTGCACTGCATGTAGCAGGACATCTGATCCAAGACCCCTCATAAGCAGTGCTTTTACTGCTCACTCTAAAAGGATGCAGCATGCCTACAATTTCTCAGGCCAGTAACAGACTTTGAAAAACTACCTTACAAGCAGATATGAAGTCATAGACTGGGAAGTGAGAAAAAAAACTGATGGCTTAGAAAGATTTAGCCCCCGACTATCTACAGTTCCTTTTTAAGAGACTGCTTTCTAAGCCAGGCCAACTACTAGGATATTGCTTATCTTAATGTGAGATTTCCTGTCCCATGAATGACCTTTATTATATCCAATTTGATGCAATAAAGAACTTGTTAGAAATATTATTAAAAATGCATTATCAATAGCTGTTAGCTCCCATCAATAGTTGTCCTTTGATTAAGTACGGCTGCCAGCCTTCCTTGTCTCCCTAATGAGAGAGGGAAGGGGGGGGGTTGGGAACTGAAGGAAAACTCTAAGAGCTCTCTTTGTTCTGCAAATTTACTATCTCTTTGTTAGAGTAAAGCATATACTCCTTAGCGTTCTCATGTAGATAAGAGTAAATTGCAATTTTTAATGGTCCTGTCCTTGGGGCAGAGAAGGTTTGAACTTTTGGTAACCTAAAATACGTTCTGAGCAGGCGCAATCAGCTAATACATATTAAGCCTATCCGCCCCGCATACTTAAGTAGTTAATTATAATACACATGGGATGCATGATCTGACGTATTCTCATGCATGTTTGTATGAACCGGAAATGAGTTGTAAGAGTTCCTGCTTCTGTACACGTGCCAGAAGAGAGGGGATAAAAGCCTGCTAATGATGGTACTCAGGGGCAGAGGGTTTTGATCTTTTGTCTTCTCCCTCTGACCCTATTTGCAAATATATACCTTTTGTCTCACCAACAATGTGTGCCTAAGAATTTGTTATTCAATGAGCCTCCAAAGAAAACGAACCGAGAGAGAGTTTTTTTTTTACCTCAATTTGGCGCCCAACGTGGGGCATTCTTTGGATAACTCCGGAGTTCGTCGGCACATCGTCTCTGCCCCCCTGGGGGGTTTGCGCGCCGAGCCTTTCTTTTTGGCTCGCCCTGAGGGGGGGCTTGAGGTGTGAGCCGGAACATCCGGAACACTAAGAGCTCCTATGCAAATTTTGTTTTTTTTTGGAGTCTCCAGGTACACATTTTTGGCTTTGGATCGAGATCTCTGGGGTATCTGAGTGAGTATACGAACTCCCTTTGCCCAATTTGGTTCTGGGTCCGGAGCAGGAGGTGTGCATGTTCTCATGGTAAATCATCTGCTGTAAGGGACTTTTTGGTATTTGGTGTGCCTTGGGTGCACTTTTGTGGGCAAAATGGGTACGGTTAGCTCCCGTGTAGAAAACACGGATACCCCTCTAAGGTGCTTATTACGTCATTTTAATAAATTTGCAAGGCCGGCCGATTACGGAATAAAAATGAAAAAAGATGATTTAATTAAGTTCTGTCAACTCGAGTGGCCAACATTTGGGGTCCACTGGACCCCGAAAGGATCCTTTGTGCTAAAAGAAGTGATAGCTATCCATGAAATTGTTATGCAAAATGGGTATTGGAATCAGTTTACTTATATTGATTGTTGGTTGTGGGTGGTTCAAAATCAGCCACCTTGGATTAAGAATTACTTAGTAAAGTCTCATGTGATGCTTGTTAAGAAAAAGACTCGGGGGGGGGCGCCTGTACTTCCTGAGTCTAATGAGGGGGGGAATTCTGAATTGGCTGAGTACCGGACCCGTGCTCCGGTTGCCCTGTCGGGTAGCGAAGATGAGTCAGACGCCTCCTCGGCATCCAGTCCTTCTGCACCACCGCCCCCTCCCTTAGAGAGACCACCACCGACGTACCAAGGCATATCTAATGAGTTAGAGCGTGAGCCTCAGCCAAGTGCCTCATCTGAATCAGGAAATAAGGGTTATTATTTGCGCAAGCCTGTAGAGTCACAGCCGGTGCTGAACTGTCCGATGCGAGAGGTTATTGGGGAAGGAGGCACTGCAACTTTTGTCTACACCCCATTTAGCACTTCAGATTTATTTAACTGGAAGAATCAGAGCCCCTCTTTTCGTGAAGACCCTGAAAAGATGAGGGATTTGTTTCGATCCATTGGGCAGACTCATCGACCCACTTGGGCTGATGTCCAGATGATGCTCCAGACCCTCCTAACCCCGGAGGAGAGGAGATTAGTGTTGGGGACAGCAGAGCGTATTGCGGCAGCCAGAGTTGAGTTAGAGGGTGCTGCTGGTCGTACTCTGCGTGATACCTTCCCTGTAGAAGAGCCGAGATGGGATAATCACACTGCCGAAGGCAGAGAGCTGAGTGCACGGTATCTGGGAATTATAGTGGAAGCAATGGGAAAGGCAGTGCCTCGGGTTACCAATCTGTCTAAGTTGTATGAAGTGAGACAGGGAAAAGAGGAGGATCCCTCAGCTTTCCTTGGGAGGCTGTATGAGGCATTTCGCAGGTTTTCGGATCTGGATCCAGAAGCCCCAGATAACCAGCGCATGGTAAATCTTATGTTTATTGGTCAATCTGCTGCTGATATCCGTAAGAAGTTACAGAAAACTGAGGGAGGTGCTGGGAAACCGATTTCAGAGCTGGTGGAAATTGCATATAAGGTGTATGGGAATCGTGAGCAAGTGCAGGAGCGCAAGGAGGATAAAAAGGCTCAGCGACAGATGGCAGCACTAGCAGCTGCTATAACTGGAGGGAACTCTGAAAAGGCTGGGATGCAGAAGGGGAAAGGAGAAAGAGTGGGAGCAGACGTTTGTGCTTATTGCAAAGAGAAAGGACACTGGAAAAGGGAATGCCCGAAGTTGAAGGAGAAGAGAGAGAGGGAACCGAGAGGTCACCTCATGCGGGCAGAAGACAAGGGTGAGGATTCAGAATGAAGGGGACAGGGATCTAAGACCACTACCCTTCGGGTTGGAGCCCGAGAAGATCCCATGGTAACCATTAGGGTTGGTGGCAAAAACTTTGAAGCCTTGGTGGATACTGGGGCTACATTTTCAATGATTCCAGAAAAACCCCCCTGTGCAGGAACTAGTGAACAGCATGTACTTGTAGAAGGGATTGAGGGAGTGCAAACCCGACTCCCTGTTTGTAAACCACTCCTCACCAAAGTGGGAGATCATTTGCTTGAGCACTCCTTTGTGTATTCTCCAAGTTGCCCGGTTGCACTCCTTGGGCGGGACTTACTCACAAAATTGCAAGCTGAGATCTTTTTCAGAGACGATCAGATGGTGGTCCAGCTACCTGTCAAGCAGAGCTCGAACTATCAGATGGCTCTCCTGGAGGACCGACGCCCTGCAGTAAGTCCAGAAGATCACATGACTGGAGTAGACCCCTCAGTATGGGCTGATGGAACCCCTGCGCGAGCTAAGTCCGTCTCCCCGGTAAGGATCGTACTCAAGGATGGGGAGGGGCCTGTTCGGGTAAAGCAGTACCCACTCAGCCGAGCGGCCAGAGCTGGACTCAAGCCGTTAATAGAGAAATACAAGAGGTACGGATGGCTAGTGGAAGGGTCTTCACCCTATAACACCCCCATCCTTGGAGTGCCGAAGGCAGATGGGGTCTCATACAGACTGGTCCAAGACTTACGGGCAGTAAATAAGAAGGTCCTTTCAGACCATCCTGTAGTCCCGAACCCTCACACGATTTTGACACAAGTACCGGGGGAAGCTGAAATATTTTCAGTGCTAGATTTGAAAGATGCTTTCTTCTCTATTCCCCTTCACCGAGACAGTCAAAAATTGTTTGCTTTTGAATGGGAGGATCCAGACACCTTCCATAAAGCCCAACTCATGTGGACAGTTCTCCCACAAGGATTCGTAGCAGCCCCTCATATTTTCGGACTTGCCCTTCAGAAGGACTTGGAGGAGTGGAAGGGATCACACCCCGCAGTGACTCTCCTCCAGTATGTGGATGACCTGCTAGTTGCAAGCCCAAACTTGCAGCTCTGTGAGGAAGCCACCAGGTCACTCCTAAACACTCTGGGAAAAAAAGGATATAAAGTTTCTAGAGAGAAAGCCCAGATATGTCAGCCTGAAGTCACATTTTTGGGATATAAGCTCTCAAAAGGAGTCAGAGCCCTAAGTGCAGATCGCATACAGGCAATCCAAGGTCTAACCCCACCTAAGTCACCCAAGGAGCTACGAGCATTCCTAGGGCTAACTGGGTTCTGTCGACTATGGATACCAGATTATGGTGGGAAGGCTAGACCACTATATGACTCACTAACTAAGGAGAGTCTCACTAAATGGAAATGGAATAAAGAAATGCAGCATGCCTTTGACCTGCTTAAAGCAGCATTAACCCAGCCCCCTGCCCTGGCCATCCCAAACAGTAAAAAGCCATATCGACTGTATGTTCATGAGAATCGAGGGGTTGCATCAGGGGTGCTGACACAGCCATCGGGCCCGACCTGGAGACCCGTGGGATATTACTCAAAGGTTCTAGATCCAGTGGCACTCGGGTGGCCAGCCTGTCTTCGGGCTGTGGCAGCCACAGCAGTGGTTGTTGAAGAAGCCCAGAAGATAGTCATGGGTGCGGATATGGAAATACTCACTCCTCATGGAGTTCCCCAGATCCTAGGGACTGAGGGAGGGAAATTTCTTAACCCCTCCAGACAATCACGGTATGAGATATTTTTGCTCTCTAATCCAGGACTTACTTTCAAACATACTACAGCCTTAAACCCTGCAACCTTGCTGCCGGAGCCAGGAAAACCGATGCATGACTGCCTTGAGGTCCTAAATCAAACCACACAGGTGCGACCTGATCTTGCTGAGGACCCAATTGAGGACCCAGATGTTGAATACTTCGTAGACGGCTCCAGCTCTGTCATCGATGGAAAAAGACGAACAGGATGTGCAGTGGTAACCTTGGATAAGGTAGTATGGAGGGAGTCATTGCCAAGCTCATGGTCGGCACAGGCCGCAGAACTCACTGCGCTCACCCGAGCATTACAGCTGGGGACAGACCAGCGGGTTAATATATACACTGACTCTCGCTATGCTTTTTCTACAGTCCATGCACACGGACTATTGTGGAAAGAAAGGGGTTTTATTACGGCCTCTGGGAATAAAATTGCTAATGGCCCCCAGATTATCAAGCTACTAGAGGCACTCCACCAGCCTAAAGAGGTAGCAGTCATTCATGTGCGGGCCCATGGGAAGGCTGCTGAGGAAAAGCATAAGCTTGGAAATGCAAAGGCTGATTCAGCAGCAAAGGAAGCTGCATTTATTGGGGGAGAAGCGGAGGAGGTATCCAAGCAGGCCATGTCCCATGCCATATGGCCAGACATCCAAGATTTAGTCCCACAGTATTCCCCTGAAGAAGATAAATTTGCACAAAGAGCTTGTGCAGAAAAGAACTCACAGGGGTGGTGGATGGTACCAGGAGGAAAAGTCATGATACCCAGGCCATTGCTTCGGGAGGTGCTGCAACAGCTCCATGCAAGAACCCATATGGGAGGCTTGGCCATGGGTGATCTAGTGATCCGCCAAGCAGTAGCTCCAGGGCTATATGTAGAAGCTCAGCGCATTGCTACCAAGTGCATCACATGCCAGAAAGTAAACCCCCGAAGGAAACCCCCTGTGCCAATGGGAGGTAGACCCTGGGCAGCGTACCCTGGACAGGCATGGCAGATTGATTTTGCCGAGCTCCCACGGTCCGGACATCACGGGTTTTTACTTGTCATGGTAGACCAGCTCTCTGGTTGGGTCGAGGCCTGGCCCACCAGGACTGCCACTGCGGCTACAGTAGTGAAGTATTTGTTGCAGGAGATCATTCCACGGTATTCCCTGCCTGAGTCCATTGAGTCGGACCAAGGACAACACTTCGTGGGAAAAGTGGTTCAAGGAGTCGCGCAAACTCTCAAGGTTACTTGGAAATTACACACACCATGGAGACCACAAAGTTCAGGACAAGTGGAACGTATGAATAGGACTTTAAAGACTTTGCTCACCAAAATCTGTATTGAAACACGTCTTAAGTGGCCTCAAGCATTGCCGCTCGCCCTTACTTGCATTCGAAACACTCCCCGACGGGGCCTTAAATTGACCCCATATGAAATTATGTTTGGCAAGCCGCCTCGAGTCTTACCTCCTGGGATGCGAGAGAATGTAACTTTTGAATTAGGTAATAGTGAGCTTCATATGTACGTTATTGCTTTGCAGTCTGTCTTGTTTTCTCTTCACAGGTATGCAGCCTCCTTTCAGCGCCTGCCTTTAGACGTACCGGTACATGACTTCTCCCCAGGAGACTGGGTCTTGGTGCAGCGGTGGAAAAAGGAACCTCTGACTGAGAGGTGGAGTGGCCCTTTCCAGGTACTTCTAACAACCCACACCGCTGTAAAGATTGCTGGCCATGACCGTTGGATACACCATACCCGTGTGAAACGACATCCACAAGCGTCAGAGGACAACAACTCCCAAGACGAACTCACTCCGGAAGCTGAGTCGTCTTCGGAACAAGAAGCCAGCAAGTGGAGCTGTGAACCTACTGGTGATCTCCAAGTGCGCCTGAGACGGCTTAATCAAAGTTCAGAAAATTAGTCCAGAAAGTAGAAGGGAAAATATGGTGGAAATTATAATGTGCCTTGTTGTTATCTGCATAATGAAAGAAGCAGGATTGCATAGCCTTAGCCACTGGCCTATGCCCCCGCTTTCCCAAATTACTCCCCCAGGGACAAATTTGTATGTTGATATGATGGAGAGAATTGCAAGTACTTTTAATCTTACCAACTGCTGGGCCTGTGGGGGGCTCCGAGAGGCCGGAGAACAGTGGCCTTGGAGGGCTTTTCCTTTGGCCCCAAAATGGTTAGTCAGTGACAAAGCAGATGTTAAGAGTACTGGTCAAGAATGGAATGAGAACCACAGCTGGGATCTTTCCCAAGTGGCCTTGGGAGAGTACTGTATTAGCAGTAATGGTACAGGAAAGAGGTTAGGACATAGTCAGTGTACATGGACATTAAAATGGGCCCGAGTATGCAGCAGGTATGCTGATCAATGGAATTCTGCTGCCGTTAGGCTCCCAATCTCCACACAGATGCAAAATCTCAAAAGGACAAGAATATTACCTTTCGATCCTGACCCTACCAGATGTCAGGCATATGAAAAGACCCGAGGCGAACGATTTACCTACATTTATAAGTGGCAATGGGCACACCTGAATGGCACAGTGGCAAGGTTTAATGCATATTGGAGTGCCTTAAATGACACAAATGAAATAACCAAGTGCGAGTATAGGGATAAAGATGGCGTATGGAAATGTCAGTTTAAACTGAGTAACTATCACACTGGCCCTTTAGGGCATAAAGGCACCAAATACTATCCCCTTCTTTTCCACAGCCGTGACCCCCTAGCCTTGGGAGGGGAACACAGGGCCCTAAAAGGACATTATTGGATTTGTGGAAAGCGTGCCTATACGGTCCTACCACGAGGGTGGACGGGAACCTGCTATATTGGAGTAATTGTACCATCTTTCTTTTTGTTACCATCTGAGGGTGGAAATAAGCTAGGAGTCTCTTTGTATGATGATTGGAACAGGGCCAAGAGAAGTATTGATGTAAGTTTGACACAGGGTGGCTCCCAAAAGTGGAAGGAGGATGAGTGGCCTCCTCAGAGGATTATTGAGTATTATGGACCAGCTACATGGGCTAATGATGGAAGTTGGAGCTACCGGACACCAATATATATGCTGAATAGAATCATCCGGTTGCAGGCAGTCTTGGAAGTAATTACTAACCAGACCGCCACTGCTCTCGAGTTGCTGGCTCGACAAAGTTCTCAGATGAGGGAAGCCATATACCAAAATCGAATGGCTTTAGACTATTTACTCGCAGAGGATGGCGGAGTCTGTGGAAAGTTCAACCTTTCTAATTGTTGCCTCCAAATAGATGATAACGGGAAGGTGGTCTTAGAGATTGCCAAAGAGATTAGGAAAATAGCCCATGTACCAATACAAACGTGGGAAACCACATGGAATAAGGACTGGTGGTTTCAATTATTTGGAGGACCCTGGTGGAAAAAAGTAGGGTTTGTGCTTTTGTGTGCTCTAACTGGTTTGATTTTTATCCCTTGTCTCATTCCTTGTCTTACTAGATTGATAACCACCACAGTAGAAGGAATGCAGGTTGCAGCAGTCCCTCTAAAAGCACAGACTGTAGCAAAAGTCATGGTCCTCAGAAGAATCCCTCGTAATTATCTTGATATGCCCAAATGAAGTAAAGATCAGAAAGCATCTTGAGGGGGGAATATTGTTAGAAATATTATTAAAAATGCATTATCAATAGCTGTTAGCTCCCATCAATAGTTGTCCTTTGATTAAGTACGGCTGCCAGCCTTCCTTGTCTCCCTAATGAGAGAGGGAAGGGGGGGGGTTGGGAACTGAAGGAAAACTCTAAGAGCTCTCTTTGTTCTGCAAATTTACTATCTCTTTGTTAGAGTAAAGCATATACTCCTTAGCGTTCTCATGTAGATAAGAGTAAATTGCAATTTTTAATGGTCCTGTCCTTGGGGCAGAGAAGGTTTGAACTTTTGGTAACCTAAAATACGTTCTGAGCAGGCGCAATCAGCTAATACATATTAAGCCTATCCGCCCCGCATACTTAAGTAGTTAATTATAATACACATGGGATGCATGATCTGACGTATTCTCATGCATGTTTGTATGAACCGGAAATGAGTTGTAAGAGTTCCTGCTTCTGTACACGTGCCAGAAGAGAGGGGATAAAAGCCTGCTAATGATGGTACTCAGGGGCAGAGGGTTTTGATCTTTTGTCTTCTCCCTCTGACCCTATTTGCAAATATATACCTTTTGTCTCACCAACAATGTGTGCCTAAGAATTTGTTATTCAATGAGCCTCCAAAGAAAACGAACCGAGAGAGAGTTTTTTTTTTACCTCAAACTCATGACAATTATACACAGTAACTACATAGCCTCTGCTTAATTCCATCTTGTAAAGCTAGACAGTAAAGTTTCCCCATTTTATCACCCAGATTTATGATTTTGCTATTACAGTGAGCCTACATGTTCCTGTACAGTTACATCCACCATAACCTCCAAGGACAATAAATCAGGCTCAGCTCTTGTCAAGCACTACAAAAGAAAGCTAAATTGCACTTGTTCTTTAAGGTAAGTAGCTGAGACAAAGAATGAGAGAGCATGCACAAGCACTCTCTCTAAAATGAGATGGGTTGCCAAAGTTTCAAACCTATTAACAATTGTTTCACAGCACCTAAAACTAGTGATAGAGAGAAGGACAATTCAATACCAAATGGGCCTTCTGTCCAAACTCTTACAAGCTGTGTACAAAAAGGTATTCTGTCTTACTCGGGTCCAAACCTGAGGAGCAGATAATTTTTGATCTCTCAATATACTTGGTCAATCTTCTTGGCTCCCCAAAAAATTATTTAACTCCTTCATGGCTTTGATTCTGATTGTGGCCCCATTGCTTTGGGGGCAATATGCAATTCAGGTATTTATTTTCCAGTTTGCTTTATTGCTTGAAAGTAGTGCTCTAACTAGATCATCCTTTTATCATCTTGAAGCAACTCAGATCTTAGTCCATGCTGTCTGACCACTCTGATAATGCCTATACAGATGTTTTCTGGGATGGGAACATGGATAGAAATGTGATGGGTAAAAGCTCTTCAGGCTTCAGCTCATGCAGAACATTGCTTGAATATTTGCATTCATTCAGATTTTTTTTTTTAAAACCCACCACTAGAGAGTTGTAACAACTAACCTTGAGTTTAGTTTTATACCCGATACCTCTTTAATAACAGATACAGCTCTTCCTCTGACTCCACATATCCAAGGCACATTATTTTTTTTTTTTTATGAGGGACACTGTCCAGGGACATAGGTCATTAGACATAAGCTTAAGACTTTTTATCTCAAGTTTTAGCAGAAGCACCCTTATATCTGGAATTCTCTCCTGATTCATCTAAGACAGAGGTCAGCAACCCATGGCAGTGGGGGCAGATCCGACTTGTGGAGCTGAGGGGGTTTGGCACCATTCCAAAGGCAGGGGTTTTGGTGGCGTTCCAGCAGTTGAGGCTTTGCCTGTGCCATGGTGGTACCACCAGCCAGGTCCCAGAGCCCACCCCACCTTGTACACAAGTTAAATCATTCTAGCATGCCGCTAAAAAATGTTGCCAGCTACTGTTTTAGGAGGAAAACAAGACAGAGATGTCATTTCCAACAGAAGAACACATTGACTGTATCAGATGTTATAACATGTTTTGCCTCTGGCATAGTTAAAACTTGCTTTGATATCACAATGTCTCATAGGAAATAATATTTTAACTATGTCTTTCTATCATGCCAGTCTCAGACTGCTTGCTGTCTAGCTTTACAGTTCAAGATCACAATGTCTTAGAGCTTTTGTTCCAGACCAGATACAAACCTGTGAAGCCAGCACTGTATCTGTTCACATTTACTTCCTCTCCCAGGTTTTCTTTGCAGCCAAAAGAACTGGAAAAGTGGCCACTGGAGAAGTACTAAAGCAGCGCTTGATCTATTTGGGCTCGCAAAGAGCTTTAGGCACAGGGGTAAGGAAACTGAGAACAAAGGCAAACAAACGCAATGACAAAAACTGTTTTAAGTTAATCCTGCTGTCTAAATTCATCCATGGTAGAATGACTTATATCCTCATAGTTTAAAATTTCATCGTAACTGAATCAACTTGGAAAAGGGCAAAAGCAAAAGATAGACTGCCAAGTGATGGAATAACATCAAAGGAGAGATACAGGATTGTGATACATGATAACTTTTAGCCCTATGTCCTGCCAGACTAATTTGCAAGATTATAAAATTCCTCTGCATTGCAAAGTCATCACATCATGACACAGCATTTAGTCTCAATGCAAGTGTCAGGGCAATCTGTCCCCTGTTATTGAGCATTGACTTTTCTGAGGTGACTTTCAATAATTACTTGCATTAGTTAGAGCTGCCCTAATTAAAATTTTACTTCGCTGTATAAAACCCAGTCCATCATGGTGCAAAACTTGATTTTAATATGACCTCATAGCATAACCATGGATCCAGATTCTCAGCAGGTGTAACTTACTTCAGGGGAGCTCCATCACTTCCCAACAGTTGAGGATCTGGTCCATTGTGTCAGCCTACAAAAAATATCAGGCTTTGAGAAGGACATGGAATACTCTATCCAAACCAGGACAAGCAACAATCCCATCAGGTTTAGTCATAAAAAATGTAGGAGGTAAAAAGGGAATTGTGACTTGCCAGGAGAAGAGAAGAAAGATGCAAAATGACATGGGTAGATCCTCAGCAGGCACAAATCAACATAATTCCATTGGCTTCTACACAGACTTACGCTGGCTAGGGATCTAGCCCATAGAGATGGTTCCACTTTCTGAACCAATGTTTCCACAGACAACTCAGAGCTGGGATTTGCATTCCTACCTCTGAATCTTTAATAAAAATGCACACTCCAATTAATCAGCAGCGCAAAGACAAAGCATTTTGCATCCACTGTACCATGAGTGATGTAATTAGAGGGCTTCCATTCTGGAAAAAAAAGAAAAGTCAAGGGACTTTGATTATAAAACATCCATTATTCAAAAGTTTATCCATTATTCAAAGTTTTGTTTAAATCTTACTTTGGGCTTAGAAGGTAAACCAAATGAGTTTTCTAGTCTGTGCTGTTTACATTCAGCTCTAAGTTTACTCATTAAAAGTATCAAAACCCTGAATATTTTAGAAGTTCAGAAGAAATAATTCACTGCATTCACTGTACCTGATCATTCTCCACAATTCTGGTTACAAATTATTTTTTGCAGTTAACAATATTGGGGGGGAGGCATGCCCTCCCCTAAAACATGTTCGTCATCCAACTTGTTTTGTTCACTCAGCAGGAGCTGGTGAGTGTTTGTGGGAAGGACATTATACTTCATCTGATGACGGCATCAGAGTCAGCGCGTATTGAAGTTTGCCACTTGAGAAAGTTTTACCTTTGTAATCCTGGTTCAGGTCAGGTGACTGGAGCCAGGACATAAAGGTTTCTCTCTTACAGGACTCCTGAATATCAGATCTTTAAAACCTGGTGGCACAAGTAAATCACAGAGCAGATTTTCAAGAATGCTTAGCCCTGTGACACTCCACTCAAAACACATCAGGTTCTTTTGAAAATCTGGGTCTAGGCTTGGGTGCACTTGAAAACATGGCCCTACATCTTTCAACAGAGGAAGATGTATACAGAGATCAGGTCAGATGATCTGAACCACCTGAGACAGATGTTAGTGGTTTTCAGCAGCCTGAGCGTCTAGCTGCCAGTGCTCGTTGTGGACAGGTCCTAGCACCCACCTGCCTCTGACCCAAGATGGGTCATTCCAGTCCACAGCATGAAAAGGTTACCTACCATTCTCCTAAAGGATCTGAGGGGCTTCTCCCCAAAACTGTAGAATCCCATGTATGCAAAGAGCACACTAATGGCACTTCTACAGCACCAGAGAAAAGGAGCATGACATTGTTGGATCGTGTCCACATCTCACCCCATATAGACACAAAGAGGAACTTGGACAAATGGATCATGTTTTCTGAGCCTCTCATTGCACTACAAGGAAGAGGCAGGAAAACACAATCTGGCCCCTACTGTTTGTGAAAGGCATCAGACTGGAAACTTAAGTCCCTTGTCTACAGAGCAGGCACAGTGCATCCTCCCCACTTCTGGCCTTACAGGATCTCTCAACCACAACAGGTGGGTTAATTGTCCATTCCTCAGCTACTCTACAAACACTTGCCTAAAAGGTTGCCAATTACTGCAACCATGATGGTCATTTTTTATGATACAGACAGCTGTTCTTAGGACTTGGGCCAAGTTCACTAACCGACTTCCAGATGGTATTGACAGTGTCTTCAGATTCAAACCTTATGCATCCATGTCAGCTAGAAAAGAATAGGCTTACATTTAATTCCCAAGTTCCCAAACTACCAGTCTATTATAGCCCTAATCTTTCACTCTGGGCTGTAGACAGATTCTTCTACACATGCAGACTGAGATTCAGGCCAGTGAAGTCATAGGGGTCCCATAGAGATTTAGGGGTCTGCCTACATGAAACAAAGCACAGAATCAGGGTCTACACTGATACTCAGTACCCACATCTAATATATATTAATTAGACGTGCACTGATACATTGATCCCATGTCAGATTGGCACCAACATAAGGAAAATTGACAGTGTCAGCAATTGGCTTTTTTTGGCTGATGTGGCCAATAATCTCACCAATAAATGCCCCGTGCATGTGTGCAGCCATAGTGTTGCATGCAGGCGGCCAGCACAGCCTGACAGCGTGGAGAGTAGCCAGGTCGACTGTTAAGTCTGTTGTGAGGGAAGGAGCGTGGTGGGGAGAGGGGGCAGATCTAGGCCCTCGCAGTGAGGGAAGGAGGCTGGGGCTGCATGGGCACGGGATGGAGCTGTGGTTCATTGGTGGGGAGGGGCAGCTGCCGCTGCAGCACGCACCCTGGGAGGACATGGGGGTCATGTGCCCCTGGATCTGTGCACGGGGTGAGTGTGAGCTGCTGCTGCAGGCTTGGGCCAGGGATGGAGCTGGGCTCTTCCTGGCAGAGGGGCTGGGCTGCGGCTGCACTTGGGGCAGGCGGCAGTGGCACTGGGTGGGGGGCTACAGGGGGCTCCGATGATTTTTAGGGTGGCTGCAGCCCATTCTCTATAATCCCCTTCAGTGCTGCTGCCACCACCCACCCCAAGCACAGCCCGGCCCAGCACCCAGCTGGGAAAAGCCTGGCACTGCCCCAGCCTGCAGCAGCAGCCCACCCTTGCCTCATACACAGATCCGGGGGCACACACACCCTATACCCTGGTGCGCACAGCAGTGGGAGCCCTGGCTGGGATGGCTGAAGACTTGGGAAACAAGTCCAACCAAGTTAGAGGGGCCTGGTTTTGAAGGGTGGAAGAATCCTCAAACAGGAGAACAAAGGAGTCAGATATCAACAGCAAGGTTTTGAAAAGCACAAAAGAACGCTCTTGTGCATTGAGAAATGTAATTCATGCACGATATTTGTTGTTTTCTAAATCAACAATATTGTGCATCTAGGGCCGCACATCTTTGGTGCTACCTAAAACGAAGAGTGGTTGTATTTACGAAATCTTGCATAGTCCATCTGTCTGACTGCTGTCATGAAAACATCCCTGTAGAGGTGAATTATAAACCCATAATGCCTACATGACTGGGAATCAGCATGGGGCCTGGGGATTAGAGAGACACAATTCTGAGAAGGTGTAACAGAGTCTGCACCTATGGCTAGAAATGAACCAGAGGTCAAGGCACAGTGCTGCAGTCTACTCAGGCCAATGGTAATCCAAGAGTACATGAAACTGGGGTACAAGACTCCAGAACAGGACAGGGAACTCCATCAGAGCTGTGTGACAGGCCCCAATTCAGCAAAGCACCTAAGCATAGGCCTAAATCCTACGATTAACCTCAAAGCAGAGGGCTACTTGAAGCCATAAATTAAGCATGTGAATAATTGCTTTTGGATGGCAGCTGAGTTTCTCCTACCTTAAAAGGGTACCATTTATCTCTGGCACAACAGTAAATATTTGAAAAGCGTGCACACAACAAGCACTTATGGCCCCTCAGCCCACAGCTTATTTGAACCTGCTATTCTCTGCAAAACTCTTTGTGCTGTTGGCAACTATATAAGACTCTCAAAAAAAGCATGTTTTCTGTATCAGGAAGCCAGTGATAACCTGAATAATCAGTCACATTTTTAAGGCGTGAATGATTTCTTTTAGAGAATGATCCCAAATGCTAAGGCATGTGTCGGGCACAAGAAAGAGTATCTGGTCTTCACTTCACAACAGCCTGGATGTGAGCAAGGCAGCCTGATACCCACAGCTACAACAAAGCCATGTTAACCAAAGAAGTGCATTTTGGTCCACAAAGTTTGGAGTAGCTAACAATTGAGCTTGTCCTCTGGGCTGGAACCAGGAACAGCAACAATATGGAGGAATTTAACAATATTCTTATCAAACATGAGACCCATAGTAGACATTTTCATATCTATTACAGCATGTCCTACAGTCCATTATGGGTGCAGATTTTTTAAGCTAGGTTGAAAAAGTAAAATGTGCTTCTTAACACTGTTTCAGACTGGAGTTTCTCCTTTCGTGCTGTTATGTTTATTAAAGTAACTAGAGCACGTTTTCAGCTCCTAGGACCTAAGCTGAACTGATGCAGGGGGAAAGGACAAAGTCTTTTCTCTCCATAGTACATTGATTATTGGGGATTGGCTTCTTTCTCCTGAAGGAATTTTGCCACTAAACTAGATGGAGCCTTGGTCTGGTTCACTCTCCTAAAGCAAGTGTTTCCAGCTGCCTGTTGTCTTTCTTATTTTACTTCTCATTTCAATTTTATCTCTCCCACACAAGCAATTCACTTTTAGCTTGCTGTTCAGACACAGTTGCAGACAGGACTGCTGCTCTACATTGCCCAAAGGCAGGGAGCCTCAAATTGCAGTCTCTTACTGGTCTTCAAAGGCTTAATTCCGTTTCTTCTTTCCAGCTCTTAAAAGGCATTAAAAGAAACTCTACCAGTTACCTCCCTCCTGTTCCTGGAGTTGACACAAGGAACAATGTCATCACCAATAGAAAGGGAAGCAGCCTGTGCAATCATCAGTGTGAAAGAAGTGAGTGGGTGAAGTATGCACAATACACTCTATCAGCTAGAACAGGATCAATGCTATGGAAAGAGAGTGTGAGAAGCCCAGGTGGTGTACAACAGAAGGAGGCTGTAAGTACATTATCTCCCAGCAGTGAGACTTTTAATCAGATTCTGTTTATGTTGAAATCAACTGCATATCCACGTCTTCTCTTGTCATAGCAAAGACTTATGTACCCTAGGATTCCTCACACTGTTTGTCAAGCACTATTGCACCTCTATCACAGAAAGCCAAAAGTGCAAATGTTTTTCCCATTAAATCATAAGCACCCCCAACCCCTCTGTGCTACTGGTGACAATAAACAAATCATGTCAAAAGTCACTTGAGCCTTGCATAAAAAATGTTACAGTGACAATGCTAATTATTTCATCTTTTGAGAGTGATAATCTCCTCTTCAAAGCAGTATAACAGCAGCAGGGGGTTTTGTCTGAGGAAACCGTCTGATTCATTTAACTGAGATGATGACCTTCCCAGTGGATTTACGCTGAATCACATGGCTAAAGGCTTCATTTACCTGCAAGTACAAAATCTTTATTGTTTAAACAATTTTGAAAGGTCTTGGTTTTGTCCAAGTGCAGAACAAGAAAATATATCCAATTTCTCAAAGTTTTGTGGGATTGGAAAATAGCTGTATTGCTGATCATATCTCCCGATACTTCATTTTCAGTCCTGTTGCCTGCCACTGCTCTATCACTCACAAAATTCCAGATAGCTGCTTTCTGTATTCACTTACTGTATGCACTATACCGAGCAAGGTGTGTACTTCTATGTATTGAGAAATATAAATATAATGCATTACTCTAAATTATCTATGCTATACAAAAAAATGTTGTACAATTTGTTCTGCAGGAATCAACAGCTCCAAACTCAAATTTCAGTTGGTTCTTCATGGACTTTTTGCATCAAGGATCTATTTGTGAGGTGGAAACAGCACATAATCTGATTGTCTCAAAATATTGCCCTCACCTAGAAACAAAATGCCATAAAACTACCAAAACAGAAATATTTTTGATTCATGAGATGGCTTCCAGAAAGGAAAATATAATTTCAAGACACTTTATTATCCCCTAACTCACCTTTAACATTTCATCCCATTATATTGTTATGTGAAGTTATCATCTTTCAGACTGTGCAGCAGGAACTGTCTTTTTCTGTAAGTTTATACAACTCCTAATACAATGGAGCTCCCACCCCATACTACCAAAATATTAAAGGTAAATAACTAACAAAACATTATATATTGGTAAAAGTTTAAAGCCAAAAAAACAGGAAGAAAGGGGGTAAAGGAAAACAGTTCATATTTCGGAAACCAGGGTTCCGTACCATCCTTCTGCACATATTAAATGGAATTTCACAATCCCACTCTTGTGCACAAAAATTAGGACTATATAATGTAATCCTGAGAACTTGACATTTCACAAGACCATAACAGGTTGCAAAGTGTTTGAACTTAATCACATCCAAAATTCTTAAGGAAGAGCCAATATCTTTTATTAAACCAACTAGATAGTTGCAAAATTAAAAAAAATTTTTTTGCAAGCTTTGGAGCTCATACACCCTTCTTCCGGCAAAGGAGAAGTCAAAGATTGTAAAATTTCTCCCAGGTAGAAACGAAAGCTCATATTGCACAGGATTCTGAATTTTGGTGCATCCTACCTACCACCAGACATATTTAAGGTAAGCAACATGCTTCTGCCTTTGTTTGAGCCTAATTGGCATACCTGTAGAGCAACTCTTCACAACTGAACTCTTCCAACCAGGAGACCCATAACATCCTCCAACTCTCCTATGCAATATGAAGTTTCATTTCTACCTGGGAAAAATTTTACAATCTTTGACTTCTGAAAAAGGGTGTTTGAGCCCAAAAGCTTGCAAATAGTTTTTTTCTTTGCAACTACCTAGTTGGTCTAATAAAAAATATTGCCTCTTCCTCAAGAGTTTTGAATACCTTTGCCTTTACACCAAGACGGCCACAACCTATATTCCTGAACTTAATCACAGCATTTGCTTTATGCAGTATTTACAGATGCTTTGCCATTACTGGAATTTAGGGTTAAAACTAAGGCATAGATGATCAGTCTCATGCATCTCCTAGTTCAACTCTTAAGTGTTTCTTGCCCCAGGGGTACATGAGTTCAGGTTTTGGGGCCATCCTTTCCACCCTTCTGCAGAGTGCTGACAGTAGCCTTCCTGATTAGAGACTCATTTTTTCCTACTGGCATGCCTAAAAGAAGAGCAAACCCTGAAAAGAATTGACATCATGGGCAGAGTTCTTACCTCCTCCAGTTCGAAAACTTCTCCAATATGAGGTTCAATCTTTCCCTCATAGCAGTACCGAAGAGCAGAGGAAATAGAGGATGAAAAGAGAGGGAACTCCTCTTTTCGGTACCGACCCCAATACACTCCCATGGCAGACACATTCTTCAGAAGCAGCAGGTTAGCTGAAAATGAGGGAACTGTTCCTCCAGCAAAGCCCACCACCACAATCCTGCCCTCCCAAGCCAAACTGCAAGGACAGAAAGAAGATTGATTTAATGGAGAAAAAAAGCTCAGGGTCAAATCCAAAGCTATAGTCCCTCAGGACTTAACACACCCAAATCTGGCTCTTCATAGAATGCCATACAAAAGTGACCTCAGTGCCATTAGCTCAGTAACCAAGGGATCAATACTTTCTGCTATTGCACAAAGGCTTCATCTACACTTGTCAAATAAAAAGGTGCATGGAAGAGGCTCTTTGTGTTGGCCTACAGAAAGCCAGCTGATCACACAACGCTGACTGAGGCTGCATGCACATTCAAATAATCTCAGAGAATTTTCCCAGATTTGTTCTCCTGGTAAAGAAACTTATCCAGAGTTGCATGTACAGGAATTCAAATGCTGAGACGCTGAAGAGTGGAGAGCTTTTAGTGCTGACACTGTGCAGCCAGGGGAAAGGGCCCTATCACAGCATGCTCTGCATGATCCCTTAGTCTGACTGGCAACAGATAGCGGCAGTGTATAGGGCAGCCCTGACTGGCTGACCCAGACTGCCCATGGTCAACCTGTGTTCCACTGCAGCACAATGGTGGGACTGTCAACGAGGTGTGTTCTGCTCCCTGCTGGAGCACAGTCTAGCAAGAACACAGAATCGTACATAGATAGGGCTGGCCGGGACCTCTGGAAATCATCTAGTCCAACCCCTTGCCAGAGGCAGGATCATATGTATCCAAACCATCCCATACAAACCATAATCTAAACTCTACATAAGATTAGTGTCAACCCTCACACAACAGGGTTAACACCCTGATCTGTCATAGGTAAAGCAGAGGAACAACATCAGTCAGTGTCCTGCTTCTATGAAATGTTGTTAATATATTCTCAAGAGATCCTGGGTAGAGGGCCACTCACTATAAAGGAAGGTAAAAACCCACACAGTCCATACCAATATGGCCATGAGGTCAAATTCCTTCCTGATGCCAAATATGGTGATCAGCCTGACCCTGAGTAGAAAGGCAGTCCTCCTAGACAGGAACGTCCAGCTTTGGTCCTAGCAGAAGCTTTGGCACACCCTACTCAAAAGTTCCCAGCCTTGGCTGTAGCCAACACCCAATGCCTCTGATGAAGGCTTAAAAACACCTTGACAAAAGGTTCTCCAGGATTCCCAGGGAGACAATGTTCTCTTCTGAGAGAAGCCATAGCATGTACAGACATTCGCTCTCCCAGAAGAAACTCTCCTGTGAGCAATTTAACCCTGGTTGTTCCCAAGTTTTTCTTCTCCTGGAGCAGCCATTTTCACTCTGGGAGAAAAAGCCTGAACATCTGTACACTTGTGGTTTCACCTAGGAGAGTAGCAACTCTCCCTAGAAAACCTGAATGTCTTTACAAGCCCAGAGCCATCCTGTTTCCAGTCTTACCTCACAAAAGGAACAGGTAAAAACCAATTAATATATGTTCTTATTATTTCTCCGCCCCCATGTGAACAATTGCTTTAGTTGCCATTGGGATAAAATAAGCAAATGCCACCAAGGGATGACCACAAGATGCTTTTTTATGCTTCAGAACCTCTGCTCCATGCAAATCTTTACTGCATTGCTTCTAAGGGCAGCTGTGGTGCTGGATGAACTGGTGCTGCTGATTAATACCTGCCATTCCTTTTCTCAGTCCATAAGAAACCCACATCTCAGGATGGCACTACGATGCAATGTTGTCTTTGAAATGTCACTTTTCAGCTAACATTAAAAAAATAAAAAGATATCAAAACCTTGCCCAACTTGTGGTCATTAAAGAGCTGAGATTCATGACTCTTTCCAGAGAGCAACTTGCTAAGGCCAAGTTCCATCTTGTGAAATTATTTCCCGCCTCCTTATACTCCCTAAAGCATGCAGGATGAGCTGTGGACTAGAGGGAAGGGTCCCAAGAGATCAGACACTTGACCGTCCTGATCTAAATTATCTAAGGCAAATCTTACTTCAACACACCTGTGTAATGCTTGCTTGAAGATGTCTCCTCCAACAGCATCTATCGCTACATTGACCCCTCTGTTACCAGTAAGCTTCTTCACCTCATCTTTTAAGCTATTTTGGCTGTAATTTACACTGTGTGTGGCACCCTTCTGTAGTGCCACATTGCATTTGTGATCACTTCCAGCTGCTGCAATCACCTAAAAGAAAGACAGACCCAAGAAAAACACAATATTGCACTCCCACAGCACGACAGTGTCTGCCCAGAGAGATGCTTGGGGATATTTCTATTTAACTGCAACAAGCTATGTTGCTATAAAACTGTTCTGTCTCTTCTATTAAAATATCCCAGCATGTTTTCCATATGACATAAACCATATCTCTTTACCCATCCCTGAAAGCAGCAACCTTTGGGATGGAAAACAGCAGCTGTTTAACAGCGAAAAAGAAGCATTTCATGAAAGCTTTGGGCATAAAACTGAAGAACAATACCATATCCAGCTGAAACTGCAGGGTACAATTATCCAAACCAGACTTGGTACTGAGATAAATACTATTGTTCTTACAGCATATGCTACTAGATTTTGAATTACTACATGTGTTTAGAACCTGTATTAGACTTCACCAAAAGCATCATCCAGCAGCATAGTAGGCTTTAACTCAGAAGGGAGAATATTAGCCCCTGAATCATTTATTTCAAAAGTATCCAGTCAGAGTTTTTGGTTTCTTAGAGCCTTCTGAACATAGCAAATAGTCTGAACTGGACTTATTTATGCAGTGTCACTTTGCACAGTACTCTTCAGCACGGTAATTAATGCATGACTATGAAGCCATCTTGTATATTTTAGTGGGGGGGGAATGAAAAAAGCATGCTGTTACCTCATCTTATTGGGAGGTTGGAAGTAAAACTCCAAAGCTTTTTCCCATATCCATTAAATACTATTTTTCCCTTAGATCAATATTGGTTCATATCTAAAGGAGAACCTGGCTAAAATTCCCAAAACCATGCATGCAAAAGACTTAAAAGCCCATGACCATGACTTCTAACATGAATTAGGCTATAGGTCATCCCCTGTACTTCCCAGTTGGTTAAAAGAACTAACTAGTAATGGAAGGAATTAAAGAAAGCAATGAGGATCCACACTGGGGCACAGTAGAAGACAACCGTTTTATGAGGAAAAAATGCAGTAGGTAGTCTCTGGTATTATTGGAAGGGGTTAGTCGGCTTACTGCAGCATTTCCCAAACTTTCTGAGTTGGGGGGAGGGAGGAAAGGAAATCAGCAGCAGTGGCTGAAGTAAGAGGATGCAAAAGTGCTCACTTTCACTATGGTAGGGTTCCCACTGCTGATAGCTGCCAATTCCGCCCACTGGCAGTCATCAGTGGTAAAGGAAGTTGGCAGGGGCAGCTGAAGTAAAAGGTGCAAAAGTGACTGAAGTAGGGAGGCATTGCTGATTGCTGCTATGATTCACACATGCCACATTAAGAAACTTTTGTGCCCCCATCTCTCAAGAAGGCACACACCATGATTTGGGAAATGCTGGATTACTGGATTACCAGCCCCTCTGTCCTAAGAAGTCTCTGAGTTCTTTTCCCCAGCTCTGCCAACTGTAACATCTTGGGCAACTCTCAGTCTAAACATATACCTTGGTAGGCCCACTTGGAAAACAGAGAATAGTGGTCACCCACTTTGCGAAGCTTATTTCATTAATGTTTCTAATGGTCTTTGAATCCTGAATATCCTACACTAGGGTATAGTCATTATGGCAGGATGTACGCAGAGAATATGGATATATTTTAGAAAAGGAAATACCTTTGCCTTAAAAACATTGGTCGCAATATCAATAGTAGCAAGTCCCGTGGCCCCAGCTGCTGCTGTCACTAAAACTGTTTCCCTAGGAGAGAGAGAGAAAAGAGAAAGAATGAAATAAACGGGTTCTTAACACAAAACAAGGACATTTCCTTACTTTTTGAATCTGTGCTTTCCTGTAAGCCATAGCTATTCATCCAGTAATTTTGAAGATGAAAGATGACTTTGATTAAAAATTCTCCAGCAACCAAATGACCACATGATACAGTTCAGTAGTAGGACAGTATTCCCCATGTTCAGTACTATCAGTATTATATTATCACACTCTTCCCAAGAGGAACCAGCAGGGGGAGATTGTCTTCTCCCTTGAGTGAATATTACCCTGTCTCTGCTCAAATGAAAGTGAAGTAATTTGATCAGAAAGTTTCTGCATTTTGTGAATGCTTATATGTCACCTTCAGCTGGCACCAGCCTTTGCACCAGTGGCCACTGCCACCCACTTTCCTCTTCCTACAGGGATAGCTGTCTCTTCCAGGGATCTAATGACTCACCTCCAAGATCCCACATCTGCCACACCTACCAGCCCCTAGCACAGAGGTGGGCAAAACGCGGCCCACAGGCCGAATGTGGCTCACCAGGCCATTCTACCCAGCCCACGGGACCCCTAAAAAATTTAGAAAATTAATATTTATCTGCCCCTGGCTGCCTGTTATGCAGCCCTTGATGGTTTGCCAAAACTCAGTAAGTGGCTCTCCACCAAAAATAATAGCCTGCCCCTGCCCTAGCAACTCCAAGCACCATGCATCACCCCGCCACATCCTCAGGGATGCCCTGTGCAGTGCTGCCTACCACCCTGCAATATCCCTTTATAGGTGCTGCAGTGTGCAAGGAGGTAAGCGCTGTAAGATATAAATTAATCTTTAAATAGGGTGCCATTAAATTGTGAAAAGTTATTGAGCGGGTGCCTTGAGTCTTAAAAGATTGAGAACCATTATTCCAGAAGTCACAAGGACACTCTCTGCATTTCCAAACCCCGGACCAGCAGTCAAAACTCTCCCCATGAACTTCCCTGGCTCTCAAAAGCATCAGTGTTTCCCTTAAGATTTGAGTATAACACTATAAGCCTGCTTTTCCAAAAGGACAGCTGCTGCCTTACAACAAATCAGCAGAGCAATGCATAGCATACAATGATACTGGACAGCAAGACTAATCTTTAGTTACACAACATTGTTGACTTGGCTAAAATTTGCCTGGGATATATCCAGCTCCTGCCAGCTATTTCACAGCCATATCCCATACGGAATTAGTTTCAGCTCAAAACACATTGTCTGTGGCTTATAAAAATCATTCTATATACAGAAGCTTCCTCTTTTAATAAAGAGCTTTGCAAGGGTATCAAACCCTGTGTAAAACAGGCCATTTTAAAAGTTATTCAGAAGTTCTCAACTGATTTGTGCATTCTTAGTTTCTAAACATACCCTCACACAGGCTCTGAGAGTTGAGCAAAATTAAAATATACAATGCAAAATCTGCTGACCAAGGTACTGCCTTTTCATTATGGCTGCTTCCCATCTAAATGTTTACATGACTCACATCACCGTAGCACATCTCAGCTCTCCAGAGGCATTTATAAATATTAGTATTTTTCTTTATTTTCAAATTCCTCTTTAAAGTAAACAATTATCCCTATTTTCTAAATGAAGAAATTGAGGTACAGAGATGAAGAGCTTTGCCCAAGGTTCTAAAACAAATCGTGACAGAGAAAGGAAGTAAATCTGATGTCTCCCAAGTTCTACATGGTGCTTTAACCTGTCTCCCTAAATGTTAAGGTACTACTGGTCTCAGAATTTCTGAAGGGATTTCTCATAGTATGAGCCAAGGATTTATCCCACGTTAAGCAAAGGCCATGCTTCCAGACCACCAAGCTGCTCCAACATCAGCACTGGAAGAATCTCCTGTTCACTAATAAAATATGCAATTCCACCCTTGTAATTACCACCCCCTGCCGGAATCCAAAACAAGACTGGGACTTTGACAGGGCAGTGACGGAAGTAGGTACTAGAGGACAGAGCCTTCCATGGAAAGTACCCTACAACAGTGGTTCTCACACTCTGTTCCAAGGAACCTTAAGGTTCTGTGATAGTTCACTGGGAGTTCTATAAAGAGATTGGGGGTAACGGTGGAGAAGGCCAAGAGGCAATGCACTGCCATTCCTGGGTCACTTGGTTTTCTGTCAGTCTTCAGGATGGAGGTAGGGGTTCCACAGCAGAAGAAGTGATGTGAAAGGGTTCCATAAGTTTAGAAAATTTGAAAACCACTGCCCTGCAAGACCAGATTGTGGCATAATCTCCAAAAGGAAAAAGTAGATGCATCATTAGGGACATTAAAAAAAAATCATAGCCAAAAGACTACAAAATCTATTCTAGAAAATGTGCCTGTATTCCTGGGAGTAGGCAGGGTAAAAAGATATCGGAAATGACTTACTGGCCATGTAGCCAATCTATTTTTCTAATGGTGTGTTCCACTGGTTCTCAACTAGAATGCCACAAAACCCTTCCAGGAGTGTTGCAGTGTGGGCAGTGCTGCTACACCCAGGTAAAATGCCTCACGTACTTTGTGCACAGCCAGGAAGTGTTACCGCACATCCTCACGCTCCTTCCGCATTAAAGTTTTCTGATAAGGCTAAAGCAGGCAGAAGTGCCTATGCTGCAGCCCTTCCCAGTCCAGACCCCTGCAAGCTACTCCTGGAAACAGAGGTGCATGAGACAGAGGTATCTGGGACAAGTGGGACTGTTTCTGAGGGATGCCGTGTGGGTTCAAATCAAACAGGACTGCTGCAAAAGTGGGCACTCCTGCTTATATTAAGCTTATCTGATAACCTAATGCAGGAGAAGCATGCACTCATTGCAGTCCTTCCAGGTCTGGCTGCATAAGAGGCATGTGGGGCACTTCTACCTGGTGGCAGCAGTGGCATCACCATGGGTGAGAACCACTGAGGTAGAACAACGGTGGTTCTCAACCAAGGATGCCACCAAATTAAAAAATTGTGGAAGGGTACCCTGAATCTAAAACGGTTAAGAACCACTGGTTTATTCTATTTTTTCGTGTATAATATTAATGTTCACAAATCTGCACCTTTTTCAGGAGTGTTGCATTGTATGTCCACTAGGTGGCTATACAGTTCTATTTTGCTTTGTGATTCTAATGCTCTCAAGATAATCTGACCTGTTTTCACCTTCTATTTGATGTAGCACAACACCCTCTAAATTCTATTATATTCTTGAGAAATTAACTGTGAAACAGGGAAACCTTGCAGCCCCGCTCCCAATAGGACAGAGAAGCAGGCCAGCTCAGTGACTGACCAGTTAGAAACTCAGAGTTCCTGTTATTTCCAGGAGATTATATCCATCTTGAAATCTGCCCTAAGAGGACTTAGTTTCCACATCTGCAAAATGACAACAAAACCACCACATTGGGGGGGGGGGTGGCTGCACAGCATAAGAGATTAGATTTCAAGAGAGTCTGCATGTGTGCTATCCTATTTTCTTGCAGACAACACACCTTTTTCCCAAAAAGCAGCTACTGTAAATTGAAGCGCACACCTTATGTGAGAAATAAGCAGGTTCTGTGGTTAGCTGATTTTATTTTGTTTCACCTGGAACAATTAATAGTATGCAAAACAATGAGCATGCTGTGCTCCCCAGACACTTTTGCCATCCTCCCTTTCAAAAACAATGAGCATATTATATTCTGGGGGGTGTTTTATATGAGAAAATATATAGTTTTTTTGTTTTTTGGATTTTCTTTGTGGGTTGATTTTTTTTAAAGAGGATAAGCAGTATGCCAATGCCAAGTACTGGTCCCCATGTAGTGCTCTGGTCTCCCATAGTCATTTACCCTGGCTGCACGTGTGCTCTTCGCTCAAGGGCCAAGCTGGCTGTGCCATAAGACACAGGCAGTGCAGCAGCGTGTTCGTAAGACACACCATCTGGGATCCGCCACAGCATCTGCATGAGACAAAGCAACACATTTAATTCCAGAAAGAAATAAAGAATGAAGTTCTGTATTCTGAAAAGCCTCTCTAATGCAGCATAAATATGGTTTAGAACCATGATGTTACAATTCACTAGAAGGTATAGGATAAGAAACTGTTAATGTCACCTGAGCAATATTTAATGTATTTTCTCTTATCAATCTACTCCATCTTTGCAAGAATTCTCCAGGCCAAGCTACATCCCAAATCCTGAAGTTACTGACAGAAAGGACAAAAACAAATCATCCTAAATGACGTTACAAGCTAGATGATCTAACAGGAGCCAAACAAGAAGCATAAAAATCTTTGTTGTAATGGAATACAAATTTGTATTAAAACAGTTGTTACCTTCTGATCAATAATGCACTCCTCAGCCATTGCCTTAGAGCTTGTCACACCAAGTACTCTGTCTCCCTGCCAAAAAAATCATTAGTGGACAGGTATTAGGGTGAGAACAGTCACTTGGTCCTGCCTCACTCTCTAATTTAAATGTTTGGCTTTCCCATTTTATCAGGAAAAAACAAACAGCACAAACAATGTCAGACAACTGTCTGGCCAGCCACTGAAATAAACACACACATTTCTCCCCATTCCCACTTTGATCTTTGAGTCTTTTCCTAATCCTGTACTGAAAACAACACCCAAACTCTTTCACACACTCCGGTGAGGCTCCTGCCCTGCTGCCCTTGTTAAGTGCAATAACACAGTTACTACTAATCAAGGCCAACTAACCCCTAGCCCCTTCCCTCTGAATGGTTCTCAAGGTCCATTTAAGGAACTCCTCCAGCACCTGAGCCTTGCTTCCCAACACACTGGTCTTCAGTGGACAGGAGGGTGTACAGATACGTGTTGCAGATATTATGGTGGGAATGTGTATGATGTAATGGCAGTAATGACTTTGTTGGACTGTCAGATGAGCCATAGTGGACACAGGACAGTTTTTGGTAGAAGTGAGATTATCTATATCTACAGATATATCTATAGATATAAAAAAAATCTCGTTTCAGCAACACCTCTGATTTCCCTTGTTTCGGACCCTACACCTTTGGCTTGCTCCTTGATTTCAGCTTTTGCATTCTCCCTACAGACCTGTTTCCCCAACTCCTGACCTCAGTTTGGCTTACTTTTGGACTCTGCCCTATGGATTATCCTTTAGACTTGATGCCTAGGCTTCTGACTGCCAGCTCCTGACCCTGGCTTGGCATTTTGGTTCCTGACGTGTAGTTTCCAACCCTTACCCCTGCAACTCTCAGCATCATGCATGGCTCTATCCACTAAACAAGCCAGTCTAGACCATGACAACAACTGTCCAGCACAGCTCTCAAGAACATACTACAAAACGATTAAAGACAATCCCTGTAATAAATCCCCATCCTCAATGGTCAGCTAGACACCATGATTCCATTCCTGTACCCAAGACCTATTTCATGCCAGTTACCTTCTGCACTGTGCTGACATCCGTTCCTGTCTCCATCACAACCCCTGAAAACTCCATTCCTAAAGAAGAAAAAGAACATGCATATGCCACTGCTATTCAAACAGGTCACTTTCCCCACTTCCAGTCATCCTTGTTCACTGCAGACAAGACCTATGGGACAAGATAGGTATCACCTATAGTAAAACTCTAGCTTGAGGTGAACAGAACACAGCAATACTGAGTTCAGTTAATCCTGCAAAGCAGGAAAACAGGTCACACTGACCAGCCTTTTGGGCAACAACATTGAAATGTACTGAAAAGATTGCAATGTCAAAGATATTCAGAGCATGGCTGTTCTTTGGTTTTTAACTCTGGTATTTTCTGAAGGAAGCCAGGGTAGATTTGCACCTTATAGACTAACCAAATTAGATGTGCTCTATATATCTACTTAACATCTACCTTGGTTAGTCTACAGGTGCAAATCTATACTGCCTTTTCCTTGACTTCAGACTAACATGACTAACTACATCTCTCATTTTCCACAGGGCCATATACCTGGTATGTGTTTGCAACATAAAATAATTCGAAAGTAATGCTGCAAGAAGGCCAGAAAGTGGCACTGTTGGCCCAAGAGAGATAAAACACTTGATAAATGGATGGAGTAAGGAATGAAAGAAGAAACTTAAAAAGTAAAAGAACCAGTCAAACCACCTATCCTCAGAAACATGCTCCTGGTATAATGGAAACCATCAGCTCCCAGACTGGCAAAGGCCAAAGAAGATATTAAAACCTGAAGCATTTAGTGCAGCAAATTAACACAAAAGAGGTGCAGCATGTCCATAGCTAGAGGAATAGGAGGTTCAGTTACTGGAGGCAGGAGGAATGCTCCAGGAATGTCCTTTCCTTTTGCTGACTCAAAGGCCACGTCCAGATAAGCATGATTGTATGATATGTGGTGCCGCAGACATTTCTGCAGCGCCACATATTGTGCATTCAGCTGTTCTCCATGCTGCAAATGAGCAGCTCAGGTATTTTTTTTGACCCCTAGATATCCAGGGGTCAAAAAAACCCATGCAAAAAAAAAAAAGCGGACCGGCACACATGAGGGCCACTCAAAACCGGAGCCTAGCCGCTGAAAGGCACTCTCCAAGCTGTACGATCACCATTGTTACAGCCCCAGGAGGTCCCCATGAGCCTGGGTAAGGCTGCTGGGGACAACCCAGTGATAGCCCCTGGCTGCCATACATCACCTGGGGTAACCTGCCATGCGCCAGAGAGTGCGTGGCACAGGCGTGAACACAAGGTGTCCCATTGCTAGTCGTCCCCAGGGAACCAAATATCCACGCTTGTGTGGATGCAGCCAAAGTGTGCAGGAAGCCACAAACGATACTTAGAACATCCAATCAAGCAGCCACTGCATTTAAAAAAAAAATAGTGTCCTGGACTGCAGTTCTGTTTTTGATATGCTGGATAATCTTGGGCAAGTCTTCCTAGCACTAAGTAGCTTTAGTCATGGAGAAGGACTCAGTGCCCTAAGTGCTATAAAAATCCAAAATAAAAACTTCTCTCTGCTTCAGTCTCTTTATCTATGCCAGTGTTGTTGTGAATTAAGGTTTGCACGGTGCTCTGAAAATTCAAGGTCCTATATAACACATATTTTTAAGAGGTGATACAGACAGCCACAATGAGATCTTGTCTACCCTGGGGAAAATATTTCCTGCAAATAAGTGTGCTAATGAGCATATTTGAGGTAACATGATATTAAACACAACTTGGTGCCTGTCAGATTAGGAACTATGTTACCTGGACATGGCAACCCTAAAGGTGGGGACAAAAACTTAACTTTCAAGGTAGATAGGAGTCTCCCTATCTGAGAACAGCAATAAAGGTATAAAAAAGCAAGTAAAGGGTAAACCAAAGGTTGCACCAATTTGGGGCAAATTTCAGACCCTACTAATACTATTGTGAGTCTGCCTTCTTGTGGAAAGACAAAAAAATAAAGCATGCCCTTTATTAATGCAAAAGCCATATGAGTCCCTTTATGACTGGAAACTTTGGGGAATTATTGTTTTGTTAAACATGTCTCCCTCATAATAAACCAGCAGGATATGGAGCTCTGCACCTCTGTTGGTCAGAACCCAGAAGTTAGCAATGACAAGAATTGTGACTATCTTACAGCTCTCCAGATGCCTATGTAAAATGAGCTGGGAGCTTTACACTCAGTTTCTAATGAACAGATGTCCACATCAATGAACCCATCAAAATTGGCACCAATTCAAAGATTAATATGCTGCACCTACTTTGTAGATAGACAGCTTTGTTCTTCAGGGCTCCCTGTCTGGCACCAGCAGTAAATTCACTTAGAATTAAATACATTAAGTTAGTGACTCCATAACCTTCTGCAAAGATCGATAGGTCCCTACTCACCAGGAGTGAATGGAAGAGCATGTTTTTCCTGGTACAGACCCTGGCAGGCCAAGATATCAGCAAAGTTTACCCCGCAGCAATGGATGCCAACCCTGACCTGAAAGGGAGAAGAGACAGATGTAACTCTCCTGTTTCATGCAACCACTAAAGAGATTACTTCGTTGTGCTATCAGTTTATTCTTTTAAGACAGCCCTTCTCTTTATTAGATACTTGTGTAACCCCCCATTGCTAGAGTAACTGTAGCATCACAGTTTTATGCCTTTCTCCTCACAACAACCCAGTGGGATAGGAAATTGACATTACCCCCATTTTACAGGGAACTAAAGCACAAGAGTCTAAATCTGCTGCAGAGCTGGGACAGCTAAATCAAGCTCTCTCAATAAGCTTTCTATGACACAGCTGATACAAACCAGGAGACGGCCACTGACTGTACAAGAGCTACAAAGATTTACACCCACTGAAGAGCACCCCCAAAGTGTGTCAGTGGGAGGCAGATTGCATCCGCTGAACACCTATTACTGTCTCCAGACAATTTTCCCATTGTGCTCCACTTTTGGACACTTCTTCTAATGACTGCACTGTGTAATGATATGTGCCAGCTGTTCATGTCAGTGAGCTGCTCTGTATCTTCAGTATTTGCACAGCACCAAATGCCACATTGCACTACTGTCTCTCTTCTCATGCAGATAATAATCATCACTTTCACTGTGCTTTACCTGTTTAAGGGACTGCACAAACATGAAATAAACTGGAAAGCATGGATTGCCACTCAGATATAGGACTTGAGGCACAGGAATGGAAGAAGACTGGATAAAGGTCACTTGGCCTTTTACCAATGTTTGTTTTAACTTTCATCTTTCTTGCTGAATGCAACACTCCCCTCTCTAGAGGCCTTTTATTATTGTTTAGGGATGCAACATTACTTTGGGGATAGAGTGCTAGACTGGGACTCAGGAGACCTGGGTGCTTTTTCTAGCTCTGAGACTAGCCAGCGGGGTGACCTTAAACAATTCTCTTTCCCTCCAGATGCCTCCGTTTCTCCACCTTTGAAATAGGGAGAATGATACTGAATTCTTTTGCAAAGCACCAAGTTGTACTGACAAAGAAACATGCTAGAGAAGAGCTAGGTATTATAATGTTATTGCTGCAGTAGTCTAGAGACCTCCCTTGAGGCAGTGTACAAATAGCACAAGTAGAAAGAGATGGTCCCTTCTGTGATGAGTTTCCAGTATAAATCATGTATATTCTACCTCTTGGGGCTGCAAAGGAGGCGATGGGACAGTCCTAATAATCAGCGGCTTCGCCAGCTCAGTGCACAACACAGTTCGATAGCTCCGGCAGTAGGATGGCAGTGGGAGCCCATTGCTTGGAGAAAGCAGTCCCAGATGGTCTGTAACTGAAGTGCTCCTGCAACACAACAGCATGCACTGGGGTCACCGGAGCTCTGCACTAATTAGTTGTCATGTTGTTACCTTAGAAGTGGTCACATGTCAAAAACCGCTGAATGAAAGGCATTATAGCTCTAGAAGCTATTATCCTCTGACTATGTATCCCAAAACGAACGGCTATGCACAGGCCCCTGCCTTTAACCTCAGCATAAAGAAGTTTAGTTTGCATTCATCATACACTTAAGAACAAAATGAAAGACGAAATTATCCCTGATGAATGAATCCAAAAGCTGAATCTAAGAGTAACTGTACTTGGACTGCAGGCCCCTCAGGACAAGTTTGCAGGTGTTATCACAAACAATGGGCCACCGCTGCCTTGGCTTGTGCGCTATGAGCAGAAAGCAGCTGGTGAACATAAAACCCCCTGCACCACCACATCCAGCTCCCTGCCTCCCAAGACAGAGCTCTCAGGCTTTATTTAAGATTTTGCCAGCAGAGATACTACCCTCTGTTGCCTGTCCAAGTCCCCCTCCAGCCCACTCCTGCACTTTCTCTCTTTAACACTTTCTGTGCAACGGGAGCACCGTGGAAGTGACCTCCAGCACCAGGCCCCTCACAACCAGAGATGGTCTTCAGAAATCGAGAGATCCCTTGAAAATAAAGGCCCCGTGGACAGCTCTGCCAGGCCCTCAAGGTAGCACCTGAGCAGCGTTTCAAGCTTCCCCTCCACCAAGAAACACAACAGCCAGAAGCTTATTTTTGGAGGGGGGGAAGGAAAAGCCAGCAAAAGAGATTCCCGCCTCGTGGCACAGTCGGGGGAGCTCTGGCGGGACCCTGGTGACTGGCGCTGAATCCCAACACAGCTGAGGAAACCAACGGGTGCCAGGGGGGCTGTGCCCTCTGCAGCGCTGACGTGGGGACTCTGCAAGCCGGGGTCACGGTCTCTCACGAGCCCCACCCGAGCCGAAGGCCGGCGGGGGGGCCAGGGCTGGTGCCTGGAGGGTTGCAGCGGGGGAGCGGCGCCGGACAGGCAGGGGGAGAGGGAAGAGCCCGGACCTGCCGCGCCGCAGCCAGCGAATCCCGCCGAGCCCCAGAACCCCGCGCAGCGCCGCCGCCGCCATGCTGCTTCCGGATGGGCTGGGCGCGCGGCCCCGCCCCCGAGCCTCCCACCCCCTGACGCCGCGGCCTGAGCCCGGGCCTCTGCCTGCCTCTCCGCGCCCGCGCCGGGGCTTAGTGCCAGCCGCAGAGCCGCAGCCGCAGCCGCCCCCGCGAGCCGGGGCAGAGGCAGCTCCCGGGGCTCGGCTCTAACCACCAGGCTTGTAGGACAGGTTCCCTCCAGCCCGCGGGGCGTCTTGCCAAGTGTTAGCAAACCCAGCCTCCACGTCCTGCCCCGGGGGCAGGCGCTTCTCCGCCCTGGCACCAGGAAGGGGGATGGGGTAGTCCCTCGATCCGAGGGTGATCTCGGCCTCTTGCGGCTTCTTGAAGGCCCAGGAGAAGCGCAGTAACTTCTTAACCTGGCAGGGAAAATACCACGTATCCCTGTCCATGAAGGCGGTTTCCCTGCACTGCGCCGCGGGAGAGCTGCTCTTCTGGCGTGGATCAGGACCCGCCGGGGTGCAGCACCTTTAAGTCCAGTGTATGGAAATGGGAGTCTCCTCCCTTGCTTGCTCCAAGGCCCTTATGACTAAAGGCAAGTAAAACTCAGGGGCATCTTAACCCCGAGCCTCGGGGCCTGGGCCTGCAAGTAGGATGCCCACCAAAGGATTTGGGAGCATGTGAAGGCCCAGATGGGGGTGGAGGATGTTTGCCGGTAGTTGGGCCAAGTATCATTCTGGACTGACTCACAGATTTGGAATTTGATTTGGCAAATTTGGCTTGGACTATGGAAAGTTTTAAATAAATAAAAAAAAAATCTCTGCCCCAGCTCATGGATGGGTCTTGTCTTGAGGCAACCTAAGAGTACAGTCCTAAAGCTGCAGACCTCTCCGCAGAAGTTGCAGGTCCTTCCACAGAGAGGGATTTCTCTCCTATTCCTTTCTCCGCTCTCTCTTGCTTTGTTGGCAAGAGAGGCTTTTACGTTAAAACAGGCAGCTGCTTGGCTGAAGTTCACTGGAATTGGTTGGCAGCTAGCTCCTCCCAACTTGACATTGGCATCCATTTTCTTGAGTGTCCTTGTAGTATTTCCTCTGCCACTGTGAGGTCTCAGGCCATTGCTAAGCAGGGAGCAGAACACTTGTTTGGGAGCTGAGAGTCAGACACCCATACACAATGTCCAGCCCAGCGAAGGTGCTTGAGGATCACCAACTCAATGCTGGTGACACTGGTTTCAACAAGGATGCTGACATTTGTGCGGTGATCTTCCTCCTTGCTGTGGAAGATTTTCCGGAGGCATTGATGATCCCTCCCTGGGCTCTTGAGGTAGGTCACCCATGTTTCACATCCATACCAGAGTGGGGCATTTTACACAAGGCAGTATAGGTGCTTTACCTACCCAGAACTACAGTGTGCAAAGAAGCTGTGGGAGAAATGTTTCTTGCTAAAGTGGATGATGAGATGGGAAATCTGTAGGAGATCCCTCCTGGCTTAGGAGGGGATGGACTTCCAATAGCTCCATGAATCTCAAGTTATCACCACCAGAGAGCTCTTCTAAGCACAAAAACAGCTCTCCTACACCTTGCCACTTGATATATGTACATCATAGGACAGTTCTAGTTCTTAACCAGTTCCAAATGGCAATGGCAATGCATAGGGGGTGCATGGGGGCTTTTGCTGCCATAGTGCTGTGTTCTGCAGCCCCAGCCTGTCTCCTTGCTCATCTACAGTGGTGACACTTAGGGGGTGCCTCCCCCTGAGAGTGCCGGTACACCCCCTGACCAGCCACACTTGCCGCTTAGTTGATGGGTAGGGGAGGCAGGCAGGAGCACCACCGGCCCCCCCCTTCAAGCGCCAGGCAATCGCTGCAGCTGCTCCCAGAAGCAGCCATAGCCACTCCCAGAAGGAGCTGCAGCGATTGGCTGACACGGGATCGGCCGCAGGGATTTCCCCCCGGGCAGCAAGATCTGCCGCCGCCGCCGCCCCCCCCCCCGGGACGGGTCACATGGGGAGGCATGTGCTCCTGACTAAGGCGGCACCAATTCCCCATGCCAAATGGGTTAAAGCAGCTTGGTTCTGGCTGGGCTGTCTGAGCCAGCAGAAGGCAGTGCTCTTCTCCCTGAATCTGAAGTTGGACAAGGAAGCAGAGCTCTTCTGGAAATGCTTGCTCTTCAGTGAAATGTAAAACCAATGTCTTCACCATCTGTGGTTGCTAACAAGTCTGTTAGGTTTCCTTTCCAAGTAGATGTTCTATCTGAATTTTCCCTGCAGTTTCAGTGTAGCACACTATTAGCACTGGTGTTGCTGCTGTATTTTCTAGGTAGTTAACAAATGTTTATGCATTTTTATCTTGGAAGGTTTTAAATGCAAATTAAGCATCCCAGACAATGTTTGTCTTAGACAGGGATAATCCTGACTTGAACAAGGTGTTGGCCTGAAGGATTTCTTAAGGTGCCTTCCAGCTCTGTTTTTCTACTTGTATTGTGGTTGAAATGCAAGATCTCTCTTAGATTAACATGCCATTGTGGCATTCTAGTTGTAGCGGTTCTTGAGAAAGGACTTAAAGGAGTCTATTGGCTTTGCAGAAAAGTGTGAGGAGAGTTCTTCATGAAGAGCTTTGCAGAAAAGTGTGAGGAGAGTTCTTCATGAAGAGGAGCATGGAAGAAAGCACAGAGATGCTTGTGGATACAATAGAAATATGGAGAGCTGAGACTGGCAATCTTTTTTAAAAGCAATACTTCAGCTTAAGCAGAGGAATTCTACTGAATGGCTGTATGCTCCACTGTTGTTTGGTGGAGACTGATAGTGCTGAGAGAGCAATGCACCTCAAAACCTGAGCAGACAGGGGTTTTAGGTTCTTCATGTGCTGAGTGCCGACAGCTGAAGAGGTCAACAGGAGCAGGTTATTTCAACTGGAAGTGGCCTTTTTTTGGTCACTAGGGGGAGTTGCAGAATGAGTTTTAAATACAGCATCTTTTCAGTGCAACTTGAAGCTGTGTCTGACTGGGGAAATCACCCACCCCTACTGGCCTGTCAAAGGTAATAAAAAGAAGTCAACGTTGAAGGTCCACCTGAGCCAAGGAGCCCATCAGGTTGGCAGGGCTAAGTATCCATAGCCAAAAACGCAAGAGGAAGTGATACAGCTAATGTGACCTTTGGCCAGTTTTGGCTCCCCAGCCATAGTAGACCAACTACTAAACCTCACACAGCATATCAAAGATGGTTTCCAAAAGAAGTTAATCACTGGTGCAGCGTTTGTTAAACTATCTGCTGCATATGGTACTGTCCAACACTGCATCATGATCCACAGACCATACCTTATGACTGATGACTTGGATCTAAGCCAGACCATCTGTAGCCTCTTAGAGAACAAGCACTTCTATGTGGAACTAAATGGCCAGAAAAGTAGATGGTGCTCCCAAAAGAATGATTTAACACATGGTAGTGTGCTAACCATTAGCCACTTTCTGCCAAATGTAAGTAAGTATATCATCTATGCTGACAATCTCTACATTACTACACACAGAAGCATGAATGATGCGTGCCCCAGCAGCTGGGGGGCCATGACGGTGGCAGCGGGAGCATGGTGGTGGTAAGCTGGGAGCTCCTGCAGATGACACTGGTGCTATCAGCAGGTGGGAGGGGGTGGTGAGTGCTGACCAGGGGTTGACAACCACCCCCAGACACCGCTGGCAGTGGGCAGCGGCAATTGCTGACTGCCCACAAGTGCCACCTGCAGTGTTGGTGGTAGGAGTGGCAAGCAGTGACTGCCCGCAGGCACTGCCGTCAGTGGTGGCATCGCCTTTTAGTAGTGGGTGGAACGCTGCGTTCAGGGGATGCACATGCACCCGCGTGCACCCCTATGCATCACCAGTGCATAAAAGAATTTTGAGGACACAGAGAAGATCCTGAAGAGGGCATTGAACAAGATGTCAGATTATTACCTAAATAATTATCTTAATCCCAACCCTGGGAAACCCAAATCTGTGCTTTCCGTCTGAGGAACTGTGATGCAGAATGACATCTGAATGTCGCCTGGGGTAATCAAGAGTCTCGAACATCAGAAATGCTCGGTCTAGTTAGAGGTAACACTGGACTGTACACTTAATTACAAAAAGCATATATTAAATACCAAAGCCAAGGTCAACACAAGAAACAACATTCTGCATAAGCTTGCAAATTCCAAGTGGGGAGGACATCCATCCACATCGTGCTTTAGCTCTTTGTTTTCTGTGGCCAAATATGCCTGTACCATCTGGAAATGCTCAAGTCACAATAAACATATTGACACCACCCTAAATGATACATGCAGAATTATAGCAGGCTGCCTAAAACCCACCCCTGTTGCCTGCTTATACACACTACCTGGCATAGTGCCTTCTTACATCAGGAGGAAAGTAGCAAGTGACATTGACCAGCAGGTACTAGAGTCCAGACAACTGTCACCCACTATACGGACATCCACTAGCACACTGTCATCTCTCACCGAGATGTGGCTTTTTGTCCTCTACCACAGGGGTTCCCAACCTTTTTAGATCGAGGACCCGCGGACCGGAAGTCGCAGACTGGTAAACAGTGGACTGGCATCCATGAAAATAGGATGGGATTCAATACTGACAAGTGCAGGGTGCTGCACTTAGGCAGTAGGAGCCAGCAGCATACAGGCTGGGGAACTCCCTTCTCGAAAGCATGGTGGCAGAAAGAGATCTTGGAGTCATTATTGATTCCAAGATGAACATGGGTTGACAATACGAGGACACAGTCAGTAGGGCTAACCGTACCTTGTCATGCATCCACAGATGCATCACAAGCAGGGCGAAGGAGGTGATCCTCCCCCTCTATGTGATACTGGTCAGGCTTCAGTTGGAGTACTGCATCCAGTTCTGGGCACCACACTTCAGGAGGGATGTGGACAACATGGAGAGGGTCCAGAGGAGGGCCGCTCGCATGATCCGGGGACAGCAGGGCAGACCCTACGAGGAGAGGCTACGGGACCTTAACCTGTTCAGTCTTCACAAGAGAAGGCTGAGGGGGGACCTGGTGGCCATCTATAAACTTACTAGGGGGGACCAGCAGGGATTGGGAGAGACCTTATTCCCCTGAGCGCCTCCCAGAGTAACAAGGAATAACAGCCATAAGTTGTTAGAAGGTAGGTTTGGACTAGACATTAGAAGGCACTACTTCACTGTCAGGGCAGCTAGGATCTGGAACCAACTTCCAAGGGAAGTGGTGCTGGCTCCTACCCTGGGGGTTTTTAAGAGGAGGCTTGACGTTTACCTAGCTGGGGTCATTTGAGCCCAGTTTTCTCTCCTGCCCAAGGCAGGGGGTCGGACTAGAAAATCTACAAGGTCCCTTCTGACCCTACATCTGTGAATCTATGAATCTAACTGTTGGTTGCTGGTTTGCTGTATGCCGGTCACTTCCAGTCCACAGTGACTTCTGGTGATGCTGCATGGGGCCCCGCAGCCAAAATTTCTGTCTGGAACAATGGTAAAGATATCTTCACCTGGCAGGTGGAAGGGAGGAACCAAACCTCAACCGCAGCAGCCACCACAGCAGGATAGGACAGGCTGACCCTCCTGGGGACCGGCAGCCAACCCTTTGTGCCCCAGCACCGGGCCACAGCCCTGGGATTGGGAACCCTTGCTCTACCATACCATTGACCACATCACCAGAATCAGCCAGAACTGCCCTCTGGCAAAAAGAATGGGAGAAACTAAGTGACAAAGCTATTGAATGGAGCCAGCAAGGAATTACCCGCAGTAAGGAGTTAGCATCTGGCTCCAACTACAAATGGCACACATGGCAGAGCCTAAACAGATTGAGAGTGGGTCTCAGCAGATGCAACTTTCTCATGCAATCATTGGGCCTCTATGCAGTTGACCAATGTGTTTGTCAAAACCATGGATCATCTCCTGAGATACCCCATAGCACCAGAGTGTACCCCACAGGATCTGGCAACCCCAACACCAGAAGCAGTGGCCTGTACAAAGTATTGGGAACAGGCCATATAGAAAAGATGGACTGGAGACACGACAACGAAGACGACCTTTTACAGCTGGTTTGACTAGGAGCAGCCTTTAGCATTAGTCCAGAGCACAGGTCAAACTTGTGCGTCTAGAGCTATATATAGCAAGACACCATAAATACTCTGTCATGACGCCCTGGCTTTGGTAGTGATAACCACAGTAAAATAACAATTGCTATTTTAAATGTAATGCGGTCTCACCCTGCTCAGGGGAAGTCAGTGGAGCATGGTGGTTAGAATTCTCACCCTTTGGGTGTCACCCATGGTAAGAAACCATGATAAAATATGAAGGGAAAAGGCCTAGTTTCCACAAAGCTTATGACTGCAGTGAAATAATTATTGTCATCTCTGCAACAATGCACAACAAATTATCATCGCCTGTGTATTAGATCGGGGCTGTACAACTTATAAGCAGCTGGAAGCTGCATCCCACATGGGCTGCCCACTCATGATCTGCAATAGTGTGAGCCATGGGCTCCACAAGCTGCTGCCATACAGCTGTCCAGTGCTGCACTAGGTAGTTAATGTTTATTATTTTCTAGGTAGTTAATAAATGTTTATGCATTTTATCTTGGAAGGCTTTAAATGGGAGGAGGTTGCACTGACCTTCCTCCCACTGCTCAATGTTGCACATGCCTCTGACCTAACTGCTGCACCGTTCACACAAGTGGGTCTGTCCCCCCCCCCCCAATCACACAGCACATAAATGGGCATTCTGTGGTGCTTTGGGAAGCCCAGAGCCCTAGCTGCTACTGCAGCCAGAGTGATAGAGGGGGCAGAGGCCACATGGGACCTCAGCGACTGCAGATTAACCCCATGCAGGTCACTAGTTTGACAGCCCTGTATTAGATGATGGGTGTATACAATTGCAGCAGAGAAGCTTTATCATGCCAGTTTTACAGGTGAGGAAACAGAAGCACAGAAAAGAATCAACTTCCTGGAGGTCACAGAATGAGTCATAGTCTACAGAGTCAGAAATTAAACTTAAATCTGCTGACTCCTGATCCCATGATTTAACCATGAGACTTTCCTTTCCCTCCAGGGATTTTTCAGTCTAAAGTTTGACTTTCATTTACTTTTAACAGCCTGAGAAAAAAATCTTCCCTTTAAGCTTCTCATAATTACCGGTAATCTAAGTACAAGGACTATGTTTGTGTATGTGTTTGTGCGTGAAAATCTGTCCATCTTTCTGTTATATGAACAGGGAGAGAAAAGCAGTTTTCAGAAGCCTTTGCCTAGTTTAGTTATTTCAGGGTGTATTGGTTTAAAACATCATACATAGCCTGAATGGAGTCCTCTCTAAGGAATGAAGGCTGGTGCTTGTCTGAAGCAATTGCTTTTAAAGTATTGGCTGTGGCCACATGAGAAATAATGTTCATGTACTGTATGGCTCAGATCAACCTCTTCCATGGAAAATGCTGGGCAGCAAGGAAAATATCCTCTCAGGGTCCTATCTCTGCTTCTGCTTTGTTCTCTAGATGGGACAGGTCCTACCAAACAGATTGTGATTGGTGGATTAGCAAGGAACTCAGGCCCAAATTGTACAGAATCTTGAACTGACTCTCCAACTCCATGCCAAGGTCTTCCTCTGCTCTGTATCGTGGCTTACTCCTGTTTATTATAACACAACTCTTAGCTTCGCAGAGGATCAGAGTGTTCAAAAAGGGATCAAAGAAGCTGATTCTAAATACAAAGCTGTATATTTATCCATAGAACATGTCCTAGCATGGGCAGTGTCTGTATCAGAGTCCTTCACACTTGTCCCACTACCTGCATCAACATTTTCCTAGGTGGAGACACTGCAGGAAGTAGTGGGTGAGTTCAGTGTCTGTAGCTTGTTCAGTCCTTGGCTTCTCTCCTGAGATTGACAATAATGTAATGCAATTACTGTGAATAGAATTACACACCTAAAACTCTTTTCTGCAATCTGCTATTAGAAGCGTTGGGGTGGAGGGTGCACTAGTGGGTCTTAGCCCTCCCAAACACAGGGCAGCGGTAAGGCCACAAGGCAACCCAGCCAAGGCTTTCCAGCACAGCAGGGGTAGGGAGGGAGTAGGGCTAGGGGAGGGGTAGGATGCGCACAGCTGGTGGAGCATGGGACTGAGCCATGAGTGGCTCATCTGGGGGGCACGGCTCCTGCTGCAACCTGCACTATGGGGGGCACATGCCCCTGGATCTGCATGGGGCAGGCTGTTCTCAGTGGTGGGGGGGGAGGCTGGAAAGAACCCAGTGCAGCCTGCGCTCCAGCCCACAGCAGCACCCTGCCCTGGCCCATGCAGATCCAGGGTCATGTGCCTGCCATGCGCTCCCAGGACATGTGCAGCAGTGGGAGCCGCCACCCCTTCCAATGACTTGGGGCGGGCACGGAGGTCCCAGGGTTGCTTCCCCTCCAGCCTGGCCCCTGGGGCCAGTGCAGGGAGGCACTCCGGGCTGGTGCGGGGCTAGGGGGCAGCAGATTCATTGGCATGGGGGGTGCTGGCACTGGGCAACAACCCCAAGCATGGGGGAAGGGGTGGCTGCACAGGCGCAGTGGGCCCCAGACCTGATCCTGGACCTGGCTCAGCTTGACTCCCTCCCAATCCCTGCCCAGTCTCAGGCCCACTTCCTCCCCCTGCCTCTTCCCCTGCAGACCTTCCTGCCTGGGTGTGGTGCACATATGCATGCATGCACACACACACTCAGCCCATGCCCCCCCCATAGTTATTAACCATGACTTTCTCTGTCACAATTATGAAACTAGAAAAATGGCTTCACCTTAGTCACCTTGTCTGCTCTCCATCCATTAGAGCCACTTACCTTCTCACAAAACCTGTGGTTTTGCTCCTATGTATTTTGTGGAGCTACTACAAGCACAGGGGGTGTGAGCTGGACTCCTTCATGCACCACACATCATGAAGAGTGTCAGCTGCATTCCAGATACAGAACCTGAGGCAAAAAGAATGTGCCTGGATTTCCATACCATAAGGTTTGTCTGCAGTGCTGGGCTTTGGCACGTTTCACTTTTGATTGGTTGGTAGGATGTATTTAATTCCCAAAATGTCACTGGCCATTTCTGTGATCGTAAAGGCATTTCTTTTTTAAAAACCTCACATTAGGCACTTCCTTCCCTTTTACAAGTATATTGGTAACCTTTAGTTATTTAGCATTCCATAGACACATTAATAGCACCTGCTGTTCTTATACAGACCCCTTCGAAATATAATCAGTGTACTCCATATATATGCATATCAAGTAAATGCATAATCGTCAATCCCAATTTTGCTTTTCTGTCTATTTCTTAAATTGTAACAAACACTGGTTAAATGCATAAGCCACTTACGTTAGTAGGAACTCTTCAACCCTATTATCGACATAATTGTGTTCCTTCTACTGCAGAATTGGTGAAACTGGGTACATCTACATGAGATGCTTAATGCACATTAGATTAATTCTACTGCGTATTAGCACAGCTGGCAAGACCCCTGCAAATGAGCAGTGTACATAGTCTAATGTGCATTAATGTCACCTAAAAACGCTTGTCTGCACTAATGCACAGCTGCACCAATTACGGCACATAAAGTTAGTACTTGTTATTACAAGTACTAAATTTAACACACCGTAATTGCAGCGCATTAATGAATGTGTGGATATGCCAAGTGAACTAGCAGCCGTCAATTCCAAGGCTTTTAATAGCAGCCCTGAACTAAGGGAAGTGGTGCTGGCTCCTACCCTGGGGGTTTTTAAGAGGAGGTTGGATGAACATTCAGATGTTTCTTGTGAAATGTTTGAAGCATTTTCCTGGTCCACTGCCCTCACTTACTATGGCTTGTAAGTCCTCTAGTTGATCCCTAGATTTTGGTTAGACTTTTCTGGCCAAAGTCTTGCTGTTACCTGTACCTCTTAGCCATCTCATCATTATGAACTAGAACTCCCACTTTACAGCTGTTTCTTTCCCTTCCTCCCAGTGATAATATTCTCACTTTTCACTCTATAGAAGGTCCAAACCGGGGTGGAAATGCAGATGGAGCAATGCTTTTGACCAGGTTTTCATTGGGGATTGAGTTGGGTGATACTTGATAGCTTTATTTATTATTTGTGTTACCATGAAAACCATGCCTTCCATTACTAGGAACCCTAGTGAACCATTATGCTAGATGCTGTACTAAGTCCCTGTCCCAAAAAGTTTATTATCTAAATCAAATCTCAAGCAGCTGCTACCTGAGCTACAGGACTAGGAAATTTAACCCTAAAGACAAAAGCAGAATCTGGCCAATAGAGGGGGACAATGAGTGCATGTTGTATCTGTGAATTGTGCTGGTATGATGTTTGCTGCTCTCTGGGTGCATTTACATGAGATGTTTTACTGCACAGTAGAGTTAATTACTGCATAGTAAGCATCACCATCTACACATGCTGACCCTTACTGCGCAGTAATTTCCTCTACTGGGCATTTAATTTTCTACCTGCAAATGCAAGTAGCAGATTAACTGCTGAGTAATTACTGTGCACTAGGGCACATGTACACAGCCCACTGGGAGCAAATTCACTCTTGGCAGCAGGGGCAGGAGACTGCGGGAGCTACCACTGGAGCCCAGGTGTGGACAATGCTCCGTTGCCCCAGCAGCAGGGAGCTCCCAGCTTCTGCTCTGCAATTGTGGAACAGGGGCTGAGGAGATTGTTTTCAGCCCCAGCTCTGCAATTACAGAGCAGAGGTTAGAAACTCCCCACATGGGGAGAGTTACCTGCTCAGCCTGGAGCTGGCCAGGACCTGCACTTGATTGAGACAGTTCCCAGCCTGCCCCAGGCTGTGCAAGGAAGTCTGTACGTGCAGCCTGGAGATGGCTAGGGACTGTCCTGTTTCAGGCAGGTGCTCCAGGTTGCATATGCAGACTTCCCCACACATTCCAGAGCTGGCTGGAAACTGTCCTGGTCAGGGACATGTCTCAGCCCCATGCCCCAATTGGTCATTCAAGGCACAGGGCTTGGAAAGAGCTGCAGGGGAGGAGCAGGTCCCAGCCCCCTTCCCCGATTTGCCAGTGGGGCAGTGAGCCTCCAGCTGGGCAAGAAATCCCTGCCCAGCCAAGGGATTTCTGCTGGCTGCCCCACCAGCAAATTGGGGCAGAGGGCTGGGACCTGCCTTCCCCACCCCCCTGGCTGATCTTTCCAAGTCATCTACCTCCAATAGGGGAGTTGGGGGCCAGGAGCTCCCTGCTGCCAGGGCAGGGGGACATTGTCCCAGCCAGAGCTCTGCCACTGGAGGCTGCCCTGGCAGCAGGGAGCTCCCCAGAGGCAGGAAAAAATCTCCCAGTCCCCATCAGGAGACAGCTGTCTCCTGGCCCCATGCTCCCTGCCAGCCCCTGAGCTACCATGTAGAGCTCCCCCTGGCTGCTGCAGGTGGCCAGTGTAGGGCTGGAGGAGTTGGGAGCACGACTGCCACCGGGAGCCACAATTCTGCTCCCAAATCCTGACACATGTAGACATCTTCCTGGGGTGGGTTTACTCTAGAGTAATTTACAGCATGTGTATGTGTAGACACATCCACTGTCACCATCACCTTCCTTAAAGCTGCTCAAGAACTTATTTTTCAAAAGAGCTGGGCAGAAAATTGGGAGGGAGGACATAATGAGGAGAGATGTGCATAAGGATTTTTAGTGTTTTTGCTGAATTTTTTCTTTAAAAATTGCTAATCAGTTCTAATTTAAAAATACTGTAGTATAATTTAGTTTAGTTCTGGTTATCATCTTTTCTGGGCAGAGTGGAGTTCCCTGATGGCTGCATTTCTAATTAAATTCTTCTTCATTAGACCAGATTAAACTCTGTGTCTTTGTATATTTGCAAGTAACAGTCTGTCTGGATACGACATAAAAAAGATAAGCCTGTATTTATTTGTACAAGTATTAATTCACAATAGCAAAGAAAGAGAAACCAGATAGAAAACAACCACAGAAAACAATGGTAAAAACAAACAGAAAAAAAATAATGTTATCCTCTTCAGTGCTAACTCACTACAGACAGAAGACATTTGTATTCCTACTAACTTGGATCATCCAGTGGTTAGTCATTTTTCAGACTTCAAGCCAAGTCTTTTTCTAATCTGCATCTAACTGGAGTCCAACCGGAAAAATATGGATATGTAGATCAATAGTTTTTTGTTGGACTAAAGATAAAACCTAAATTTCTTGGCCACTAGCCAATGGCTGTCTATCACCAACTCAGCTGTCCATTTTTTGAGCATCTTGACTGTCATGTATGCAGGCCAGAAGTCAGAGACATTATTGCAGCATTTCCTGCAATCAACTCCAGAACATCTTGGAAACTAGTTGTACTGCAGAAAGAACCAGTTGAGAGGGCACATTTTAGATGCCAGCCCAGCACCTCCTGAGGGTTAGCCTGTCTATGAGAAGAAAACTGCCAGGTTTGTCAAATTGTTGCCTTAACTTATTACAATCACTGTGAGGATTTTACTGATTTATTCTGAAGGTTGCCAGGGGCTGGATATTTTATTTTAAGGTAAGGGCAGCAACAGTCCACCAAAAAGACAGCAAATTGAAAATGACAAATAAATAGAGTTAACTAGTTTTAAAATCAAGTTAACAGCTTGGGACGAGCTGTTTTCTTCTGTGTATTTTTGACAATGTTTCACTTTCAAGGTGAGGTTAAATGGTGCAAAAGTATGGATATTAACATGTCCACCAGAATTAAAAGGAATTGTATCGTCTTTAGTAAGGATCTTGCATAAATCTAGGAATGTGTTTTATATACAGAGTAGGGTAACTGTTCCAGACTATAAGCAACACTCATACAGTCTACACTCAGTCCAACATCATTTACCCAAAGCAAAAAAGCCACCCAGAACATCAAGTTATCATACCAACCCTCACTTCACGTTTTTCCCCGCAGATACTCAAGTGGGGAGAGAAATGTGTGTTGCAATGTGCCCTAAAATCCAATAGAATTGAGCTATTTTGAAGGAAGAGGATAGGGAGAGGATGAATTCCATATTAAAATAGTCTTTATGGAGAACAGCCTATCAGTAGTTGTAGGCCCTTTTAAAATAGGGAAACTTCATCTGAAGAATCTTCACTGATCCCATTGATGCAGTACAGTACTGCAAAAGGACAGTGGCAGTCAAGTAGCCTACTCCAAAGCATCTGCCTACATCACCTTAAGCTTTTCAATAGGGATGGAAAAAATCTGGACTAGAAAAGCCAAGAGAATCTTTAATGACTATCATCTGAGAGTTTGGTGTTCAGCAAACTTCTACTTGATGACCTTCACAATACAGATTCAAACACTGGAAAAACCCTGCAATTATTAGCCCAAATCACTCCTGTGATATAATATTTGCAAAGTCACCAGGATATATTTGGCTCATTCTCTCCAAAGATTGAGTCATGCCCCCCTTTTTTTTAATTTTTATTTATTTAGTTACAAATACAAGATACAATAAAAGACCAAAGAAGAACTCATAAAGGATAGCATTTTAGAAAAAGCTACTGATTTTTGGTTGCCAACACCATAATCCTGGTGCTGCATTTTTTGAGATGCTGAGCACTTGCTTTCCATCTATTTGGACTTGTGAGTGCTTAGCAATTGTGAATTCACATCCATATCAGATAACCAAGCATTGATCCACCAAAAATGTATTTATTTATTGTAGTGCCAAGAAGGCTTATTAAAGAATAAGGACCATAATGCACTAAGCCAGTGGTTCTCATCCTTGTTAAACTCAAGGTACTCCTTGAAAAATACAAGCTCTTGATTTTCACTCATTTTTTGATTAGGGAAAAATAATAGAACAATTCTTCTGTTGCAAAGAACTAAGAGGGCACGTCCACACATGCAAGCACATGCACTTGCAGCAGCTCAAATAGAAACAGTGCAAATTTGAGCTGAGGCTTTTTGCCTCAGCGCATGTGCTCAGACATGCACTTTGTCGTGGAGCAAATTGTGCCACTTAGGGCAAAATAACCCTGCCTTGCTCCTCCCAGATCTGCAGCCAGGGGAAGCTAGAGCCTGGGGCCAGCAGCTGTGCTGTCCCCATCAGTATAAAAAGCTGCCCTGTCCTGGCCCCAGCAGTACAAAAACCTGCCCTGGCAAGCAGCTCAGGTTTACTTGCTCTCCAGAGCTTCTTGGGCTCAACCACTTGGTACCTGGGGACACTACTCCTTGTGCCAGCTGTACTGCTGCAACAGCATCCCAAATCCATTTTTAAAAATATCCCCCAAACCATGTTTTTCCACAATTAACACAAAAGACCACTCTATACACATACTCACGCGCACGCACACATGCACATATATCTGGACAGAGAGAGGGAGAGACAGCAATCAGTTGGGCAATGGTTTAATGGTATATTTACAAAGTTAAAACAGTGTGGAAGCTTACCAGTGTCTCTATCATGATAAAATAAATTCTAAATACCTATATGTGTTGATGTGTACTTTTGGTTTTCTTTCCACATAATGGGTGTGTGATGGGGGAATGTGGTGTTTGCAGGAAGGGGCATCAGGGAAAGCGGGTCATGTGTGGAGGGATGTGGGTTGGTTTGTGGGTAGGTGTGGGGCAATTGCTGGGGGGACTGTGGGTGTGGGGTACCTTGTGGGGGGGGCTGCTTAGGAGGGGTGGGTCCCCTGGCCCCCACAGGGTGCAGGTCTCCCACAGGGTCCCAGCTCCCCCCTGGAAGGCCACAGCCCCTATCCCCCATAGGGCCCCAGTCCCCCTGCTCAGGGCCCCAGGCACCCTGGAGGGCCCCAGCCCCCCTGCCCATGGTCCCAGCTCCCCCTGGAGGGCCCCAGTCCCCCTGCCCATGGTCCCAGCTCCCCCTGGAGGGCCCCAGCTCCACACCCAGGGTCCCAGGCACCCTGGAGGGCCACAGTCCCCCCAGGGTCCTAGCTCCCCCTGGAGGGCCCCAGCTCCCCCTTCCCCCCGCTACCCAGGGCCCATAACTTACCTTTAGCAGTGCTCTGAGCCATGGCGGCAAGACCCAGTGTGGCATGCAGGGACGGAGTGCTGGGCCCAGCTGGGTCCTGGGGCCTCTCTGCTGCTGGGCTGGGCCCCTGGTGGCAGGACCTGTTGCCCTCGGGGCCCCTGTGCCGCCCAGCCAGGTCAGATCCAGGGCAGCAGGACCCAGTGCGGCGCACAGTCCTTATATGCCAGGTTTCGTTCTCACACGTGCCTCTTGCCCCACCTCAAAGGGGTTTGAGGTAGGGCAAGAGGCACATGCACAGTCATCTGGACACACCCAGAAAGACCACAACAGGTCAGTATGATTTTAACACTATGGATTCCTATTTGAAATCTCTGGATCTATCTTGTGAATCATGTTTGCACACCTAACAGTGCTAATATTGTGTGGCACCCTAAAGCACACTTGAAAGGATATCCAAGCATGCTAGGATGCCACAGCACCCTGGTTGAGCCACTGGGCTTTTGACAGACATGTACTACAAAAAGATGGTTCTATTCCTAAAGACTTTACAATTTAAGTTAATCAGTAACCATGTCTGAAAATTTTAGTGTGACAGTAAAAAATAAATCTACATCTACTGTATGAACATGTGTTTTCTGCTGAATCTAAATAAACCACAGTATAAACCCCATAGATTTTTTTTTGCAATAAAATAGCACAGAATTGAGAGACAATTATGAAAGCAAAACGAAAAATTAAGTATAAAATGAAAAAGCCAGGTAATGGGAAGGGATTTGATTCAGCAAATGAGATGAATGAGGACAGCATCAAGGCATCAGGTCTGTTTAATTGATCTGATGGGATATAGAAAAATAAAGCCAGTTCTAAGTGGATTAATTTAGGCCAACTCTTTCACCTAAAGAAGCATGCCTTTGAAAGGTTAGGATCTTATTCCCTAACATCCTCTAAAACAGTGTTTCTCAACCTGTGGTGTGCGTACCCCTGGGTGCTGCATTTTGGTCTTTGCCTGATCAGGCCAGACGTTCCAGCCACCACCCCTCCCCCTGTGTCCAGTGTGCTGGGGCTTTCACTCCCTAGCGTCAGTGTGCAAAGGTATAGGGAGGGAGGCCCCACGCAGGCTGTTTTGCCCCAGGCAGCGGTGGAAAAAGTGGGACTCGTCTTGTGGCGGCAAAACCAGAAGTGCCATGATGGGACTTCTGGTTTCACTTTTGGCATGTCCATCGGCAGGGGGTACGTAAGGTACCAAAGGTTGAGAACCACTGCTCTAAAAGGCCCTACAGATAACAAACTGAGTCACAGTTCCTTCTTGATTGTGTGATTTTCCTTCATAATAAACATTCCATTTCTTGGTTCTACTTATTCAAGCCCTGATCCAAAGCCCACTCAAGTCAATGCATATCTTTCTGTTGATGCCAGTGGACTCTGGATTAGTTCCTTGGCAAATGGGTTGTGCCCTCTATCCAAGTAAAAACACACTCCAACTTAGCTGGTATACAGTCTACACCACAGCCCTCCATACTGAAAGGCCTTACCCATTCCTTTTGAGATAGAGGGATGGAAACCATCCCCTCAGCTCAGGCATGTTGTCATGAGCTCATGAAACAAGAACTTAAAGTTACCACAAGTTAACATTTTTAGGACTGGTTTCTGCTTTCACATCCCAGTATTGACTATCCTGTTAACATAGGGGAAAACACACGGTTGAAGCGGGGGCAGTGCATAGTACTGAGCCATGAGGGACAGCTGAGTGTTATGGAGACACTGGAACATGGGTATAAATAGAGATGTAGCTGTTATCTTGATGAAATCAGACCAGATGTTACTCTGAAATCCCTGCTCTGTTATGGGAAAATAATAATTTTGCTAAAAAGAGACTATTGAGTTAAGTATGTGTTATAAATATTTCAGTCCTAGTAATATTTGGAGCTTAAAGAAAACATTGGTGGAGGAACCATGCTATAAAAATGCCCTCCTATGAATGGAGGTGGATTAGGGAGAAATGAACCCTTTGATGATATAACTTGGAAATATATAGCCCATTAGTAAGATGCACCCATTCACCATTGATGTCAGTAGGAGAAGGAACAGTTCCTCATTGCTTTTGTTTTATTTTCCTGCTTCCTATTCAAGCATTAACAGCTTGAGTTTAAAGCTGTGCAGCAGCCTCTTTTGTGAGGTAGAAATTCTGTGTCAGCATATGTATCCTGGAGGCAGTTGGCATGAGATGAAGGAGGACAGCAGCAGCTAGAACTGGGACTTGGTTCTTTAATATTTAACCTTCTCTAGCACCAGCTTTTTTAATCACTTTGTGCATTATCCTCCACCCTGGTTCAAAGAAGGTTTTACCCTGGAGATTGCAGTTCTTAATCCCAGGGGCAGGGAAAGGGGAAAAGTTTTCAGGGGCTCAATCTGGCTTCAATTAAAACATGTACATCAGAAAGAATAATGCCATTATGCTGGAGAAATCATACCTGTGTAAAAGCAACATAAGGGGGATCAGAATCACACCCATATCTGCCCAGGAGATATTTCAGATCTGTATAGTCAAATAAAGTCTATCTAAATATTTCAGATCCCTGAACAGAGGAATAGTTACTCCTGAAGATGCCAAGTCTCTGGCTCTGGAGGGAAATCTAGTCTCAAGTTGCATCTTCTAAGCCAGTGGTTCTCAAACTTTTGTTTTCATGGGCCACTTGAAAATTGCTGAGGGTCTCAGAGGACCATGTAATAAACTTATTTTGTGTTCTACAAATCAAAGTACACAACTTATATTTTAATATCAGTAGTCTTACCTTTCTAATACAATGGATGTGCCAGTTTTTTGAGCAAAGTTCTGGGAAGTCAGATGTAATGTTTGTCAGCTTTAGCCTTAGGTCACCTTCCTGTGGACCACATGAGTGGAGCTCACAGACCAGTGGTGGTCCACGGACCACAGTTTGAGAACCTCTGTTCTAAGCTAAGAATTATGTACCTAATTTTTTGCTACATAACATGGAATTATGGGTCCAGTGGGAACAAATATGAAAGTCTCATCAAACAGAGTTTAATTTAACCTGTTATAAATGTGGGCAGGATTACAGCCTGACTGCAATCAGTGCCTGGGGGTTCAATGGTCAACCTGAAGCAAGTATAATATATCTATTAGTGTGCCTGTTCCCCCAGTTACAGACAGGGAATTCCATACATGTGACTTGCACTACTATAAATGTAGTCCTTCATAAATCCTCCATGCATTAGTGGCAGAGCACCCCTTGAGTGAGAACAGCTGAACTGATGAGCATGAAACCTTGATATCTCTGATTTCTAGGACGTCTTTACTTACTCTCAACATCTATTTTTGCTCTCACTATGCCTGCAAGGTCAGCCTTTCTATTTTTGTTATCTCCAACATTTATTATCATTATTTGTGCTTCGGCAAAATTGTACACATAAATTAGAAGGAATTAATTCTGCTTTCAGCTACTGCATTAATCTCTGTAACAATAAACTACTGATGTTATCAGCTAGCTCTAGGCCTCCCATTTAGGGATTGAAAAAAGTAGGTTGATCAAATCCATGGGAACAGCCAGTTTTGATTGGTCAAGTTCAGCCCTCAGCTTTTGAAAGCAGTCCTGGATAACTGTTCTGAGGTCAATGTCCCAAGACCATGTGGCTGCAGTAGGCAGCTTTTTAAAGCCCACAGTTTCTCTCCTGGCAGCATATCAGAAGCCACATCCTTCCCTCACCCCATGTGTGCTTCTGTCTTTCTCTCAGTTGCCACAGCAGTCCCAACTCCTTGTCCTTGGGCTCCCAGCTGCTCACAGCAGTGCCTATAGATGCAGCTGGTAAAGAGGAAGGGAGAGAGCCACTGAATTGGGTGAGGGACATGCCTAGGACAGAGGTCAGTCTGCAGGAGGCAGAAAGGCAAATGCAGCCTTTGCAGGGAGATGAGGGGAAAAGCCTTGAAGAGCTTACTCTTTAATGACCCCTGGGTTATGAGCCCATATAACTGGTTGGGTGGTGAGACTGGCAAAAGCAATGCAGTAGCCAAGGAATGGAGAGGGTTCAGGAGAAAAAATAAGTGACTATTCATTATTACAGTACTCTGCCTGTATGCCAGCCTCTAGCAATGGTGTAAGTCTTCCCATTAGGGAATACTGCCTTCTCAGTGGAGTCAAGAGGCAGGCTCAATCCTGGGGTGCGATGTTGTGAGCTAGAATAGATAAGGGGTGTTGCAGATATACATTTGGGTTTTTTTTAAACACCCATCTTAACCTCCAGGAACTTTACCAAAAATCCACACTAAACAAAACCTCAAACCTTACTATTCACTCAGTAAGATCTGCAAAGTAACTAGACACCTAGAAACCTGGGAGATCCCAGGGTCAAAAAAACCCACTCTGAAAAAAGGCAGGGTGGCACACATGGCGGCAGGACATGCCCCCCAAAACTGGAGCTGGGCCAACCAGAAGCACACTCCAGCTGCCAGCTGGACTTCCTGCCTCAGCTGCAGCCCTGGGAGGCCCCAGGACCCCAGGTAAGGCTGCTGGAGCCAACACAGTTGCTGACCCCACCATCCCCTGCCCCACCTGGGGTAACCTGTCGCACATCCAAGCACACGTGGCACGGGCATTTCCCAGGGACTGTGCTGCTGCTCCTTTTCCCAAGAGGAAGCGAATGGCCACGCTCATCTAGATGCATCTTACGGGATAAAACCAACACTTTAAAATTAACAAGAAGGTCTACAGGCAGCCAATGCAGCTCAGAGAGCTGATGTCATATGCCTTACATGGTATACCACTTGAAAAGAACCAGGACTTCTTATCTGTGCCTAGCAAGTGGGGGGGGAGCAGGATGACTGCCCCAGGCACTGAAGCAAAGGGACGCCAACAGGCATTGCCCAGCTGGGGCAGGGCAGGGGACGGAGCTGTGATTGGCTCTTTTTTTTTTTTTTTTGGCGTGGGGGTGCGAAGATGGGGGAAGGGCTGCTCCCACCACTCATACACTCCTAGGCAAGCATGGGGGGAAGCATGGTCCCCAGATCTGTGCATAGGGCAAAGGTGGGCTGCCACTGCAGGCTTTGCCCGGGGCACCAAACTTTATTGCTATAGCACTGTTTTTTATTATAATGATTTTGAAAGACTAAGAAGCGGTGTGTACATGTGTTGATGAGGTGGTGTTTTTTTAACATATAGAATTCAGGTTTTGTCTACTGCAGAAGGCAACGGTGACTGAAGGGCTCCTGAAAGGCCGGCACCAAGAGTAAAATCCCACATAAAGGGAGTTATAGTTAAATGATTAAAACATGATTTTTCTGCCGTTCTCTTTGTTAAGATGTGTGTCACTCCAATGCTCATTTACCCTTTGGGATAAAGCACAGCTCTGTCCAAGACCCAGCCTTTCCAAATGGGTCAGGGTGCTGCCCGGGGCAGAGTTCAGTGTCCAGGCTCAGTCGAGGGGGGGGGGGCAGATCCTTAGGGAAAGAAAAAACTTCAGTTTAGAGCAGTGGTTCTCAACCTTTTTAGATCCAAGGTCCCTCTCGGAAAATGCCAGCTCTTATTTTTCACTTTTTTTTGTTTTTGACTACAGGAAAATAGTTTGGGGGGGCCCACGTAGGGAAGAGCTGGGAAAGCCCAGAACAGGGCAGGAGGCTTGAAACTTTGCGGGCTCCTATTTGAAATCTCAAGCAGTCAGTGTGCGAAAGGTGATATCTTTCATTAGACCCCCTGGCCAGCTACAAAAACCACGTTTGCCTTTAGGTGCAAGCGTTTGGGCACACGCGCCCCTCCTCAGCGCAGGCACAGGGGAAGCCGCCGGGCGCCGGGACCCGGGGGCGGGCTCCGCCCCGCCCGGCCGCGCGCAGGTAGCGGGCTCGGCGGGCGATTGCCCTGGCCTGGCGGAGCTCTGCCACTGCCCTGCCGCCGCCGCTGTCCAGGCGGTCGCGCGCTCGGCTCTCCATTGCTTGTGCCTATCTCCCCGGGATGCCGCCGGCGCTGGCGGAGCCGCGGCCGGACGCGGAGCGGGACCCGGCGGGGATGGGCGCGCAGCCGGCTCGTGGCGCCCAGTGAGCGGGACCGAGCGGGCAGCAGCCGGCGCCCCCCACACTCCTGCCCCGCAGTATGGAGCCGCCGCCAGGGGCGGCCGCCGAGCCCGCGCCCTGGGGGCAGGAGCCGCCGGCGGGGCCGGAGGAGCTGGACGGGGCGGCGGCGGGCGCGCTCGCCCGGCTGCTGCTCGACGCCGTGTGTCAGCAGCAGGGCTGGGTCCGCGTCTACGGTAAGCGGCGCCGGGACCCCCTCCTCCCCCCGCCGGGGCTGCGTGGGGCGGGGCGGGGCAGCGGCGCACAGGTGCGCGGCGTAGACGGGCCGGGCCGTGAGGGAGGGCGCCTCGGCGGGGGACAAAGGGCTGCTGCGCTTGGGGCCCGAGCCCGGGGTCGGCGCTGCCCACCGGGCCGCGGCTCTGCACGTCGGCGCGTGTCTGTGCAGCTCCGCTCCCGGCACAGCCTCTCCCCTGCCTGCCTGCCCCCTCCCGGAGCCCGGCCCCGCGGCGTGGTGTCGGGAGGTGCTATTGTTACAGCCCACCATTGTCAGATTGACAAGTCCTGAGGAGTGCCCGAGGGCTGCTCCCCTTCCCTTCCTCCGGGGGGTGCGACTTTTGGTCCTTGCTGGGCTCCTCTGACCCCAGCCGTCTTTCCTGCCCAGGTGCAGCCGGGCTGGACCTGATGATCTGCCCGGTCCCTTCCAGCCCCCTAACATCGATGACTGAATGAATCCTGTCCTCATGCTAAGAGCCTTGCCTCTGCCTCCCCTGATCACCTCCTCCACCACACCACACACAACAAAAAAGAAAAAGGTGTGAGCTTTTAGCGCTGACAGTTTGATAAATCTGCCAGCAGGAAGCACCGTGTTAAATACTCTGTGATTTCTTCAGCAAAAGCTAAAATGTCAAGATGTGTTTACCCCTAGCAGCCTCCACTGCAACCTTTTGTACTGATACTGCAGGAGCCCAATGCAGGAAGTTCAATTTAAAGTACCCTTGGATCCAACACACACAAAGATGTCAAGATGTTATCGTGCAGTCATCTGCACTGAAACCTTTTGTGTTGCTAGAAGTCAAGTACAGGATACAAGTGTGCGCAGGGCTTCTTTCTCTCCCCCTGCCCACACAGGCTCTGATTACTGTTAATGAGTTGCCAACAGCATGGACAGGACTGATATGGCCAGTCCCACAGCTGCATGCTTACTAGTGTATGCTCAATTGGCATCTGTATTATTTATAGTGAAGGTTGATGAGAGTCTGAAAAAGGATATTAAAATCTTCAGCAGTCTGGCTCACGTACAGGACCCAGTGTTATTTCCCATTTTTATTCAAGCCCTCCCTGGTATGTTACCTCCTAAAATAAAACCTGGCTCACGTGCCCAGCCTCTTCTGAGGCCTGGATTTGTTGGTGTTCCAAGCTGAAATGCAATGAAACTCAATCTTCAGGAGTGTCTAAGTAGTGGAAATAGTGTTTTATTTGTCTTTGAGTTGCTGTCTTTCTTTCCATTTGCCTAAAATGTTTCACCATAAGTACTTCTATTTTATTTTTCTGAGGGAACAAATTACTTTAGATTACTGCAGATAGGCTCTTCTTTTTCTCCACTAAAATGGACTTGACAATCTGTTTTTCTTGAGTGCTTAATGGGTGCCATATCTGTACAAACAGTTGCTGTATTACCTCTACCTGATATTATATGAAGCCCTCAAACTCCACAAGTATTGCAGGAACGTACCTAAACCAGAAACTGGCTTTTCTTATGGCTTTACTCTGGAGATAACCAGTTTTATCAAAACAAGTGGTCTTTGCTGCCACTGTAATTTTTCTTGTGTGTTAGCTGGTAGCATCACTCCTGACATTAACATAATTCTACTAGTCTGTTGGCTGAGTTACACAATGATTACTGTTAACTCTGTCTTGGACCATCAGAGTTACATTTTTATATATTGCTGGGGAAATCAAGTCACCATTCTTATAGTTCTTTTGAATAGCACACCCTCCATATCATTCGTGTTGAAAATGTGGGCTGGCAGTGGTGGGAGACTAGACTGGCGGCTGCTTTTGTTGTACTTTACTGTGGTTAGCAGAAGACAGGGTAAAAAAGCACTGTTAAACTAATAGATTGTATTTTTTCAGTGGCACAGAGCTATGACTGCCTTAGCCATTCTTGAATATGACTTCCTCAGTCTCTTTTCTTTCACAGTGCCATCAAGCCAGGAACATAATGAATTGTAGAGCAGTATTGCAGGGATTTTTGGAAGGATTGTTCATACAGAATACAGAAGAAAGCAGGGAAATGTTCTTGGGAGGGGAAGGTCTACTAGCATTAGGGCATCTGATTGCTAAAAGAGAAACTTTTAGGTATGGGTGGAAAACAGACGCAATTTCAATTGATCGCACAACAAAATATTGCTTGCTGATTAGGTCAGGTTAGGTCATGTACTGCAGTCAGATAGACAAAGCAAAAAAAAAAAATTTATTTGCATGTTAGTAAGTGGCAGTGCAACTAGCTCTCAAAAGCTAGAAAAAATTGTGCTAGTCTTCAAGCAGGATTGCACAATAAAAATAAATTATGTAGCCCAAGGGTAACAATTTGTTTTTAGTGTCCATTGATACAAACTAATGATTGACTCTTATTTTCTGGTAGTTGTGACATGCTTTTCTTCTCCTCACAGAATAGAAAGTTATTTTTAAGTGGCTTTTGTTTACATCAGCCTACTTATCGTACTTGTTATCCTCACACAGATTCTTCTGGATAAGTTTGCCGGCAGTAATTTATAGAGGCCAATAATTTGGCCAATAAATGGCCTGTGCTTGTGCACAGCCACAGCACAACATGTAGGCAGCGAGAAGCACAGCCTGGCAGCCTGAAAAGCTGTGTGTAGCTGGCAAGTCTAGTGTGGGGGAAGGAGCTTGCGGGGGGCGGATCAATGCCCCTTGTGGTGAGGGAGGGAGTAGGGCAGGGGCGGGGTACAGGACGGAGTCACGGCTTATCCGGGGGATGTGGAGGCAGTTCCCCCTGTGCACCCCAACAAGGCATGGAGAGGGGCGGCCGGGGGGCTGCAGCTGTGGGCTGGGGCCAGGGATGCACACAGGGCAGATGGCGGCGGGTATGAGGAGGCTACAGCAAAATTTGGGGTGGCTGCAGCCCCCCCCACCCTCCGTAGCCCCCTTCCCAGTGCCGCCATTGCCCACCCAGAGCGCAGCTCAGTGCAGCCCTGGACCCAGCCTGCAGCTGCAGCTCACCCTGCCCCATGCAGATCAGGGAGGTACATGCCCCACCATACCCTCCTGGGTACAGCTGCAGCTCCCACCCCACCATACCCTCCTGGGTACAGCTGCAGCTCCCGCCCCACCATACCCTCCTGGGTACAGCTGCAGCTCCCACCCCACCTTCCACCTCCACTGCTTGAAGCTGCATGCCAACCTGGCCATGCCTTTCTGTCCACGTGGGTGGGAGTGAGGCGTACAGACTGGGCAAAGTGCAGTTAGTTGGTGGGTGCCCATGCGCTGGATGAAATTGCCTGGCAGGCTGGATTCAGCCTGAGGGCTGTCAGTTGCCCATCCTGAGTTAAAGGAAACTGTCTCATTATCTGTGTTGTCTGGTAAACAATGGGTACATTAACAGTAATTTTTTCACCATGATAAGTTAGGGGGAGGAAAGAATATCTAACTTGTGAAATGTCAAGTACCATTTTCTAGCATGACAGGGTGTTCAGCTATTGAAGTAGTATTTTTTTCCTAGTACATGTCTTTATGAACATAAATTAAGTGCTTTTAGACTGCTCAAACTGAAAGCTGTTTATCTGAAAAGTAATTCAAATAGTAAAAACATTTTGTTTGAAGCAAATGGGTTCAATATACACTTAATAAAATCTGATTTTTTTTTGCGTGTATTTCTGTTCTGTAACTGCATACCATTCAGCTTGCATCTGTCCAAGGAGCTTATTCATGAATGTTAGGGGAACTCATCCAATTGCAGAGCTTGTAAAACTTCATCTGTAAGCAGAAAGAAAAGGATTTAGTAGTAACGTATGATAATTACTGGTCTCCGTGGCATGCCAGCAGTATGACAATGATGTGAATGCAGTAGGACTTTACAATGTCTGGGATGCGATTTCAGTGTGACACTGAGGTCTTGTCTGGCTTCACTAGGATATCTGAATCATAGTCTAGCTATTTCTGCATATCCTGAGTTAACTGCAGCAGTTAATCTTTAGCTTTTTAATTCTGTTTTCTGTAGGATTGACAGTTTCTGTGTAAATTAATTGCTGATAATGTCATAAATCCATGAAAAAATCATTTTGTTACTTCAGGGCAGTGCAGTATCTGAATCTGTTTTCCCTAAACCTGGTATCTGAATAGTGAACTAAGTAAATGGGCTTAGTTATCAAAATGCTAGCTTTTAATTGCTCTCAAAATACAAGTCACATGAATAGTGTTGGATGCTGTTTCCAGAAACCACTTTTGACACGCACCTGATGTTTCTGTATAATCATGTGTGCTAGATAATGTCTTGTCTGGGTCCACAGTACATGAGCAGTGAGGGTAAGAGGGAAAATTCTGTTTTGTCAGAACTAGGAATCATTGTTTTTATCCTTGTAAAAGGGGTAATGTTACATACACACATTTCTATAGTATCCCCAAATGTTTTAAATCAAGCCTCTTTCTAACTTCAAACTCCCCAAAAATTACTGCACCCTTAATATCAACAGGCAAAAAAGACAATTGTACTGAGTGATGAGTGACCAAATGTCCATGGATTTTTTTGTAACAGTGAGTTACAATGCTACAATTTCAGCATTGGTGTTCAATGTTCCATGTGTTGGGGAGAGGTGTAATTAGTTTTCACATTTATCTTTCGTGTCTACATGGATTCTTAACTTTGCAATAAAGAATGTTAAGTTTATTATAACTTAGCTGTTGAAAACTTAATTTTGGAAAGTTAACATTTGAAAGGAATATAAAACTGAAATTATCAAAGCACATCATGTGCATAAAAAAGTCTTATGTTTTAACTTGGACTGTACCTACTTCTTTCCCAGACCAGAGAGAGCTGTTTATGCCCAACCTTTTCTAACGTATCCCAATAAAAAATATCACCAAATAAATTTTGCTTCTCAGGTATTTCCTGGACCATCATGACCACAACATTCCAGCCTTGCTACTTATTGTCATATTCCCTTTACAAGTTGGTAAACCCCATTCTTTGGCCTTATCTATACTAGAAAACTTCTTTTCCATCTTTCAGTGCTATTGCAACTGTATTTTTGGTGTCTGTAGCACAAGTAACACAGGGCAGACTTGGTCACTTTCATTGCCTTGTCCTCCAATCCTGCCAGCAGTTTGGACACACATTTTGTATGTGCTAGATAAAGAGTTTGCCGGAATAAAAAGTTAGACTATTCTCTATGAAAATTGAAGGCTTGCTATGGGTGTTAGTGGCAGCAAAAGTTGTTATAGTCATTTTTAAATACAGAAGGAAAATAACCATTTCTCAAAGGTTCTCTTCTGATCTACTTTATTTGATTGAATGAGGATGAAAACTAGAAGTCACAAATGGGTCGGAAATGTGAAACCTTGCGGGAGGGGAGAGCTCACCATGTACAAACATATAATGTATCATTGCCTGTCTGGTAGGGCCCAAGCTGATTGCTCTCAAGTAATACTGTATTATATTAGTTTAATATTAGAGGATATCTAAATGACAGATGTAAGAGCAAAGTTCATGTGAGAAAATAACAGTAACTTTTACTGAGCAGTTTTTTGTAGCTGTGTGGAAAGGATCATTAAATTTTAAAGCCAGAGTTTTAAATAACTGACCTTGGTACACATCACAAATATACCTCTTAAGCATTTACCACCACTGTTCACCCCCAGGAGAGAGCAGCTTTAACTTGGAGCCACAGATCAGTGCCAGGTTTGATTTGGAGAACTCTCCAATGGATGGATGGATCCCTTGATTGGTTTGGCTATACCCCCTGGCTATACATAGTTCTGCCACTGCTGCCTTATTGCAGTGTCTTCAGTAGAGCAGGAATTGTAGATGCATGCTAATGTAGCTCTCTTTTGAACTAGACTTTCCTTACTGGGTCCCGAGCATATTTGTAATTTTTAATTAGGCCAGGCCTAGATGTGGTAAAATTTCTTGCCCTTACACTCTGCAACAGGACTAAGTATAGTAGCAATTGAACCTAGATTTCAGGAGGGTGGGCTTCAATGAGGTACGAAGAATAGTCAGGGAACACTGAGGTCCTGGAGGGGAGGGGAGCCAGGTGTCCAAGAAGAGTGGTTGCTCCTTAAGGAGATGATCCTCCAAGCCCAAAGGCAGGTAATCCCAACATAGATCAAAGGGAGCAGGAGGGCACAAAAGCCCCCATGGCTCACCAAAAGCATCCGGGGGTATCTCCTAGCTAAAAGGGAGGCGCACACCCAATGGAAGGGAGGGGCCATCACAAGGGAGGATTATACTGCGGTTGCTTGGGGATGCAGGGGAACAGTCAGGAAGGCCAAGGTGGAGATGGAACTGGGACTAGCCTCCTGGATCGAGGAGAACAAGAAGTCCTTTTTTAACTACATAGGGGGCAAAAAGAAGGGACTGGGTAACGTGGGGCCCCTGCAAGACACGCTAGGAAATTTGGTCATCACACCAGACGACAAAGCTAACCTATTTAACGACTTCTTTGCCTCCACTTTCCTGAGCAGGGACCAGATCAGCCCCATCACTGGGCCCCCCTCAGGCCCCAGGGGAGGCACACCTAGGCCATGGGTCTGGGAGGATCTAGTCGGGGAACTTCTGGAGGGACTGGATGTATTTAAATCAGCTGGTCTGGACGATCTCCACCCCAGAGTGCTGAGGGAATTAGCTGAGGTCATTGTGGGACCCCTGGCATGGTGTATAAGCACTCGTGGTGCTCTGGTAAGGTGCCAGGGGACTGGAAGAGGGTCAGTGTGGTTCCCATCTTCAAAAAAGGGAGGAAGGAGGACCCAGGAAACTATAGGCCAGTTAGTCTTACCTTGATCCTGGGTAAGCTTTTTGAGAGAATTGTTCTGGCACATGTCCATGAGGGGCCAGCGGGGCAGATTATGCTTAGGGGCAACCAGCACGGGTTCATTAGAGGCAAGTCCTGTCAGACCAACCTGGATTTTTGGAAGGCCTTCAACACTGTCTCTCACCCCGTTCTCATTTAGAAACTGGGGGACTGTGGTGTCAACACCCACACAATCAAATAGGTCACCAACTCACTAGAAGGCCACACCCAGAGAGTGGTGGTGGATGGGTCATTTTCGACTTGGAGGGATGTGGGCAGTGGGGTTCCGCAGGGCTCGGTTCTCGGGCCCGCACTGTTCAACTTCTTCATCAGTGACTTGGACGAGGGGGTGAAAAGCACCCTGTTCAGATTTGCTGATGACACTAAGATGTGGCACACTAGAAGGAAGGAATAGGCTACAATTGGACCTAGACAGGCTACAAGGGTGGGCGGATGAGAATAGGATGGGATTCAACACTGACAAGTGCAAAGTGATGCACCTAGGGAGGAACAACCAGCACCATACCTACAGGCTGGGGAACTCCCTTCTTGTCAGTGCAGAGGCAGAAAAGGATCTTGGAGTCGTCACTGATGCCAAGATGAACATGGGCTGGCAGTGTGGGAATGCAGTCAGGAAGGCCAACCACACCTTGTCATGCATCCACAGATGCATCTCGAGCAGGTCCAAGGAGGTGATCCTCCCCCTCTATGCGGCACTGGTCAGGCCGCAGTTGGAGTACTGCATCCAGTTCTGGGCGCCGCACTTCAAGAGGGGTGTGGACAACATGGAGAGGGTCCAGAGGAGGGCTACTCGCATGATCAGGGGGCAGCAGGGCAGGCCCTATGAGGAGAGGCTAAGGGACCTGAACCTGTTCAGCCTCCACAAGAGAAGGCTGAGGGGGGGATCTAGTGGCCTGTTACAAACTAGTCAGAGGGGACCAGCAGGCATTGGGGGAGTCCCTGTTTCCCTGAGCACTCCCAGGAGTGACTAGAAATAATGGTCACAGGCTGGCAGAGGGTAAATTCAGATTAGACATCAGGAGGCGCTACTTCACTGTCAGGGTGGCTAGGATCCAGAACCAACTTCCAAGCAAAGTGGTGCTGGCTCCTACCCTGGGGGTCTCTAAGAGGAGGCTAGACAAACACCTTGCTGGGGTCGTTTGACCCCAGTACTCTTTCCTGCCATGGCAGGAGGTCGGACTTGGTGATCTGCTCAGGTCCCTCCCAACCCTACTAATTATGAAACTATGAAATCTTGCTTTTTTAAGGTATATCATAGGAATTGTTCCCGTAACATTAAGCTTCATCCGTATATGATGAGCATTTCAGAATTAGTATAAACTTGGAGCCTTAACTTGTTGCATTGTATGCAGGTATTGCTTGTTACTGATATATTAAAAGTTTGTCTAATATTTGGAGATACTCTAAAATCCCTAGGTATGCTGTGACAGGCTCTAGACATCATCTTCTAAGACATCAGCTTCCTGACTTGCATTTCAGTCAGACTACAGTATTTATCTTTTGTGTGTTGCTGTTTCCTATTTTTAAACAATAGGAAAAAAGAGAAGATAAGAGAAACATAAGTGACCCATTGACTTATTATGAGATCACTTGTTCCTTTTAACTGATATATTTATAGGTCCAGTAAAAACATAGCTGAGGTTGATGCATTATTCTTGATATATGTCTCCTTGTCTACAAGGTCATGGAGCTAAACTCCCAAACTTAATTTCTTTTTTAAAAAATCCATTTTAAAAGACCATAGTAAAAAGCTCAGTTATTTTCATGTTTATGTATTGTGTATGTTTAAAAAATTACCTATATATAAAAATATAAAATACCCAAATGTATTTAGAGGAAAAAGAATGTCCCCAATTTGTTTGTTATATGTTTGCAAACACTTTGTATATAATCATTTTCCCAGTTTAGAAGAAATATGTATAATAGAAGCATAGGGAAAATAACATGTATTAATTAAAAAAAAAAAAAAGGTTAGGATGCTGCTCAAACAATTTCTTTTTAGGACCTGGATTATTTTTAATTATTAAAAGGTAAGTTGCAGTGGCAATGATAGTAATGGTATCTAAATATTTGGGAAGTGAAAGGAGTCTTTGTGCTTCCTTAAATTAAAAAAAAATTCCTAAGTTTAGATCCTGTATTATGTAAGTGAAAGTTTTATAGCTGGGAATGCCCCCCATTAAAATCAGTCCCTATTCTCTAAACCCTGGCAGATGCTTAGCTAACACATTAATTCTGCAAACTGTGGGAAAACAGCTTTCATTTCAGCAGATGTGCAGTGGGTCTGGTACAGATTTGCATAAGAATGCTTGTGCACCTCCACTAAGTTTTTGGTTTGATTAAAACTTCTTCCCCACCCACAATGTGGTGCGTGCATTCTGTGGTATTAATGCCTTGATAGAAGGTACACAGTGCTTTCTCTGAAGTTGATAAATATTTATGTTTATTTATGCATCACTACATAATAGGTGCACCTAGTGTTTTGGAGACAAAAGAAGCTCCTTGCCTTGAGAAATTCATTGTGTAAACCAGCGTCGACATAAAATGACACAGACAGCAACAAGAACTGGGATTGGAAGCGGGGGGCAGCACTGTATTTGTATATTATAGGGTTTCTTTGGCTTTTTTATCTCAAATACATCATTCTATTTTTCATTTTTGTGCTTAAAATTTTCTTTTTAACTAGGAGTGGATTTGAAAATCAGTGCTCTTGAGAGATGACAGCAGAAATCAGTGGAGGTTGCATGACAAGAGTTTGAGGAGGTTCTTCCAGGCCTAGGCTCAGCATGGAGGAATATACAATGTCAGTTTTAGGAGAAAGTTTCTCTTAAATTCTCTGCTGAAAGTGCTGTTAAGTGGAGGAATGGAAAACACTGGTAGATATGGTAATTTATCAGTGGGCAAAATTTGAAAGAGAGGATAATAAATTGTAAGTTTGTGGGAAGGTACTGGTGACAAAGTAAGACTATTTTTGGATTGCCTAAAGAAGTTCAAGGTAAACTAGGTTGCAGTAGTGTAAATTATAGACTACCATGGTATGTTAAGAGTTTTACTGAAAGAGTTGGGTTTCCTTTGTCTGTCTGGAAGAGCAGCAGTATAAGGAGAATGAGATCTTGGAAAGAAATGTGTGATTTACAAGTGCCCTAAGCCTGAGAAGTTGAGGATTATCTTTCTGGTGAAGTATTTATAGGTCTTTGTTTTTCCTTTGGATTTTGTTTTTCAAGAGTTGTTGATAATGGATTTGAGTATGATCTCTTAGCTGCTAATGAACTTTCAGCTTGGCTAGGATTGGCTTCAGTGTTGCCCCATCTAAATGAGTAGCTACATTAATCACAGATAGTTCTAGGATATTTAATGCTAAGACCAGCAACCATATACATAAAGAACAACTGATATCGGATCCAGTGGAAAAGGCAGAGAAAGCATTCTGAGAAGAAAGCAAGCCATTCCATCCATCCTACTAAGCTACTGGAAGTTTGGGCATGGCTAGGGAGGGGCCTGGTCTACCACAGAATTTGGGGGCCCTAGGCCCCACTGAGCATGGCTGTTAGCAGCACTGGAGCAAGAAAAGGCTATACCAACACAGCCCTGCTTGTCTTACAGCCACCGCTGCATGGCTTTTGTTGCTACCACCAAACACCCACAAAACCTACTGATGGAACTGCCACCCTTGCAGCCACTGGTCCCATGGATCTGGCCTGGTGCCTGGTATAAGTTTGACACACCTGATGTAAAAGGCTTGATTTTACCTATGTGTACAACATAGTACATCCTGTAAAAACTTCGAAGTGTGTTGGTTGGACAGCCTTGAAATCACGGAAGCTGACTTGTAATTTCTTTTCTTAGATTTGATCCCTTAAAAGAGGAAGTCTCCATATGACTGTGAATGCAGTGTAACAAAATGATTATTCATTTCCTTTCAGAGTATATCAGCCTCTGTGTATCTTTCATCATTTGGTGCTTTGTAGGAAGTATGGGTGGAAGAAATACCTGGTTAGGGTTTTCTTCCTAGTACTTGTTCTATAGAACAAGTAGGCAAGTGACTTAAATTCTGAAATCTTTTTGTCTTCTCCCATCACGCTGGAAATACCTGACTGGTTTTAGACATGCAGGGCTAGTTCATGCACTAATTTATCTGGCAGTATTGGCAGTGCACTAATGCTACAGTGCATTGTAGAGCTTCTATATTATAGTGCTAGTACATTGGTCAGTACTAATGGAGATCTCAAATTTTAGGTTGTGTGAAAGAATTGGAGGTAGCTGGGAGGAACTTTTAATATTTGGAGGTTCTTCTGGGTATTGAGCAACTAATTAGGTCCCTTTTTGCAAGCCAGATTTGTCATTACAAATGATGACCTCTTTGTTAGTAATTTGTGTGCCTGGGACTGGGAAAAAATTAGTTTAATTAATTTGTGCCATTCATTGCTATAGTATGTAAGTACATTACAAGCATAATGGGTTCATCTTCAAAGTGCACTTTAGATGTGGAAAATGATCAAGGGATTTATGATATTTGGCTGCAGAACTTGCGTCTCCTAAGCTCTATAGTACGTTGTTTTAAATTATGTTGTTTCAAGCTTGGGGATTACCTTTTTAAACCCACTAATTTACCTATGTGCTAGCCTGGCTGTTGCCAAGCATGTGGGGGTACTTCTGGTAACTTTTTTTAGATTTGAGTTTGGAGACAAGGTGTTCTGGATGCAAAGCTCTTCCTTCCAGTATTTACTCCCACCCAGCTCTTTTAAGGCAGCAAAGCCACAGTTTGATCTTTAGGACATAGTGTACAGCTTACTAGTATCAAAAGGATTATGGACTTAGTTGCAGCAGTAATGAAGACCCTAGTTTCTCTGACATTTGATCAGATTTTTTTAATATATATCAACATATAGTCAGACACTTTAATAAATGTTTCACAAATTATTCCATGTTTTAGGGTTGTTGGTTGTAGCCGTGTTAGTCTAAGGACATAGGCAGGCAAGGTTCTTTGGATAGATGTGATCTCTTTTATTAGACCAGCTAAATAGTTAGAAAAATTGTTCTTTGCAAGCTTTCAGGCACAAATGCCCTTCTTCAGGTCTCCCTATGCCTGAACAAGTGTCTGTGCCTGAAAGCTTGCAAAGAGCAAATTTTCCAGCTTTTTAGTTGGTATAATAAAAAAAAAAAAAAAAAATCGCATCTACCCGAAAAACCTTGTCTGCCTTTCATAAAACACAGTAGTGTTAGAGTGATGTCGTAGCTATGATGGTCCAGGAATTATGCCTGAAAACTCTGTTCTGATTATGCTTTTGGCCCAATAAAAGATATCACCCCAATAAATTCTTGCCTCTTTTTCATAAATTATTAACTCACTAATTTTCTTAATTGGTCCCAGTATCAGAAAATGCAAGACCCTGAGGCAAGGATAATACTAAAAGAAGAAGCTGTTGCATACCTTTCATCTTTACACAAGCATTTAAGGTTTTGTGCCAGTGGGCAGCACTTTCATATTCAGTTGTATTTGCCAGGAAACTTGATTGACAGCTGTTTTCTACATTAGCTGGGAAGTTTCTTTAATCTACAGGACTGCTGCTTAGAAGGAGGGTATTGAAAGCAAAGCAAGAGGACATGGGAAGCTTATCAAGAGGCATGGCCGCCTTTAATGTGGTTCTGTCTGAGACAGTGTAGTGAAATAGCCAGCTCAGTGGGGTTTCCAAGATTACTGAAGAATCAGTCTCCTGCAGTATATATGCAATAAATGTAAAATTCTAATTTCCAGTGGGATATCACTGTCAGTTTATCAGATGTTTAAGGCTGTTCTAACCCTGCCTTACAGTCTTAAATTACAGAAATGTATCAAGGAATAACTAGGGATGCACTGATCAAGATTTTTTGGGGCTGGTACCAATGGCTGATTTTTAAGGAGCCATATTAGCCGATACCAATCTGATATGTAGCTGGGCAGCTTTGGGCTGGTAAATCTGTTGTGAGGGAGGGAAGGGGCATGGCGGGCAAGGCAGATTGAGGCCCTCAAGGGCTGGGTCAAGTGCTGCTCAGCCAAGGTGGGGTGTGGGACAGCTGTGAGTGGCTTATCTGGAGGGGCGGGGGGAGGCAGGTCCTGCCCTGTACCTACCATGGAGGAGCATGGGGGGGGTGCCCCTGGATCTGTGTAGGGTGGGGCGGTCTGCTACTGTGGGTTGGGGCTATACTGGGCTCTTTCTGGCAGTGGGGACTGGGCTGGGGCTGTGTTCAGGGCAAGTGGTGGTGCTGGGAGGGGGGTTGCGGAAGCTGCAGCCACCCAAAAGTTCACCATAGCTGCCTCCCTCCTAGCACTGCCACTGACCGCCCTGAGCACAGCGCAGCCCAGCCTCCTGTCAGGAAGAGCCTGGCACAGCCCCAGCCCACAGTGGCAGCCTGCCCCTCCCCGTGCACACAAATCCAGGGCACGCATCCCCCATGCCCTCCTAGGGTGTGCACAGCTATGGGAGCCACACCCCCACCCAGCCCACTTGATGAGTTGCTCATGCCCCCCCACCTGAGCTGAGCAACACCTGCCCCTGCCCCACTCCATCCCTCCTTCACCACAGGGGCCTCTATCTGCTCCCTCCCCCCGCCCTTCCCCAACAACAGACTTATTAGCCAAATGCTTCTCTTGAAGCTGCAGGGCTGTGTTCCTGGCTGCGTGCATGTTGCAGCTGCATGCACACACAGGACATTTAGCAGCCACATTATTGGCCACATCAGGCAAAAAAAAAGCCTATTTCGATACCATCAATTTTCACTATATTGGTGCCAATTCAATATGGGACGGATGCATTGGTGCACCTCTAGGAATAACAAATATGGAATATGTGTAAATAAGTGCACAGTTGTCTTCTGAATCAGTGAGTACTTGAGAGTCTCTTTGGAGAACTAGAAATCAGGAACAGCAGTGCTAATATTCTGTGGCCTGCAGATAGTTGAGCAAAGGGACATGGTCATTCTTTAAAACTTGTGCATTCTTTGAAGCCCAATGTTGAGCACCTCTATTTTGCCTCTCTTACAGACTAGAGAGATCTATCCCTATCTTGCAGTCTGGAAATGCTTGTGTAGCTTGTAAGACCAGTGATCAATGGTGGCATGGATTATTTGTTTGGATAAATTCCATTGAGTTTGTCCTCTACTGCTTTTCATTAGCTAAGACAGGGACAGGCAATTATTTTGGGCAGAGGGCCGCTTACTGAGTTTTGGCAAGCCGCCAAAGGCCACATGATGGGCAGCCGGGGCAGATAAATATTAATTTTCTAAATTTTTTAGGGGGCCTCACGGGTGAGAGAGAATGGCCTGGTGGGCCACGGGCCACATTTTGCTGACCCCTGAGCTAAGAGCTAGTAGATAAATTTTCTAAGAATCCTAAACTTTCTGAGCATAATGGCTTCAAATTCCATCTGGTTTTGCAGTAGAAAAATTCTGAGATCTTACCTTAGCAAACATCTATCTGCATCACATCCTCTGCATTTGGCAGCCCTTCCACTTGGAGAGGCCCAGCATTGCAGTAAGTCGTGTTGCAAGTCAAGATTCATGTGTATTGGCAGAACTAGAACTTCCCGAGGCTGAGCCTGGTTCCAGGAGCTACTAGTATCTTCTAATTTGTTATGACCACTTAAACATTAATTCAAATTCTGGGGGGAAAAAAAATTGTCTTTGCCAGCATAGGCTTTAGGAGCATAAATGGACTTCTTCAGGAAATCTAAACTTTAGTTAAATGACAGTTGAGGATATAGTAAAGGAGTCATCAAATTTTGGGGAAAACTTCTGTTTAAGAAAGTGAAGACTTTGGGAGGAGAGAGGCAGGGTGATAAGAAGAAAGGAAACAAATATTTCTGATTCTTGTCTGTAGCGGGGGAGAGGTAATTTGCATGCTGCTAAACTTAAAATATGTCTAAGATTTTGAAAACACGAACTGCAACAGGAATGCAATTATAACGATTAAATGTCAAAGTGGCAGGGAAGGTACTCATTCTCCCGTACGGACAAAACCTGTTTCCTGCTATCTGTCCTAGAGAAATCGTAAAAGAAAATCTGTCTGAAAATGCACCATGATTACGGAAGGTAAACATATGCTTAGAATGAGAGCACCATGCAGCTGAAGCCTGATGTGTTGCAAAATTATCTGGTTCTCAACATTGTATAGTTGTCAGGTTATTGATCTCAAAACATTCCATGTTAATTTGGTGCTCATGAAAATGAGAGTAATGACTCTTCCAGTGTGTCTTTATCCTGATAGCTAGAGAAGACAGGCATTTGTACTAGATGACCTGACAGCTTTGTGTATATAGGTATAAATCTCCATTGGAGACTGAGAAGACCACCCAACTCCTCTTTTTCTCTTTAATCTGGGTATGAATCAATTTTCTAAGCTTTGTCTATACAGGGAAGTTACCATAAAATAGGTTAGTGCATGAATTTTAAACCTTGGTGTGCATGAGTTCTCATTCCCACCCTCGGTGCCTTTTTTTTGGAAGCAGACTAAGCTAAGCCCCCCCAAAGACACCCTTAGTGTGGTTAAGCTTGTCTATACAGAGTGTTCTGGGTTATTTCCCCATATAGAAAAGCCCTAAAGATGAAATGAGCCTGTGAGTGCTACATTCCCACCCTCAAGCAGACTAAGCTGAACCTGCTAAAGACAGCCTTAGTGGGGATAAGTATGTCCATGCAGAGTGTTCCTTAGTACTATTCTAAATTATTTCCTCATGTAGAAAGGCCTTAAAGATTAAATGAACCTGCCAGTGCTATTTAACCTCACTGAAACTTTATTTAATTCCATTAATAATATGTTCCTAGTGTGCAGTAGTCAGTGCTTTGAATTTTGTCAGGCTACTTACTGGCTGCTTAGCAGAGACTAATATAAAAAGAACTGATAGAGATTCTCTAGGATTGGAGAACAGGAACTGGATCCTCATGTACAGTGCATTCTATTTAAATACATTGTCTTGGGACTGAAGAAAGGCTATGTGCTTACCTCAAGTATACTTATCCAAATTTAGGCAAACCATGTTAATTGAGTACACAGTACTGTGAATTGTGTAGTATTGGCATTCCTGAAATGCACTAAACTTCCCCCATTTTTCAAGGCTTGTAATGGTAGCCCTGATACCATTAGAAATATTGAAAATGAGGGGAGGTAAATCAGTTTTGGGACTGCTGGTAAGTGCAGAAGTATAAACACTGTTCATTAGGTGCAAAGCACTAGGACTGTGGTATTAGCAGTCTGCTCAAATGGATCTGGTCTTGTTTTACAAGTCTTCTCAGTTTTTGGGCTGCTAGCAGTTAGAAGCTTTGAAGGGGAGTTGGTTTCAGAGCTGCTAACTCCCCTTGTTTCTAAGACTTCATAATAGCAGCCCTTAGATGTTTTTGCCTTCACTATTCCTGGTATAGACCCTAGGTTTTTATTTCTGCATATCTGCCCTCTTCTGTTAAGCATGCATAGTGGAGGCCTAGTTCAGAAAGGCCTAGAAGAGGTGAACTTTCAACTTCTGTCCTACTTTCTTGTGTGCGAGTATGCACAGTTAATGTTTGTGCCTTGGCGGGAAAGATCCAGTGATCTGATGGGTGTGTTAGGCAACAGGACTGAGAGAAAAGTGAGAGATGGGAGCTGAGTAAGATTGTAACAGTTGGAATAAGCAGCAGTCCTGATCACCAAGGAGAATGGAATTTCTAGCACATGATCAGAGGATGATAGGGCAGTGAGTTGCTAAGCCACCACGGATATAAAATCCTACCACAAAAGTGTCTGTGAACATGGTGGGGGTAGTGGGGAGAGAAAGCATGTCTGGGTTTGTGTGTGAATGTGTAGCACATCTGGGTGGTATCTAAGCACAGTAGAGAGTGTGAAAGACTTCCTCAGTGCATTGGTTCGTTTGTTCATGAAAGGTGCATGGTGTGGAGTATCGTTGGAGTGTGTTTGAATATCTGGATCCTGTGAGAGTGACAGTATTACTCCAGTGATCTCTTCGCTGTTTTATCTACTGTTATTGATATTCTGCCATTAATTATTGTTCAGTAAAACTGATTGAACCAAGCTAGACTGCCTGATAGCTTGGCTAACCATTAACATGTCCACCCACCCTTTTCCATTACCTGATGAATATCATTAGCATATTAATTTAGAGTTTTCCATGTAACACTGGCACACTTAAACAGAATATGAGTAAGGACCAAGGTAGAAAGTGGAGCTGAAATATTTATACATTTAAGCCATTTAGACCAGTTGTGGTCAGCCTTTGGCCTTGTGGGCCAGGTGAGTGGCGCAGGGCCAGTTCATGGGCTGGATCCAACACATGGGGTCATGATGTCCATGAGTGTGATCCAGCATGCTAGTCTGGCCATATGCCAGCCTGACCCCAGATGCTAGCCCAACACTATACATGACCCAACCCCACACACTGCAGCTGGCTGCTTGCCAGCCCACAGGGCTCCCCACCGGTTTGAAAAGTTGGCAGCAGAGGAGCTGCAACTAACGTTGCTACTTCTCCCCCACCACCAAATCATGGGCTGGATTTGGCCACTGGGATAGGAAGGTTGAGCACCCTTGGTTTAGATACTTAACTAATAAACAGATAACCAGAACTGCTTACAATGTAAGCAATGGGCAACAAATTGGAATTGACCTTGTGTCATGCAATTAAATGAATTGCCTATTTATCCGATATGCCTGTAAGTGGAGTACACTGTACACAGGTTAGCAGCATTCTTCAGTGAAAGAATCTGATTAGCTACTGCTGCATTAGTAACTATTATTTTGCCCATTTTAGTTGCCTTGTTCATTCAGCCATTGTGTATAAACATAACCTATGTCATAGATCAGTCTGAGTCTTGATCAGGGATCTGGTATGAAAAGCATTTTTAGGATGTTGATTAGTCAATAAAATCTCGTTTCAACATGGTTAATTTTACTGATATGAATCAAATGGATTATCAGGAACGCACACAAAAAGTGTAGCAGTGTTTCAGATGGTGTATCTTTGCAGGAATAATTTGTGAAGAAAAATTATAGCAAATCAACAAGTTCATGTTTCATTCATTTTAAGTGTTATGCTAATGGCAATACTGTTATAACTGTACTTTTTACATCCTTTTATTATTCGAGTCTATAGCTGGTAGTCCTACCTTGATTTTGTTTCCAAACCTTTATTGATACGGCTTTTTCATGACCTGCTTTAGAATTGCTTTTTGCTATATTTTGAAAAGGAATTAGAGTATTTCATAGGCAATATTGTTAAAAACTTCTGTGTTAACCAATATTTTTCTGTATTTTTAGTTCAGGTAGGTAGAAGTTTGGATGTCAGTTTACTGTGTATTCTTTCTCTTAATCCTAGGACAGTTATTCCTAGCAGCTTCTGTCTCCACTGTTCCCCTTCACTAGTCAATGTGATTTCTGATGATAATGGTTGAGAGAAGTGGGGAATGGGATGCATGGACTTCTTCAAGCCTGTCATTAGTAGTTACTGTGAATCAATTGGCCTTGTTAATCTAAGGAAGCTACAGTTATCTCTTATCCCCTGGGGAGACAAGCTGTGTCACATGCCCGTTACTGTAGCAGTTCTCTAGCCTGCAGAAGGGTTGTCTGAAGGCCACTCCCAGTTTTGGAGTCTTGTTACTCTGTCTCTGAGCTGTTCTTCAGTTCCTCCAGCCACTTTTTCTGTTTCCTCCAGTAATGATTCAGCTTAAGGCTCTGAGCCATATTTATCTTGACCTTCTGGAGCTTTTACTTTGTCAGAAGTACAGGTCATACAATTGTTTGAGACATTGTAACACATGGTTAAGCCTAATGAAGGAATGATTATTTCAAAGTACTGAACAGTCTTGGAAAACGGAATCTTGCCCCTGAAGTTTCACAAAGTAGGTGTTGTTTAACTGAGTACTTGATTTAGCGGTCATCTTCAAGTAAGCCTTATTTTACATTGCTTTATCTTTCTGACTTTACTTGGGCATTGTGTTTGTACAAAACAACTTAGATTTCTGAAAGTGGCATTTAAACTCTGTTGCTCTGAGTTCAAAACCAAGAAGTGATTAACTCCTCAGTGATAATATAATAGTCTCTTTTCAGAATGAGCACTTCGTTCAGTATAACTGGGAATGTGTTTTCACAGAGCCAAGGACTGGACTAGTATAGAAGGGATGCAAAAGTCTCTAAGGGCATTTGAACACATGCTTGTGCTGCAGCTCTGGGCACTTTTAAAAGCACCTGGTGCTGCGGCACATAGATTTGTATAAATGGTGAAATGCACGTCAGTGCTGAGAAAATGGCGGTGGTATACTTCTGAACTAAACGTGTTGAAGGTGTTTTAGTTCAAAAGCTCACTGCCACCATTTTCTCAGCATTGACATACATCTCACCATTTATACAAATGTATGTGATGCAGCACCAGGCGTGTCAGCTCACATGCTCTGCAGACTCAATTAATTGAGTCACCAGCATGTCAGAGCAGGCAAATGTATGTGTATAAATGCCCTAAGGCCCTTGTTATACTTGATGCTGTGAGCCACACAAACGTTGATCAGTTTTAGTCCCAGCTCAAGTTTGGAGCAGTTGCCCTTCAGGACAGCAGGGGCCTAGAGAACTGAAAGGTAAAAATCCCCTGCCTTCCCATTCGTGGGTACCTATACCATCTCTCCCAGTAGGCAGGGAAGGTTAACATGCCTGGCTGGCTCCTGCTACCACAGCTTTGGGGCTGCTGCTTTTCTTGGGGCTGAGCCTGCCTGTTACCTACCCCTTCACCCCCACAGCATGGCCGGGGAACCCCAGGACAGACCTCCCTCCCCTGCCTTCTCCTCTTCGCATCCTAAGTATGCCTGGGAGCTGGGGGGAGGGGGATGGGAGCAGAACTAGGAGAAGAGGCCGCAGGGATGTAGTCTTTGTCCCTGGATCAGCTCCAAATTGGAACTCAATCTCTCACCCTCGCAACCAATAGCTAATGTCTGTTGGGTCAGGAGGATCAGTCTAACTCCTGGCACTTTCTGTCAAGTGCCATGAGTTGGGTCCAGGAGCTGCACTTCTGTCAACACCCTAAATTGTCAGGAGGGATCATTAGCGATTGAAAAAAAAGTACATGCTTCTTACCTAGGTCTTAAATGTCTTGTGTCTATAGCATGACAGTAACCATGCTAGCCTGAGAGCAAAGAATTCATCAAGAGTCCTTGTCGGGGAGGGGGGTAGAAGGGACAGTTCTGCCAAGGTCGCTACCGCCTCCCTGTGTCGGGACCACTTACCGGATGTTAAGGAGTGGCTCACCTGTGAGTGGACGCTCTTAGCATGCGCTTGCCTTGCCTGCCATGACTTTGATAATAATACTGATCGGTTCAGATGGTCCAGCGCGTGTCATTCCAAAAATGAGACTCCTTAGTTTCTCGCTGGTCCCGCGTTGATGAGGGCTCCGCCACCCCTACACCCTCGCCCGTTCCACCAGGATGTGGCCGCCTATCTGGGCAGGCCGTGTATCAGGATATCACTCCCATTTGTTCATAAAAGAAAAGCAAAGATCAACACAAAAGGGTACGGCCAGGGATTCTGCAGAGCTTGGAGATTGCTTCAATCCTCAGCAGCCATTCTCCTCTCTTCCCCTGTATGCCGCGGGGTTGGGACCCCTTCCCCAATTCTCAAAGAATGCTTCAGCCCTCTCTCGGGCTCCCTGAGACCGCTCAGCCCCTCACTACCAGAGTAGCAGTCTCCCAGTTGATGCTTGCTCCTCTATTATAGTCTATATGGTAACTGGCCCAGCCGGGCTCCAACCACTCCCGGCGGCGTCATACAGTGCACAGCCTCCCTGTACTGGCCGCCCAGGCTCACAAGCCCCGCTGGGCCTTACCCTTACCCCAGAAAGTCCGGCCGCGTCTCAGGACGGCTCGCATCTGCCCGAGGGTGCTCCCGCTGGTGTCAGCTCCTCCACTGCCCTCTTCTGGTTCCGCTGCACGCTGGCCCGACGCCGGCCTCTGTTTTAGGCCGTCCCTGGCCGACTCAGCTCCTCCCTCTCTCGTGCACCTGGAAGAGGTGAGTTTCCGTCCAGCGTTCTGGGCTTGTCTGCGTGAGATTAGCGCAGTTGCGCCGGGGCGGGGAGCCCTGGAGCCCGCCGGCTCCTTCTCTCCCTCACAGTCCTGAACTCTGATTTGCACTTAAGCTCTACCTGCAATATAGTATTAAGTTGTATAACTGCTGGACAAGCCAACTATTTCTCCCCCCTGCTTGCCAGCAGGTCACTGGGTGAAGGACATGTTGTTTTTGTTGGAGGCAGACTTTGCCAACTCAAACGGCTACCAAATATAAACAGAAGGAGAATTTTCAGTAGTTCTGAATATTTTAACAAGTATTTATGAACTAGTTGACTGTTCAAAACAGAGAGCAAATTAATCCGTCATTTGTCTGAGGCCCAAAAAAGTAAGATTTTTGTTCCTTAAAGTGTCCTTCTCAGTCCTTTCTCCTCCCACTTTCTTATTTGGAAACTCTACAGAAGCTATAATGAAAAACTGAAACAAACTTCCAGAGCTGTAAGTAGTCATATTCTCTTTTAAATGTTATGACTAGTTATTGTGGGCATTATTCCATCTTTTTTTCCCCTCTGTCTTCTCAAACTCTATTAATAACCTAATGCAGTTGGTTTAGAATTTGATTGGCTGTGTGCTTTTCTCAATTGTCCCTTGACAATGGTCATTTTTTCTCGTGCAATAGTACAAGTACAACCTAAATAAAGTGAATTACTGAGAGTTCTGTAGTGGAATTTTCTGTTTAGAACATAATTGTTTGGCTCTGAAAGTAAAGGCTTCAAGATATGTGAAAAATTTGTGACAGAGTTCCCTAAGGTATTTTATATATATATTATAGCATAGTGTGTGTGTGTGTGTGTGTGTAATGGCAGTTTTAAAACACCCAAACACTTGCACCCACCTCCAGTCTAAAATTTTAGAGACTTATCCTTCAGAAGAATCAAAAATGTAATTCAAGTAACAACGCTTCTTTGAAAATAGGAAAAATGTTTGACATGCAAATTAATTTGCATGTGTTGAAAATGTAGTTACTTTGATCTAGATGGTATTTCAAATTTGGGTACTTGAAATGTAGTACAGGGTAGTTCTTTGTTTGAAGGGTTACCATTCTTGCCATCCAGTGAGCGATTTTCTTTCAAGTGATTTATTTCATTTTTCTGCTTGACTTCTGTTTCACTCTTGATACATGTAGTAAAATGTGGGTGGTAAGACTGGGGGAAGAGCAGCTGCACATAGGAGCTCCAGTAAATGACTTCATTACAATTATGCTGGCATTGCACTAATACCATAGACCTATAGTCAGAAACTGCATTGTGAAATGAGACAGAATGTGGTCTTTCCCATCTTCCCTGCCTGTTGGGAGTAGGCAAAAGGAAGGAAGCTTTGACTCAGTATTTTGGATTAAGTGGGATAAAATGAATGGTGCATGCAGTTGTATGATGGCTTTCAAGCTTCTAAACCTTTTGTCTGAAGTAAAAAATCCTTATGCTTTTCAGCATCTTTTAAGAAGAGGATATTATGGATTAAAAGGGATATACTCTGAAGTATTCAGGAACAAGCATGAGCTGCCTTAAAATCATAACAATCTGAAACAACCTAATCTTCTAAGTCAGGGCTGTTCAATTTATAAGCAGCTGGGGCTGCACACCCTGTGGGTCGCTCTGTGCTGCCTTGCTTCCTTGGATGGGGGTGAGATGTGTAATCCAGAAGAGGGTTGCGGAGCCTGGAGACTCTAGCTGCTCCTGCAGCCAAAGTGATGTGGAGGAGTGGCAGCCAGGTGGGAATCCCTTTTGAATACTTTGTTATGATGCTCTTTGTGATCTGTGATTGACCACTACCTTTCTTTGAAATCCATCAGTACACTAGGCATATCAGGCACTTTCAGATAGTTGGAGAATTGCACTTATATAGTAAACAGTAGGTATGAATGATTTTGGAAATGACAAAAACCCAGTCACCAACCCTGGTTGCTGAGGAGGAGACTTAAGAGTTTCTTATTGTAGTGTTGCTCCTAAATAAAGGTTTGAGGACCACTCCTCCTCCCCCAGTCATGTCTGCCTCAGGCTTCTGGATCTGGTAAATATGAACTCAGTTTTTCACCCTTTTCTGGCTGTTTGAATAGAATCCTGAATAGATGCATTCAAAGGGCTGTTTTAAAGATTGACAAATTGAGAATCATAGATTCCCTCTGGTCTGATTCTGTTTCAATAACTTCAGAAAAGTTTTCTTTCTCTGTATTTTTCTAGTTAAGGTACACTTTAACTGCAGTGAATGATTTTTCTAGATTTTTTTTCCTTTTTATAATACACCTGTTGTGGACTCTCAGGTATAGGATTTTGTTTGTTTGTATTTTTTCTCTTGTGAGAGAGCTCCATTAAAACGGTAGCAAATTTTAAAACACTTTAGTCTTAAAACAAACAAACAAAACCCAGAAAACAAAAAAATTAAACTAAAGAGGTTGCAGTTAGTATTGTCTCTTGTGAACGTCTAGCTGCAGTCTTTCTGGGGACTAGTTCCAGGTTTGTTGCAATTAAATGGACACAGTTAAGGTTGGTATGTTTAGTATATTCTTTCTTATGAATGTGGTGGTGATACTTGTCTAACTTTGAGCTTTGTTTTTGAAAGATTTAAAGCTCCTTTTTTTTTTTTTTCAAAATAAAAATCAATCTCAGCATTTATGAGTAGCCTTACAATGATATATGAGCAAAACCATGCAATGAAAAGGAGAAAATGCTACAAGGCAATGGCTATAGTGGGTGTTTCCATGGTGAGAAAGCAGAGAAAGGTATCCATTATTAAAAAGAGAGAAAGAAAGGGAGAAAAAAAGAATCTTGAGACATAGGATGCCTTTAACTGGAGCCTTGCAAGCGAAGTTTGAAAATTGTACCTGGCTTCTGTGTGTTAAAGTGAGATTTTAATGTTTAATAGTGCAAGGTAGTGTTGGGAAAGAAGGGCAAAAGGGTGTCAGTCTTAAAAATCTGAACTCTTCTTAATCCCTGCTTTATTCAGTTGTGTGTCTCTTATCTCAGCGGTTCATAGGCCCTTTTGAAGGGAAAGATTGAAATACCTTGACAGGTCTTTGACAAATCCACCTGTCTGTGGCAGCATACAACGGATTTATCATCTCTGACAAGTGGAAAATTGCCTAGACTTGTCTGCAGAACAAGTAAAATTTTAACGATAGCAACAGGATAGTTTAAAAATTGTGCAGTTCTTGTAAATCCTGTTATCTCCCATAACCAAATGGAATTAGTTTCTGAGCTGTAAAATGACATAAAGTTTATCTGGAAATGTCTAGTAGTAGCAGATAGCAAGGTTTCCCCCCCACAATTCCTTTTTAAATCTTTTTGCCTTTTAAGGTATGCTACTTCACTTTATCAGATACTACTAGTGAAATAGTGTAAAGCCTTGAAGAGAAGGTTCAATACTGTGTAATTACTGTGGATGCTGTAAAATACCAAGGAAGCCCAGTATCCTTAATCAGAAGCTTCAATATGGAGCCTGTAAACTCTTTTGGAGCAGTGACTGTCTAACATTCTGTTTACACAGTGCCTAACATAATGAGACCCAACTTTTGTGTGGTCCACAGATACCACCATAACAAACTTCTAATAAAAATTACTGTTTTTTATCCTGTGTCTTTATATTTTTGAGTAATAAAAAATTAACCCATTAACTAATCTAGTCTTTTTTCCTTCTATTCCCGCTGACAGTCAAGGTTTTGCACTGATACTTGGCAGTCTGTCCTGTATAGTTAGTTAAATCAGAGTTGTCCAACTTAAAGGAAATGGGATCCATATTGTATTCTGGGGGTAGCACTTGTGGGGCCCATGGACTCCCCCCCGCCCCAATGATGCACACCCCACATGAGCGGGTGCTCGCCCACCCTGCTGCACTGTGCGTGCAGACACTCCCCCAGGTAGTGTTGTGTCTGTTTCACGTTTAGATCCTTGTGGGTTCTTCTGTGGCACTGTGCTGCCAGGAGCTCTGGCCTGCTACCTCCTCCACAAGTGCAGGCTGCACTAAGCCATGCCCTGCTGCCTCAATCCCTGGGGCGGGGACATTCGGCAAAAGCTGGGAAAGTGGGCAGGGGGGGTGGAGGAGCCCTGAGACAGCTGTGAGCCACAGGGGCAGATACCAGAGACCATTGTGTGGGAACCTGGGAGCCACATGTTAACTCCTCCTGTGCTGTATGCAGCCTGTGAGCCACCACTTGGACAGGCCTGAGTTAAATGTTCCAAATTAAGGTCCTTTGTTTTACTTGGTAGATTTAAACCAAGGATAACTTAACATATCCTTAAAAGGTGTTTTGTCTTGTTTTAAATATAGGATGTTTTAAGGCTTACTTAATTATGGCATGCACCACCATAAGTATTCCCCTCTCCTTGGTGTTGACATTTGCTAAGATTTGGAAAATAGCAATATTCCCTAAATGCAGTACAAACTCTTCAATATTTGGGTTCTTACACAGTGGGGCCTTCTTTAGTATGAGAATTTTCATCAACTATTGTAACAAATAACATGCATTTCGTGTTTACAGCTTAGTGCTAGTGACAGGTTAAAGGAAGCATTTTTATTTTGTACACTTTACTATGTTTTGTAACAGTCATTTAGTTTAACCACTTAATGCTGGATAAATTCTACTCTTGTTTTCACATGGGGTCACTTTCTTGTGTGTGTGCATCTTCCTGGTAGCAGGAGGGAGGGAGACCAGTCATTTTGGGAAGTTGAAATTATAACCACAAAAACTTCTTTAAAAAAAATAGTGGAGTAGATTTCAGTTCGACTGTCTAAAGTTAATTTGTGCAGCTAACTGGCTTTCTATTTTCTTTTGAGCTTACTGGAGTTTCACTACTGTGTGGTAATGAAGTGTGAAAAAATATATATGGTACTTTAGGTGTGGTCAGAAAAGGCCTTCATTTTGTGGTGGGATGCTTCTTCATTTGCATCAAAAAATTAAGCTAGCTTTTCTCTTGTCTTTTGCTGTCTTATATTGTAGACTCACTCATGTTTAACTTGTTCTCCATCACCTTATCTGTCTTTCAACACTTTGCTTTCTCAGTTTCTTTTCCATCTGCTGTTATGAATATTAATAAATACTTGTGACATCTCTGCTCAGGATTGCATAAAAGTACAGAATAAATACATGAATTGTCATTCTAAAGAAACAAGATAGACATAATACATGGGGAAACCTAGATGAGAAGTAGGCCTGGGCATTTAAAACAATATATATATATGAACAATTTTAAAGTGTTTTTTTCCTAAATCTTGTATTTTGTTATACAGAACATACTTTTAATTTCTCTTCTGTAGGTCCTTTTGTCTTATTTCTCTGCCATCATTGGGGTTGGGAACATCTTTCAATTTTGATATCTATAGAATTAATTAATATGCAATTTACTTCTGCCACATTTTTAGGGAAGTTCTTGTGTTAGACTAGACTTGCTAGGTATCCCAGTGTTATGTTTTGCCTGTGACAATCCTGATACAAATATGCAATTTACTTACCTGTTTAACACTTGACAGTTCCCTCCACACCTTGCTTGCTTATTGTGATGTTGCAAAGCCACCAACTGCTTTGACAAAATTAGGTGGTGTTTTGGACCATTTCAGGTGATTACTTGGAGAAAAATTAAGAAGTAGTTAACACAGTAGCTAATGGCTGCAGTTTTTTTGTCATATGAGCACTTAGTAATTGTCAAACCTACCCTGCTTTTTGGCTGAAAGAAGTTTGGGGACAAGTATAATAGTATTGTTCACAGAGAGTATACTAATTAACATTAGGAAATCTGGATATGTTTTGTGGATTCCAAAAATATTTAAAGCCTAACTTGATGTATGGGAAACAAACAAAAAAACCCCCACTAATAGGATTCTTTTCTGCTGTTCTTGTATCTGCTGGCTTAGCAGTAGCAATTAATTAGCAAATGTAGGCATTCTCAGAACTGTGCTGCTATTTAAAAAAAAAAAAAACGACAAAAAAACCACCCAAAAGCATGTAAATGAGGAAGCAAACAAACCCAGGCTTTGAAATTTCAGCTCACCTTGAAAGAGGAACAAATTTACTTTTGTGGGAAGAAACGGCTATTCTGAATTTTAAGAAACTCCTTCATACGGTGGTTTTCAAACTTCCTGAAGTTACAGGACTCTTTCAGATCACCTACATCTGCCACAGAACCCTTGCTTCGTCCCACAGGCCATGAGAGTTGACACAGAGACAATAGACCCTGTCTATGACAGTACACCACCTCCTGGCCTACACTGCCATTGCCCCCAATCTCTTTGTAGAATCCCTGATGACCTATTGCTGAACTACAGAGTTCTATGGAACACTATGAAAATCACAGTGCATGCGCTATAGTGGTTTGTTACTTGCCTGTCTTACTGAAGATGTAGATAAACAAGGAGAGGGTGTCATAAGAATGAAGATTAAAATACAATTGTATGGCTGAAGAGGGGGGCTATTTATTTTGGGTTAAGTCTCATGGATCAAAATGCCATTTACACCAACATTTTAATATTCTGATTTTACTCATTTTAAAATGCTCGAAAAAAAGCTTCAAGAAGTTAGAGAATGGAGCTTCTTGTCTATTTACCCTATTTACTTAAATACAAGACAAGATCTGTCCCCCGCCCTCCCAATCAGCACGGGGGGAAAAGCCTCTCATTTTACATCCACATACAAGGAAACCTCAGTGAACACATTGTCTATCATTAAGGTGTTGCCAAAAGCAGTACATGCTCTGTAATGGAAGCCAACTATGAAGTTGGTTAGGTACAGCCAACATGACTATAAAATACATGGCCCATTTTAGATGAACATGCTGATGGGGACCTTTTTTTTTTTGCACCGGTCCTGGAAGCACTGCAATACCAGGTCAATGCATGGAGTGGATGGAGCACGCTCCAGTTCCACCACCCAATACCAAAAAGAATCTGCTCGATATAAACCTCCTACGGAGGACATATCAGAGACAATTACCCTGGGAAGCTCAGATATGTTACCATAAGGATAGATTAGTGGAGTCCATTTGAATAAGTTATATGGCAGTGCCCATTGAGTGCAGCCCCTCCTCCCCCCCCCTTAACTGAGGGTATTTTTAAGTCATGTTTCAACTTCTTTACTCCCACGGCTGACCTGAGCCTTTCTTTTCCATTTCCAATGGTTACCTGTTTCTTTGGCAGCCTTAAATGTCTGGCAAATATCATGAAATGGGGCCCCAAACAGTTCACCCAGAATCCTTTTTTTGCTCTCTCAGCCTGTCATACATGATTAATGTGGCTCCACCCTCCATGAGATGGACCTGGACAAGAGGGATATCTGGTCTACATATATACCAAGCAGCAGTCATGGGAATTAACTAGTTAAAAAGTTAAAGAAATGGCTAACTTTTAACTTTAACTGATTACATTTTTCAGCTGTCAACTTTTAACTTGAACTAGCTAAAAAAAAATGTTAACTTCAAGAAAAGTTCAAGTTAAAAGTTCAAAAAAATTGAAATCTGACTTTTCCAGAGTTTTTCCTTGCACAGCCACTCTCTAGGACTTGCATGGAACAATATATCTTTATTGAAACTCTAGGACTTCTTGTTTGAGAGACAGAGAGTAGTGTGCCTTTCTATGAGATATAGTCTTTTAAGAGCTAAAAGTCCTAGGGTTCCTTAGTTCATGCTGGTATTTTCTGTGCATTTGCAGAAGTCAACAGGGCGGGTAGCTGGCTGCAGGAGAGGGAAGAAGCACAAGCAAGCAGAGACATAGATTCCAGTAAGAGTTGGAGCAAGTAGTGAGGGTGAAGCAGATGGTGACTTTTAAAATTTTCATGAAGATCAGAACCAGCAGCCCAGGGCCCAAGACGTTGAGCATTACTCCTCATTTGTGAGAAATTTATCTGAGATGTCACCTACTTTGAAAAAACTATTTGTCTGTTTATAACACAAACATTCCCTCATCTGCCCATAGAGCGATTTGTTCAGTGGTGGGGGCTTAGTTTTGCAAGACAGAAGAGAAAAATTGTCAGATGTAAATTTTGAAATGCAGCTTTTGCTGAAGTTCAGTAAGCATGTTCAAACGGTTTCTGCTATGCAACTGAACATTCTTTTTCTCATTTAAACTGCTTTTCTCATTTCAGTCTAATTTTGATTTTTCCGACACTTTCATTATTTCTAATTCAGATGTATTTCATACCCTTTTGTTACCTTTTGAGCAATACAAATTGTAACAACAGAGGTTTTCTGTGGAAACAGCTTTCATTTGTTACCTGGCTCTGAATATCTCCTTTCTGTTATTCTGGTATACCTATACGATGCATTGACTTTTATAAAGTATTTCACATGGAGAGGATAAGAAGGATCTAAAGTTACGTAGGTGTTGGTAAATTGTTATTCTGAAAACTGTATGATGAGTAGAACATTATTTTCAGGTTAAGCAGGGTGAGTTCCGAGTAAATTAGTGTACATCTGTGGACATATGGAAAAGAAACCCACTCACTGCATTTGAAACTGAAAAATGATGCTAAGAAGCAGTTCACCGTGTTTCATGCATGTCTCATGAAGCAACTTAATTTTTAATTATTTACTTTCTTTTTAACTTACCTTTTAACTAGTTGAAAGCTGAAACATTTTAAAGCCTGCTAACTTTTAACTTTAACACATTTTTCATAAATTTTTCCCATGACTGCCGAGCAGTGCCAAGGTGGGGAATCACCATGGCTTGAAACTCTGTTGACTCTGCTGGGGCCCAGCTCAATGAACTATATAGTAAATCATGAGCCTTTTAACTTTGGACTAATATCGTGCAGAGTTTATATTATATATAAGTAGATTAAAAAAGTAATCCTTAAAAGTGTGTTTATGGAGTACCTGTGTGAAAGCTTGCAGCAGTTTCCAAAAAGGTAAAATGCATCAATTCTGAATGAATTAGGTCTATAGGTACTATATGCAAAGTACTACAGGTATGTTTATTTCAAGGTCACTGTTTTCAAATTTCTCTCTCATTTTCATGTGCTCAAGGAGAGCTGGGTCTGGCAGTAACGAGGAGAGGAAAAGGCTGCAGGTGGGAAAAAGTTAAGGGAAAGCAGAGGGCAAGAGGAGCACCTGACCAGCCCAGATTTATTTTCCACAGTGTAGCAGTGGGAGGGGGACAAATTTAAGGCAAACCTCCAATAATTAGACTCTGTAAATTTTGTTATAATTTTGCAGGTATAAATTTTCCATATGTAGAATCTAATTACTGGAGTAGTCTTATATTCAGGGTCATCTTATATTTGAATGAATACAATAATTTATCAAGTTGGTAATAAAAATGAGTGTGCTTCAAATCATCAAGCCATACAGGTTGATCTGTTAGGTGGGCTATATGCCCTAACTTTCATTGTATATCTCACTTAGTCTTATGCAACAGTAAAGGCTTGTGTATATGTATATCTTGCTTTAATGTAAATAATATTCAAGGCATCTTTGTGCTAAACCAAAATTGTGTCAGCCAAGAAGTTCTAATACAGTATGTTTTGAATAGGAAGATCCCTGACCAAGATGCGACTCTTCGTAAATAGGGCTATGGTAGAGTTTGTTTCATAACTAACATTTCATTCTGCTCCTCAATACTGTATCTTTGGCCCTTGGTGTCTAGTCAGGTACACAGGAGAAAGGTGTGGCTTGGTAACTGAGAAGGTGTTCAAACAAGTCAATACTTTGCAGATTGGGTACTTAAAAATTTTAGCTGCAAATTTCCCCCTCTGCATTTCATTTATGTTGGAAGTGTGATCAAGAGAAACCTCAACTGTAGAGGGAGTGTTTTGGCACCTTACATTTGATGCACCTTTTTAAGCCTCTGTAAAGCAAGCTGTAGCAATAAATACTACCTTCATCTTATGTCAAGTTGTTGTTGTGTGCTGGAGATTGTTAAAAATGTTACTTCTGGATTTCCTGGAGGTTTTTTGTGAATTGTTACAATCTTGAAATAATTAATTTGTTTACTGGTTTTTGCATTCTTTGTTGGTTTTACACTCTTGACCCTAATTTCCTGACAGATTGAGATGGTTCTTTGGCTTCCCTCTGCACTTGAGGCAAACTGTTGGGTTGAATTTTGCTAGTTGAGGAAATGAATAGCTTGTGTGAGGTAGACACCAGGAGGAGACATGGCTTCTAGTTGCTTAAGTCAACGTCTTTGTTCCGTTTTTCCATAACTATTTAATACATGTCATTGTTCTGGTAATCATATTTTTGCATATATTAGCTGGGAAGGCTTGGAAAGACTTCTTTAAATTTCAGCATTGGTTAAAGTAACTCATGGCAGCATACATTTGCACCCTATTGTCCAGTGCTATTACCTCCACCTCCTCTCAATAACTTGGTTGGACATGAATAATAGCTTGCCATCTGCCTCTCCAGGTTTCTTTTTATCAGATTATGAGCATCTAGTAAACCTGGCAGTACTATTAATGGCAGGCTAGATTTGCATGCAGTGGTGTTTTTGAACTATAGGAGCTAAGTAAAATGGTCTTCTTTGCATAATCCTTAGGTATCATTTGTAGGAATAAAACCAAAATATCTTGTGTTCCTGAGTGTAATAACACCTTGGTCACTATATCATAATTCTCATTACAAATATTTTCTGTAAATACAATTTAAACAGTAAAATAAGAACCTGTCACCTTGACAGTGTGATAATGTAGAGTAGGCATGTAAAAATTATTGAAATGCATATGACTCCAAGGATTTTGTTAATCAAGTTTGATTATTCAATATATAGGTTAAATTTATGTTGGCCGCCTTATTCAATTAAACATTTTAAAATAGCTTTTGTCAACTCTGTCAACTTTCTGCATATCACCAAGTTTTAAATCCCCTCATTCTTGTTTTGCAGCAGTGGAAATCTAGAGCTTCTGTGAGTGCTAGTAAGTCATTTAAATGCAACTTTTGCTCAGTGAAATGATGACGGGTATTTTTAACCTATTTATTTCTTAACTATACTCTTTTAAAGCCATTTTGTAACCAGGCATGTTTTCATTTCCAGGATGCTTTAACTAATGGCACATCGCAGAATGTGGTATGTGCAGCTGACAGACTAGCCATTTCTTTGATGGCGGTAGACTTCAAACATTGCCATATTTACTTACAAAGTTCATGCCCCCAAATATTATGTGTACCTTGTTTTGGGAGAGAAAAATGAGGAGAACAAGATTTTTCCAAAATCTTAACTGCCACAGCATGGGCTCAATATAGCTGAATGTTGGCCATAGGTAGGAGGGTCAGAGCCTATTCATCAGCATTATTTAATAGTTTCATAGTTTCATAGTAGCTAGAGTCGGAAGGGACCTAGGTAGATCATCTAGTCCGACCCCCTGCCTTAGCAGGAAAGAGCACCGGGGTCAGATGACCCCGGCAAGGTGCTCATCTAACTTCCTTTTAAAAATCCCCAGGCTAGGAGCCTGCACCACTTCCCCTGGAAGCTGGTTCCAGGCCCTAGCCACCCTGACTGTGAAGTAGCGCCTCCTAATATCTAATCTAAACTTACCCTCCGCCAGTTTGTGACCGTTATTCCTGGTCACTCCTGGCAGCGCACGGGGGAACAGGGACTCCCCCAATACCTGCTGATCCCCCCTGACCAGTTTGTAGCAGGCCACAAGGTCCCCCCTTAGCCTTCTCTTGTGGAGGCTAAACAGGTTCAGGTCCCGTAGCCTCTCCTCATAAGGCCTGCCCTGCTGACCCCTGATCATACGAGTGGCTCTCCTCTGAACTCTTTCCATATTGTCCACGTCCCTCTTGAAGTGTGGCGCCCAGAACTGGACGCAGTACTCCAGCTGCGGCCTGACCAGTGCCGCATAGAGGGGGAGGATCACCTCCCTGGACCTGCTCGAGATGCATCTGTGGATGCATGACAGGGTACGATTGGCCTTCTTGACTGCCTCCCCACACTGTCGGCCCATGTTCATCGTGGAGTCAATGACGACTCCAAGATCCTTTTCCGTCTCCGTGCTGGCAAGAGGGGAGTTCCCCAACCTGTAAGTGTGGTGCCGGTTCTTCCTCCCCATGTGCAACACCTTGCACTTATCAGTGTTAAACCCCATCCTATTCTCATCCGCCCACCGTTGCAACCTGTCAAGGTCAGCTTGTAGCCTATTGCACCCTTCTAGTGCACCCACATCCCCCCACATCTTAGTGTCATCAGCAAACTTGAACAGGGTGCTTTCTACCCCCTCATCCAAGTCACTGATGAAGATGTTGAACAGTGCAGGCCCGAGGACCGAGCCCTGCGGAACCCCACTGCCCACATCCTTCCATGTCGAGAAGAACCCATCCACTACCACCCTCTGGGTGCGGCCCTCCAACCAGTTGGCGACCCATTTGATCGTGTGGGCATCGACACCACAGTCTCCCAGCTTTTTGATGAGGACAGGGTGAGAGACAGTGTCGAAAGCCTTCCGGAAGTCCAAAAAGACTACATCCACAGCAACCCCCGCGTCTAATGATTTGGTGACCTGATCGTAAAAGGCCACCAGGTTGGTCTGACAAGACCTGCCACTGATAAACCCATGTTGGTTGCCCCTGAGCATGCATTCCCCCGCAGGGCCCTCCTGGATGTGTGCCAGGATAATTTTTTCAAAGAGCTTACCCGGGATTGAGGTCAGACTAACTGGCCTGTAATTTCCCGGGTCCTCCTTTTTTCCCTTTTTGAAGATAGGGACCACATTGGCCCTCCTCCAGTCCTCCGGCACCTCGCCAGAGCACCACGAGTGCTCATAGAGCCGTGCCAGGGGTCCCGCAATGACCTCAGCCAGTTCCTGTAGAACCCTAGGGTGAAGATCGTCCGGACCAGCGGACTTGAACACGTCCAGCCTCTCCAGAAGTACCCTAACTAACTCCTCACTAACCCTTGGCCCAGGCGTGTCTCTCTCGGGGCCCGAGGGGGGCCCAGCAGGGAGGTGGCTGAACTGGTCCCTACTTAGGAAGACAGAGGCAAAGAAATCGTTAAATATGTTAGCTTTGTCATCTGGCGTGATGACTAAGTTGCCCATCGTGTCCTGCAGGGGCCCCACATTACCCGGGACCCTCTTTTTACCCCCTATGTATTTGAAGAAGGACTTCTTATTGTCCTTGATCCGGGAAGCTAGTCCTATCTCCAACTCTGCCTTGGCCCTCCTGACTGCCCCCCTACATCCTCGGGCGACTATAACATAGTCCTTCTTGGCGATGACCCCATCTCTCCATTGGGTATATGCCTCCCTTTTAGCAAGGAGACATTCCCGGATGCTCTTAGTGAGCCATGGGGGTTTATGTGCCCTCCTGCACCCTTTGACCCTTGTTGGGATTACCTCCCTTTGGGCATGGAGGATCGTCTCCTTAAGGAGCAACCACTCACCTTCGACATCTGATTCCCTTCCCCTCTGGGTCCTCAGCGCTTCCCCAACTATCCTCCTTAGCTTGTTGAAGTCAGCCCTCCTAAAGTCTAGGGCTGTTGCCCTGCTGCAGCCCTTTGCCACCTTACGCTGGATGGTGAATTCCAGCAAGCGATGATCACTGTCTCCCAGGTGGCCCATCACCCGCAGCCCCCTCACCAGGTCATCACCCGTGGCCAGCACTAGGTCCAACAAGGCGTCTCCCCTGGTGGGACTGTGCACCTCCTGGGTTAGATGGAGGTCCTGCAGTCTGGCTAAGAACTGACGTGAGCGATCAGACTTGGCTGACTGCTCCTCCCAGCAGATGTCTGGGAAGTTCAGGTCCCCCATGATGACCACATCCTTAGCCCTCACTGCCTCTGTAAGCTGACCTAAGAATTCCAGGTCGAGCTCTTCTCCCTGGTTGGGAGGTCTATAGTAGACTCCCACCGTTAAGTCTCTCTCCCCTGGACTGCCTTTTACTCTAACCCAGAGCACCTCAGAGTGCCCCCCCTCTACCCCCATGCTAATTAACGAGGAAGTATATTCCTCCTTGATGTAGAGCGCTACTCCTCCACCTTTCCTTCCTATCCTGTCCTTCCTGTATAGCCTATAGCCCTTGACACTCACCGCCCAGTCATGCGATGAGTCCCACCACGTTTCTGTGATCCCTACTATGTCAGGGCTGGTGACAGCTAGGAGGAGGGCGAGTTCCTCCTGCTTCTTCCCCATACTTCGGGCATTCGTGTAGAGGCATTTGAGGCCTTCAGCGGTTGTGCCCACTGACCCCCTAGTCTCAGCAATGCCCCGTCCCCCATCGCTTACCTGTTTCTCCCTTTTGACCATTGGTCTGGGCTCGCTGGCTGTTGCTGGGCCTGGTATCTCATCGTCTCCTCCGCCCTCATCTTCCCCCTCCCCCGACGAGCCTAGTTTAAAGCCCGCCGAAGGAGGTTCACCAACCTGGAAGAGAACACACGCTTACCTTTAGGGGAAAGGTGGAGCCCATCCCATCCCAGCATGTCTCTCATCACGATGTGCCGGTCATGGCTGAGGAAGCCAAAGCCCGCCTCGAAGCACCATTCCTGTAGCCTCCAGTTGGTCTCCGCAATGCACATCTCGTGACGTCTGCCGCGTCCGCTCACTGGCAGGATGGAAGAGAAGACCGCCTGTGCGCCCATCTCCCTCAGCACGCCTCCCAGAGCATGGTAGTCCTCCATCAGGCGATCAGGGGCTCTCCTGGCCGCATCGTTAGTACCCACATGGACAAGGACCATGGGGTAATAATCGGAGGGCTGGATGATGGACTGGAGCATCCCCTTCACATCCTGAATCTTCGCTCCGGGCAGGCAGTAGACCTCACGTGCTGAGGGATCCTGGCGACAGATGAGGCCCTCCGTACCTCTCAGGATGGAGTCACCAATCACGATGACGCGACGCTTCCTCCTCTTAGGCCTCTTGACTCCCGTCGCCCGCACAGGACATTGTGTGCACAAAGTCTCCTCCCTGGAATCTTCCACTGCTCCCTCCTCCTCCAGGGCTGCCAGGACCTCATATCTGTTCTCCAGATGGACAGGAGGAACTGGTGCCGCAACATGGTTAATAGCTCTGGCGCGGGAGACTGTCTGCCACTCAGCGGTGGAGGGCTCATCCCGGTCTGCCCTCTCCTCTGTTGTATCACCCTGCAGAGAAAGAAAATACCTATCAATTTCCTCCTCTGCCTCACGGATTCCCCTCAGCCTGCTAACCTCCTCCAGGAGCTCCTGCACCCGCTCCTCCAGGGTCCTAAGGCGGATACCTACAGGACAGGTGCAGGAGTCCCCAGTCCCTGCCCCCCCAGACCTTGCCAGGCAGTTCCCGCAGGCCAGGGGGTTGGAGGACGGCAGCCCCCCCGAGGGCTCTGTCTGGGTGGAGGCCTCGGACAAGCCCCGGGAAGGCCGCGCCCCCCGGGCAGGGGCCCTGGCAGAACTCCGTGTCGACACCATCGCAGGAGTTGCTGCCCTTACTAGCAGAGCAGGGGTCAGCCTCTGGGCCCCGCCTGCTCGCCCGCCGGTGCGAACGCCGCCGCAAACGCCGGCGCGCTCCTACAGACCGCGCCTGTTTGCGCGGCTCGGGAGCGCGGCTCCCTACCGGCTCAGCTAAGAGGGACCCGGGGGGCTTCCCCTCCGGATCCGGCTCAGCTGTGCCGGCCCCTCAGTCCCTCAGCCCCACTTACCTTAGGGGGATCAGCTGCTGCTGGCCCCTCAGCTGCTCCGCTCGCCGCCGCCGCTTCTACTGCTGCACTCTCCTCCGCTCCGGGTCCAGAAAGGAGGCACACGTGTGGGAAGGACACACGTGCGCCTGAGTCCCTCTTCTCCCCGCTGCTCCTGACCTCCAAGTGGCGGAAGCTACGTCAAACCGCCGTTTATAAAGGAGGCGGTTTGAATTACCCGCCGCTGCCTTACCCACCAATCAGGCGCTCCGGTGTCACCGGAAGTGCCTGTCAATGATCCCGCCCCCTGAGCACCCCCACTGGGGGGGATCTGGTGAGACTGGAGCCTGCTCCCCTAGGCTAGTCCCGGGGGCACTCCCTGGCTTGGGGGACAACCCCCTAGCCCTCACCTGTTTGCGCGCTCTGTTCGCGCGGCTCGGGAGCGCGGCTCCCTACCGGCTCAGCTAAGAGGGACCCGGGGGGCTTCCCCTCCGGATCCGGCTCAGCTGCGCCGGCCCCTCAGTCCCTCAGCCCCACTTACCTTAGGGGGATCAGCTGCTGCTGGCCCCTCAGCTGCTCCGCTCGCCGCCGCCGCTTCTACTGCTGCACTCTCCTCCGCTCCGGGTCCAGAAAGGAGGCACACGTGTGGGAAGGACACACGTGCGCCTGAGTCCCTCTTCTCCCCACTGCTCCTGACCTAATCCTAATCTCTGACTTCAGTTTCAGAACTACAGTTTTACTGCTTAGTGACTGAAACAAGGCTAAAATTAACCGTGCCCCCAAAAGGTGTAATCCACCCACCCCTTCTGACCTGGGAGAGAAGCACAGCTATAGTCGGTCATTATGGGGCATCATTGCATGCTTCAGTTCTTGTGTAGATAATAAGCTTCACTGCTTAAGACTTACACCCCAAATTTGAAGGGCTAATTTTTGGGAGAATGATGCATGTGCTATGTAAGTAACTACAATAATAGCTTATCAGAATTTCTGTTTACTTTGAGGTCCAAACAATGTTTACTGAGCCAGTTGAAATACTGTTTGCTTGGCCATTGTTCTAAATTGCATCAGTTTAACCTTTGGTCCTTTCTCTTTTGGGCTATCTCTAAGCCTCTTTTGGCCTTATCCAGCCCACGGGTCATATTTTGCCCACACCTGCTCTCTGAGGTTTGTTTTGATGTAGCCAGGCCCAACATGCTTTGCACATTGGTACAAAGTTCTGTAGATTTTAGTTTTGGATATTCATTTTTGACCTCCAAATTCTCTCTGTGGTATGTAGCATTATTCTTTTTTTTGTAGTGCTCGGTATTGGCGTGTCCTAGCTCCAGGCACCAAAAGATTAACAAAGCAGGTCAAAAACTTCCTGGCTTGTGACTGAACTGACTTGCCAGGATGTTCTGTGGATGGTTCTTTGTAGAACAATTATCTGAAAATCTGTGGGCTGTCACTTAGGATTGACCCACTACTTTCAAGCTGTTCTGGATCACTGGTCTTGAATGATGGCTTTGTAGAGCGCGCGCTCTATAGAATACAAATCTGCCTGTTCCCATATTTCCCAACAAGAGGTTTCCTTCAGTTTTAATTCCCTTACTGTAAACAGTGATTTAAGTTTTCCTGCATCCTTACCTATCTATATAGGATTTATTGGAACAGTACTCTAATTTAAGTACGGCCATGTTCTCTGTCAGTGAAGTAACTATTTATTGCTCTACTCATTGGGGGAGGGGAGGCAGGGGACTGGTGAGTTTTAGTGTTTGCAGAGCTCAGAAATGGTTAGCATCATCTAGGAATAGGCCTCTGACAGGCTAACACGATCCAGGTTTTTACAGTGATTCTATGAGTGCATCTTGGGCCTCCCCAGCTAGGGACAGGCATTCAAAAAGCCTGATCCTAGGGACAGGCATTCAAAAAGCCTGATCCTGAATTGATTCTATCTTTGCAGGTTAGTCTAACCTGGCTAGGCTAAATCAGTTTGTAACTGAACAGACATACCCTCTAGGCTGCAAACATTCAGGCACATGCTTGCAGTGGCCCAAGCTAGAAGCTGAGGAGCGCTAGAGCAGCCCTCCCGTCCCTTTGACAGTACTGAGCTGGGTGCGGGGGGTTCAGTCTGACACTTGATATGAGCCTTCAAGAGACTGAGAAGCAATTACCAGTTTTATCTCAAACCAGTTTCAGCCATTTGCAAACTATTTTATGTGCAGTGAACCTCTGTTCTGTTACAGGTTTAAACCAGTTTCTGATCACTTAAACCAGTTTGTATGTAATGTCTATCCCTAGCCCCTGTGAACCATTGGTAAATTCAGCAGTGTTAGATTTTTTCCAAGGAGGCCCAGTGGTCCTTTTGAGAGCCCCTCCTGGATGCACAGTTATACTAAAAAATGTAAATTTAAAACGGTATCTTTTTACTTGAAAGATTCTCTCCAACTTTTAAGTTGTATCTGAGTGTTCAAATGGATGGAAGTGTGGTGATGGTATGCCCCAGCTGTTGTCTTTTTTTATTTCCCTTTATCCAACTTATTCTCTATTTCTGGCTGGTAGTAATAGGAAATAATTATGTAATGACCTATTTCCCCAAACCGTCACTTGAATGATATTCCCTTTGATTATTCATTACTGCCAAACCCAGGCTGCTGCTTTTTAACCCATTAGAGCTGATACAGCTACTGCAGAGTAGGCTGGATTCTATTCAGCCTCATGCGTGATTAACAAAATTGCCAATTATGTTCCAATTACAGAATCATTATTGCTTGTAGTGATTTCAAAGGTGATTAAGCAAACTTTAATTTTCATACCCCAAGTTGATTTTACAAAGCTGGCAGTTAGAGAAATCATCCCAGGATATATAAATAGATCTGGAATCAGGAAAAATCATAAGTGCAGAATATTTTCAATACTTTTTTTCAATAACCTAGGTAATTACAACTGGACTTTTTAGGGTGATTCTATTTCTTTTTTTTTTCTTCCACCAGTTCCCTCTTTCATATGAGGTTTCAGAAGCCAAAGGAGCTTAAATGCATAATCATAGTGATAACGTATGGTTTTAAGGCCTTGTTTTACTTCCTCCCCTGTCCCTCAACCAGAGTTTTTTTGGGGGGGGTCTTCTATCAGTAATATTTTTCTGGGAGCTTCATACTTTGGGTTTCATCAATATTGCCTGTATCTGTATACCTACTTATTACGGTCTGAAAAAAGTATATATTGGATTGTTTACAGAGTCAACTTGATATAGTTCTTCTGCGTTACTAGGGTTATGTGTGTGCCCCAATTCATTAGAAAATGGAAATAATTAGAAGCTTGTCCCTGTGGGTGTTTTTTAAATTGCACAAACCTGTTACCTCTCTTTCTCTTGACTACTTCATCTGAATAAGTGGTTAGCTCATTTTCTGAACTGCTTCAGGACATGGATTTTATTTCCTATATTTTCAGGTTACTACCCAAGACTTGCTCTGCTTTAATAACCTTTCCTATTTCCATTTTTTAAAGTGGGAGAATAGGTTTTTCTGTGCTTTTAAAAGGGTTTTTAAATCTAGTCCAGGGGTGCTTAACCTCTGGTCCATGGGCCAAATGTGGCCCGTAGAACTATAGCATCCAGCTCCCCAGGGATCAGGAAATTTGGTGGGGGGGGGAGAGGGCAGGCAGTGGCAATTAATATGGTTACCCCCTGCTACTGCCAAATTCCCCAACCTGAAGCTTCACATGGTGGGTTGAGGTTGGGCCATACCCCTCCATTCCCCTCTTCCTGTGGTTGAATCCAAGTTAGATCGTACCTCCCAACTGGTCCTAAGACGCACCACACCCTCACCCCCTTCCCTGTGGCTGGAACAGTGCTGGGCCACACCTTTTCCACCCGCAGGTCATCAAGCCCCCTCTCCCCTTTTTGGGGCCAGGTGGGGTTGGGCTGCCCCCCCAATCCGCCAGACAGCCAGATGGGGTCCTACCACAACTGCCTCAGGTGCTAGATCAGGAGCACCAACTGGATCTGGGCTGTGGATGGATCAGCCACTACCCATTCAGCCTGTCAGTCAAAAAGTTTGAGCACCAGAGATCTAGACTGAGCCTTTCTTTCTTACCATTTCAGTTATTGCAAAAAAGCTCAGGATTTTTTATAATGTGACATCTCTGGATATGGGATACTGATAATCAATTACTGTAAGACTTGAAATTAAACGATAGAAGTTTTAAATAATAGGATCAAATTTAAAAGGCCATGGAAGTGTCCATCTTTATGGGGTTAAAATATAATAGATGAGTGATTTTTATCTGGCTAAAATCTTGCATGTTTTTAGCAACACCAGATAACATAATTCAATAATGTTAATGTTTTTCTCAAGAATGTATTTTGTACGTATTCACTTTCATCATCTTTCCTTTCCCAGTCTGAATATGAGAAGGGACAATGTGACTTTGATTGTAAAATCTTTGACCTTAAGTTACTCAGGTACAGATTGCATCTGCGTATGCTGCTCATCATATTCTAGGTCATCTGCTGAAAACAGACTCTTAATGACCAAAAAAAGCATTACCAGCTGAAAGCTGGTTGGCCTATGTGAAGTGAATCTGCTTCTAATTCATTCTATATTGGCTAAAAGCAGTGCAATTGTTGGCAGCATCTGAAGACAGGAATGAATGAATGACAAAGGGAAGTCTCAGCTCCTGAGGGTGTTTGATCCAGGCCAAATTTGAGGCACAGTAGCAGGGAAGCTTGAACTGCTTTCACCTCTGCAGTGCCTGTTCTTTCCATAGTGTGTCTCAGCCTGGGCAGATCTAGGGTTTTGACAAGGTGAGTGAAGATGGTGTAGTTCATCATTGCATATGGTACAAAATATGTATTTTCCAGGTAAAAAGAAACTAGAAGCTTTACTAATATGTAAGGGACCAAGGGCTATATTCAGTTCAGGATCCAAGCAAAACAGAAGTATAACTTTATTGCAATATTTATTAGTTTACTATATCATATATAATGTACCCCTATAATAGCAGAAAAAATAAGGCACAAAATAATCCAAAGATGTTGTTTCTTCAATCCTGTCATTAGAATTAAATGTACATAAAACAAAATGTAGCCTTCTTGAGCCATCTTGATACATGCATCCAATGCTTTACTGAAAGTTATTTCCATGCCTGAGTTGATGTTCACCCAAGTTAATTAGGGGTACACTGATAGAGATTTTTGGGGACCAGTATTTAAAGAGGCATATCGGCCAATACTGATCTGACTTCCGATACAGCTGTGTGCAGCTGGTAAGTCTGTTGTGGTGGAAGGGGAGGAGGGAAGGAAGGGGCATAGGGGGGAAGATCAACGCCCCCTGCAGTGAGGGAAGGGGCAGGGGCAGGCGGTGCCCAGCAGAGGTGTGACAGAGCGGCCCCCCCCCCCCCCCATTGCCCCACTCCCAGCACCACCGTCCCGGCTCTTCCTGGTGCATGGGTTGGTGCGCTACCTGCCCCAAGTCCTAGCCTTTGCTGAGAAGAGCCCAGCGCAGCCCCACCCCCAGATTGCAGCTTGAGCCCTCCCTCCTGCCTGTGCAGATCTGGGGGTGCACCCCCCCATGCCTTCCTAAAGTGTGCACAGTGGTGAGAACTGTCCCCCCCACTCTGAGCCATGGCTTCATCCCACGCCATGCCCCACCCCAGCTGGGCAGCACCTGCCTCTTCCCTCTCTCACCAGGGGGAGGCGTTGATCTGCCTCCCCCTTCCCCTTCCAACACAAGAGACTTACCAGCAGGAGGCAGCTCTCCAAGCTGCTGGGCTCTGCTTCTCACTGTCTGCGTGCTGTGCTGCGGCTGTGCGCGTGTACAGGCACTTATCCACTAAACTATCGACCACTTCAAGCTGATTTCTGATGCAGACAGTTTTCTTTATATTGGTACTGATCCGATTATTGAACTGATGTATCAATGCACCTCTAGAGTTAATGTTTCCACACCTGAATTAAAGGTTTTAGCTGGACTTAAAATCAGTTTTCAGGGCTATGAAATAAGAGCTACAGAAGAAGGGGCAGCTGATAGCAGAATTAGAGAAGAAAGGATATCTTAATAAATGGAACAACAAGGCCATTTTAAAAGGAAAAAAGGTTATTAACGCTTGTGGAATGAAGAGTTTAGAAGGAATTGGGTAAGTTATAATGAGCCTCAAGTCATTGACCCCCTCACTGATGCCTGAATAGAAATGCTGCTGCCACTGTCAGATGGTTGGTTTTAAACTTTGGGTGGACCAAGAATCAAAGGTGGGTTGTGACTGCACCACTGCACCCTCCTTCCAGATCCATCCTTGTCTGTTCGTATCTAGGCTCTGTCTACTTATTTGCTTTCATGTGATAAATTTGCTTACAGCTGTCTGCTGCTGTGTGATGCTGTTTACTAGTGCCATTGGACTCCTTTTTGGTGTAAAGCAGTGGTGTTGTGTCCATGTGTACCTTTTTGCTGTGTTCTCATTTTTATAAGTTTGAGTTAATGATACCATATCCTGTTTCACTGTTTTTAACACTGACTTTGCATTGCACCATCTTGGAAATGGATCAGTAGTTTATCATAGTGCCCTTCCCAGAACTGGGTGGAGTGGCTTGAAAATAAAACGGGCCAGAAGTACAAGACAATTTCTGTTGTTTAGTGGTAGGCTGTAAGGTGCTTTCTGAAAAATTGGTTTTTGCAATCATCTTTACAGTCTTTCTGTATGTTTTAACTCATTTTAATCCACAAAAAATAACGAGGTATAACCTAACAAGGTTTCTTCAGGCACATTTATATAAAATTTGAAACTTGTCAACAAAGGATCCACTTCTGACTTGTGTGAATAATTTTAGTGAATATTTGTGATGACTTGGAAATACTTTGTTGCAAGTAGGTCATTCTCTGCCTCCTGTTGCACTGCAGGTGAATAAATACTTTCTTCCCAGTTGAGCAGAAATATGGTTTATTCTTTTTCCTTTCTCTGCTTTAGGATGAAGGGCTTTTACTAGTGACTTTACATTTCTAAACTGAAAATATCATTAAAGCAGAGATTCTTTAGCCAGTTACCGAAAGAGCTTTTTTTAAATAGCCAGCCTATAGCAAGATCGATTTTTATTAGTTTCACTTGTTCTCATTCTCCCTTACCTTTCAGTGGTTTTATATCCACTCTAGAATTCAAGTTCTTTGGAACTAGGGTTTTATTATGCTGTATGACAGTACAGCATCTAGCAGGATTCTGTCATTTAGAGTGTCTCTGAATCAGGATTGTATGCCATTCTAAGGGTATATCTACACAGCATATAGGAGTGCTTGTAGCATAGGTAGCTGCAGCTAACTTTAATCTAGGTAGCTCAAATAACAATGGCAACGCAGTGCCCTGGCTAGCAACCTCAGTGCTTATGCTAGCTCATATGCTAGTCTGTGCCGTCATATCTTCATCATTGCTCTTATCTATACTACCTATATTAAAGGTAGTATGAAAGTGGTGTGTAGATATATCCCGGAAAGAGATGCCATAGCTTGAACTGAACTGCTAGGCTTGATGCAGAATTTACTGGGTGAGGTTCTGTGGCCCTTGCAGGAGGCCAAGTTAGGTGATCATGCTTAGTGCATAAATAGAAAAATTTACCCCAATAACATGTAATGGTCCCTCAATAAAATAAAGCTGGAAAAGATGCAAAGCTATGGACTGACTAGTAGATTCCAAGCACACTTGGGAGGAGGTGATAAGTATGCAGAAGATTAGGTTGTGGGTTTTCCACTCATTCTTTTGTGAGCACTTACTTCCACATTTATTTTTAAGTGTACAGACCAGAGCATGAATGTGAGGCTCTACAGTACTCTGTCCTCAGCAGATGTCTTGTCTGTGTCAGTAGGAGCTTTGCACCAGGATTGAGTGTAGAACATGACCATATGTAGTAACTAATTTTCTAGCTCCTCTTATTTAAATCATTTCACCATTACATAGTGGGGGAAAATTCTTTCCATTAGGCCCATGCTGTTGATACTACAATTTTTTTATTTGCATTCCTCATCCTTTTGCATTTGTCTCCCATTTCCTTTCTAAGTTTCCTCTCCTGGAGCAATAGTTTCATAGTTTCATAGCTAGTAGGGTTGGAAGAGACCTGAGCAGATCATCAAGTCCGACCCCCTGCCATGGCGGGAAAGAGTACTGGGGTCAAACGACTCCAGCAAGGTGATTGTCTAGTCTCCTCTTAAAGACCTCCAGGGTAGGAGCCAGCACCACTTTGCTTGGAAGTTGGTTCCAGATCCTAGCTGCCCTGACAGTGAAGTAGCACCTCTTGACGTCTAATCTGAATTTACCCTCTGCCAGCTTGTAACCATTATTTCTAGTCATTCCTGGTAGTGCACGGGGGAACAGGGACTTCCCCAGTGCCTGATGGTCCCCTCTGACTGACTAGTTTGTAACAGGCCACTAGATCCCCCCTCAGCCTTCTCTTATGGAGGCTGAATAGGTTCAGGTCCCATAGCCTCTCCTCATAGGGCCTGCCCTGCTGCCCCCTGATCATGCGAGTAGCCCTCCTCTGGACCCTCTCCGTGTTGTCCATATCCCTCTTGAAGTGTGGCGCCCAGAACTGGATGCAGTACTCCAGCTGCAGCCTGACCAGTGCTGCATAGAGGCGGAGTATCACCTCCTTGGACATGTTTGAGATGCATCTGTGGATAGATGACAAGGTGCTGTTGGCCTTCCTGACTGCATCCCCACACTGCCAGCCCATGTTCATCTTGGCATCAATGATGACTCCAAGATCCTTTTCTGCCTCTGCACTGACAAGAAGGGAGTTCCCCAGCCTGTAGGTATGGTGCCGGTCGTTCCTCCCCCAATGCATCACTTTGCACTTGTCAGTGTTGAATCCCATCCTATTCTCGTCCGCCCACCCCTGTAACCAGTCTAGGTCCAATTGTAGCCTATTCCTTCCTTCTAGTGTGCCACATCTTAGTGTCATCAGCAAATTTGAACAGGGTGCTTTTTACCCCCTCGTCCAAGTCACTGATGAAGTTGAACAGTGCGGGCCCGAGAACCGAGCCCTGCGGAACCCCACTGCCCACATCCCTCCAAGTCGAAAATGACCCATCCATTACCACCCTCCAGCCAGTTGGTGACCTATTTGATTGTGTGGGTGTTGACACCACAGTCCCCCAGTTTCTAAATGAGAACGGGGTGAGAAACAGTGTCGAAGGGCCTTCCAAAAGTCCAGAAAGACTATGTTCACTGCTACCCCTGCATCTAAGGATTTGGTGACCTGGTCGTAGAAGGCCACCAGGTTGGTCTAACAGGACCTGCCTCTAATGAACCTGTGCTGATTGCCCCAAAGCATAATCTCCCCCGCTGGCCCCTCGTGGACATGTGCCAGAATAATTCTCTCAAAAAGCTTACCCAGGATCAAGGTAAGACTAACTGGCCTATAGTTCCCTGGGTCCTCCTTCCTCCCTGTTTTGAAGATGGGAACCACATTGGCCCTCTTCCAGTCCCCTGGCACCTCACCAGAGCACCAAGGGTGCTCGTAAAGCTGTGCCAGGTGTCCTGCAATGACCTCAGCTAATTCCCTCAGCGCTCTGGGGTGGGGATCGTCCAGATCTCAGCTGCTCTTCCCATCCGATAAAATTATCAGCGATGAAATTATTACAGATGAAAAGCCAAGTATCTCCTTTAGTTTTATTTGGCAGCGCAGTGATTAAACTTTTCGGTAATGCCTCCCAGAGTCATTCCTTGAGGCTCTCTGCTGACTCAGGAATGTATTTTGAGATTGGTTTATACCTCCTTGCATTTGGAAGATTTTAGTTGCAACTGTAAAAGCCAAAAAAGGTTAACCTTCCTTCCACTTTCCCCCAGAGTGGAAGTTTAGATTCTGCAGAATATAAATATGCTGGTGCACAATGTACTAATAGAGCAGGATGGATGCGTGACAACTCTGGGTTATGCTAATATCCAGTCATGGCACATGCTACAATCTAGTGGGACCCCTAATTATTGGATGAATTCAGAGCTGTTGGAAAAACATAGATGCTTGCTATCACTTCTTGCTTACATAGTACAAGAATTTTGTTTATGAGCAAATGCAAGTTATCTTCAGTTTTCTTTCCATTCTCATTTAGAAACTCCCCCAGAATATCAACAGACACATGGAGGGCTACCACTAATAAAACAAAGGAATAAGCCAGCCATGTATGACATGGCAATTTATGAGTCTCTAACTTTGGATATTTTGTTTTTTGGTTTGCCTATCGTTTCCTTAACCTTCACTTCTTAATTGGTCCTTGGTCCCTTTGTTCATTTTTCTCCCAGCTGCTGCAGGTTGCCCTGTAAAAAAAACAAAAAAACCCAAGAACTTGATTTTCCTCTTTTAGAAATGCTATATGAAATCTCTAGTCATACTGTTTAGCATGTAAACTGTCCTCATCCTTGCCATTAATAACTTCAGAAGAGATTATTATATAAAGTGAGTGAGTGAGTTTTCAATTCACACATGATGTGACTAGTAGCTCCTTTTTTGCTATGGAGGACCTTACTCTGGTAAAATGATAGCAAATCAGGACAGTCTGTAAAAATATTACAAGCAGCACTACTGTTTATGAAGGCACTGTCAGTTACTGTGGTGGAAGGTCACTAAATAGTTGTGTCTATCTACTTAGCTTGCAATACAATAAAACTTGGACTGCAGTGTATTTGGATGGTGTGCAACCCTATTCACTCACAGCAGGTTGTGGAATCTAGGGCAAATTGAGCATATCTACAGATACATTAAGGCGCTTTTCCTAATATGCATTAAATTGAGTACCGCCAGTGTGAGGTACTAAACAAATGTATATTAAGATGCCTTAATCCACAGCATACAATTTTTAAGTGATGCTTAATACACAGTAGCTTATTTTACTGCTCATTTGTATAATCACACTTTTTTAACATGATGCTCTAATGCACCGTAAAATAAGCTACTGAGTATTAAATCGCATGTGTAGATGCAACTGTTATGTAGCCTTTTAAATATAGCTTCTGTTTCTAAGGGGACCACTTTTCCACTCAGCTTAAATACCACAGTGGTCAGTGTATGCCCTTCATTGGATCACACCCTCACTTTACACAAAGCTTATGGAACCTAATCCCACGAATTAGCTAAATTATGCTCCATATGCAAAAGATTCTTGTGAGTTCCTCTCCCTCATGGAGTAAGTTAATCACTGCATCATCCCCAAAGGCATGATCTGCATAATATAGAAAATTATTTGGTCTGTGTAAAGTATCATGGCAAGTTTGTATGACTTGAAAAACTAAATTCCAGCTCTACAGTCACTCAGGGAGGAATTACAAAATGAGAGAGGAAGTGGATTCATTTAACAGAAATTCCACTGGCATGTCAGGAAGACTTGTATGTTCTCAATTGCCTCTTTAGAGGCTAACTTTCAATCTGGAACAAAATTTGATCAAAATATGTGGGCAGAACCCTTAATAAAATCCAAGGTACTTTGATAGTAATTAGGCATACCAGTAAGAGAAGTGGGGAACTGCTGAAATTGGATGGAGTTTCAATTTGAGGTATTTCATTCCTACTCCATTTCCAGAAAAGAGAAATTATTCAGAAATTCAGCTTTGGATTTTACGTTGCTATTAAAGATAGGAGAGCCTTTGGGGGTTTTTCTTTCTTTACATGTAAACTGCCTTTTAACTCTAACCAGGAATGGAAGTTCTCAAACTGGAATTAAATGATTATATATGAAAGTTTATTCTGTGAGAGAAGTGGGAGGCATGGGGGGGGTTTCTTCCTTAGTAAAAGATTGTACACATTTTTTAATAGAAGTGTGGTATTATCCTTCCATAAGAAGTATATTTTTTCATTAGTGATTGATACATGGCTGGTCTTCCCTTCCCCCACCACACTTTCCTAGTACTATCAAAATTTCCTTTCAAAATACTGTGGATTGAGCTGCAGCCCCTCAGGCTTTATTTAGATTTGGTGTAAT